>NC_060149.1:989759710-990064210 GCF_021461385.2 Schistocerca piceifrons
TGTCTCAAAGGGTCTACTGCTGCCCCTCGCACCTTATGGTCGTGCACCTGTGCGTCTAGATTTTCGAATCAGACGCAAAACTGATAGTTAATTGTAACGTTCAGGGACCCCTAATGACGATGGAACACTCGAATTGCGTCGAGATTCAATACATCGTCATCCAGCCGACTAGTCTGAAAAGGTCTATTGCTGCCTCGGGCACCCTATGGTCGTACTCCTGTGAGTCTAGATTTTCGAATCCGACGCATAGCTGAAAGTTAATTGTAACGTTCAGCGCCTCCAAATGACGATGGAACACTCAAATTGCGTCGAGATTCAATACATCGTCATTCAGCCGACTTATCTCCAAGGGTTTACTGCTGCCTCGGGCACCTTACGGTGTTTCTCCTGTGAGTCTAGATTTTAGAATCCGACGCAGAACTGATAGTTAATTGTAACGTTCAGGGCCTCCTAATGGCGATGGAACACTCAAATTACGTCGAGATTCAATACATCGTCCTGCAGCCTACTTGTCTCCAAGGGGATATTGCTGCCTCGGGCATAATATGGTCCGTCTCCTGTGAGTCTAGATTTTCGTATCCGTCGCAAAACTGATAGTTAATTGTAAGTTCAGCGCCTCCTAATGACGATGGAACACTCAAATTGCGTCGAGATTCAATACATCGTCCTCCAGCCGATTTGTCTCCAAGGGTCTATTGCTGCCTCGGGCTCCTTGTGGTCGTTCTCATGTAAGTCTAAATGTTCGAATCAGACGCAAATCTTATAGTTAATTGTGACGCTAAGGGCCTCCTAATGACGATGGAACAATCAAATTGCGTCGAGATGCAATACATCGTCCTTTAGCCGACTTGCCTCCAATGGGATATTGCTGCCTCCGGCGCCTTATTTTCGTTCTCCTCAGAGTCTAAATTTTCGAATCCGACGCATATCTGATAAATAATTGTAACGTTCAGTGCCTCCTACTGACGATGGAACACTCAAATTACGTCGAGATTCAATACATCGTCCTCCAGCCGACTTATCGACAAAGGCATATTGCTACCTCGGGCAAATTATGATCCGTCTCCTGTGAGTCTAGATTTTCGAATCCGACGCAAAACTGATGGTTAATAACAACGTTAATGGCCTCCTAATGACGATGGAACACTCAAATTGCATCTAGATTCAAGACATCGACATTCAGCCGACTTGTCTCCAAGGGTCTATTGCTGCCTCGGGCACCTTATGGTCGTTCTCCTGTGAGTCTAGGTTATGGAATCCGACGCAGAACTGATAGTTAATTGTAACGTTAATGGCCTCGTAATGACGATGGAGCACTCAAATTACGTCGAGATTCAATAGATCGTCCGCCAGCCGACTAGTCTCCGAGGGTCTATTGCTGCCTCGGGCACCTTATGGTCGTACTCCTGTTAGTCTAGATTTTCGTATCCAACGCAAAACTGATAGTTAATTGTAACGTTCAGCGCCTCTTAATGACGATGGAACACTCAAATTGCGTCGAGATTCAATACATCGTCATTCAGCCGACTTATCTCCAAGTGTTTATTGCTGCATCGGGCACCTTATGGTCGTTCTCCTGTGAGTCTAGGTTATGGAATCCGACGCAGAACTGATAGTTAATTGTAATGTTCAGGGCCACCTAATGACGATGGAACACTCAAATTACGTCGAGATTCAATACATCGCCCTGCAGCCTACTTGTCTCCAATGGGATATTGCTGCCTCGGGCACCGTATGGTCCGTCTCCTGTGAGTCTAGATTTTCGTATCCGACGCAAAACTGATAGTTAATTGTAACGTCAGGGACTCCTAATGACGATGGAACACTCAAATTGCGTCGAGCTTCAATACATCGTCATCCAGCCGACTAGTCTCCAAGGGTCTAGTGCTGCCTATTGCACCTTATGGTCGTACTCCTGTGAGTCTAGATTTTCGAATCCGACGCATAGCTGATAGTTAATTGTAACGCTCAGCGCCTCCTAATGACGATGGAATACTCAAATTGCGTCGAGATTCAATACATCGTCATTCAGCCGACTTATCTTCAAGGCTTTATTGCTGCCTCGGGCACCTTATGGTCGTTCTCCTGTGAGTCTAGATTTTAGAATCCGACGCAGAACTGATGGTTATTTGTAACGTTCAGGGCCTAATGACGATGGAACACTCAAATTGCGTCTAGATTCAAGACATCGTCATTCAGCCGACTTATCTTCAAGGCTTTATTGCTGCCTCGGGCACCTTATGGTCGTTCTCCTGTGAGTCTAGATTTTCGTATCCGACACAAAACTGATAGTCACGTTCTGGGTCTCCTAATGACGATGGAACACTCAAATTGCGTCGCGATTCAATAAATCGTCCTCCAGCCGACTTGTCTCAAAGGGCCTATTGCTGCCCCTCGCACCTTATGGTCCTGCACCTGTGCGTCTAGATTTTCGAATCAGACGCAAAACTGATAGATAATTGTAACGTTCAGGGACTCCTAATGACGATGCAACACTCAAATTGCGTCGAGATTCAATTCATCGTCGTGCAGCCTACTTGTCTCCAATGGAATATTGCTGCCTCGGGCACCGTATGGTCCGTCTCCTGTGAGTCTAGATTTTCGTATCCGACGCAAAACTGATAGTTAATTGTAACGTTCAGCGCCTCTTAATGACGATGGAACACTCAAATTGCGGCGAGATTCAATACATCGTCCTCTAGGCGACTTGTCTCCAAGGGTCTATTGCTGCCTCGGTCACCTTATGGTCGTTCTAATGTAAGTCTAAATTTTCGAATCAGACGCAAAACTTATAGTTAATTGTAACGTTAAGGGCCTCCTACTGACGATGGAACACTCAAATTGCGTCGAGATTCAAAACATCGTCCTCCAGCCGACTTGCCTCCAATGGGATATTGCTGCCTCCGGCACCTTATGGTGGTTCTCCTGTGAGTCTAGATTTTCGAATCCGACGCATAACTGATAGTTAATAGTAACGCTCAGCGCCTCCTAAAGACGATGGAACACTCAAACTGCGTCGAGATTCAATAGATAGTCATTCAGCCGACTTGTCTCCATTGCTGCCTCGGGCACCTTATGATCGTTCTCCTCAGAGTCTAGATTTTAGCATCCGACGCAAAACCGATAGTTAATTGTAACGTTCAGGGCCTCTTTATGACGATGGAACACTCAAATTACGTCGAGATTCTATACATCGTCCTCCAGCCGACTTGCCTCCAAGGGGATATTGCTGCCTCGGGCGGTCCATCTCCTGTGAGTCTAGATTTTCGAATCAGACGCAAAACTGATAGTTAATTGTGAAATTAAAGGCCTCCTAATGACGATGGAACACTCAATTTGCGTCGAGATTCAATAGATCGTCCTGCAGCCGACTAGTCTGCAAAGGTCTATTGCTGCCTCGTTCACCTTATGGTCGTTCTCCTGTGAGTCTAGATTTTCGAATCCGATGCATAACTGATAGTTACTTGTAATGTTCAGCGATTCCTAATAACGATGGAGCACTCAAGTTGCGTCGAGATTCAATACATCGTCCTCCAGCCGACTTGGCTCCAAGGGTCTATTGCTGCCTCGGGCACCTTATGGTCGTTCTCCTTAGTGTCTAAATTTTCGAATCAGACGCAAAACTAATAGTTAATTGTAACGTTAAGGGCCTCCTAATGACGATGGAACACTCAAATCGCGTCGAGACTAAATACATCGTCAATCAGCCGACTTCTCTCCAAGGGTCTATTGCTGCCTATGGCACCTTATGTTCGTGCTCCTGTGCGTCTAGATTTTCGAATCCGACGCAAAGCTTATAGTTAATTGTAACGTTCATCTCCTAATAATGAGGATGAAACACTCAAATTGCGTCGAGATTCAATACATCGTCCTCCAGCGGACTTGTCTCCAAGGGGATATTGCTGCCTTGGGCACCATATGGCCGTCTCCGGTGAGTCTAGATTTTCGTATCCGACGCGAAACTGCTAGTTAATTGTAAAGTTAAGGGCCGCCTAATGACGATGGAACACTCAAATTGCGTCGAGATTCAATACATCTTCCTTCAGCCGACTTGTCTCCATCAGTCTATTGCTGCCTCGGGCACCTTATGCTGGTTCTCCTGTGAGTCTAGATTTTCGAATCCGACGCAAAGCTTATAGTTAATTGTAACGTTCATCTCCTAATAATGAAGATGGAACACTCAAATTGCGTCGAGATTCAATACATCGTCCTTCAGCTGAATTGTTTCTAAGGGTCTATTGCTGCCTCTGGCACCTTATTGTCGTGCTGCTGTGCGTCTAGATTTTCAAATCCGACCCAAACTGATAGTTAATTGTAAAGTTAAGGGCCTCGTAACGAAGATGGAACACTCAAATTGCGTCGAGATTCAATACATCTTCCTTCAGCCGACTTGTCTCCAAGAGTCTATTGCTGCCTCGGGCACCTTATGGTGGTTCTCCTGTGAGTCTAGATTTTCGAATCCGACGCAAAGCTGATAGTTAATTGTAACGCTCAGCGCCTCCTAATGACGATGGGACACTCAAGTTGCGTCGAGATGCAATACATCGTCCTCCAGCCGACTTGTCTCCAAGGGTTTATTGCTGTCTCGGGCACCTTATGGTCGTTCTCCTGAGAGTCTAAATTTTGGAATCAGACGCAAAACTAATAGTTAATTGTAACGTTAAGGGCCTCCTAATGATGATGGAACAGTCAAATTGCGTCGAGATTCAATACATCGTCATTCAGCCGACATGTCTCCAAGGGTCTATTGCTGCCTCTGGCACCTTATGGTCGGGCTCCTGTGCGTCTAGATTTTCATATCCGACGCAAAACTGATAGTTAATTGTAATGTTAATAGCATCCTAATAAAAATGGAACACCCAAATTGCGTCGAGATTCAATACTTCGTCCTTCAGCCGATTGGTCTACAAGGGGATATTGCTGCGTCGGGCAACTTATGATCCGTCTCCTGTGAGTCTAGATATTCGAATCCGACGCAAAACTGATGGTTAATTGTAACGTTTATGGCCTCCTAATGAGGATGGAACACTCAAATTGCGTCGAAATTCAATACATCGTACTCCAGTCGACTTATCTCCAAGGGTCTATTGCCCCCACGGGGACCTTATGGTCGTTCTCCTGTGAGTCTAGATTTTCGAATCCGACGCATAACTGATAGTTAATTGTAACGCTCAGCGCCACCTAAAGACGATGTAACACTCAAGTTGCGTCGAGATGCAATAAATCGTCCTCCAGCCGACTTGTCTTCAAGGGTCTATTGCCACCTCGGGCACCTAATGGTCGTTCTCCTGAGAGTCTTAATTTTCGAATCAGACGCAAAACTAATAGTTAATTGTAACGTTAAGGGCTTACTAATGATGATGGAACACTCAAATTGCGTCGAGACTCAATACATCGTCATTCAGGCGACTTGTCTCCAAGGGTCTATTGCTGCCTCTGGCACCTTATGGTCGTGCTCCTGTGCGTCTAGATTTTCAAATCCGACGCAAAACTGGTAGTTAATTATAACGTTAATGGCATCCTAATAAAAATGGAACACTCAAATTACGTCGAGATTCAATACATCGTCCTCTAGCCGACTTGTCTCCAAGGGGATATTGCTGCCTTGGGCACCCTATGGTCCGTCTCCTGTGAGTCTAGATTTTCGAATCCGACGGGAGACTGCTAGTTAATTGTAACATCCAAGGCCTCCTAATGACGATGGAACACTCAAATTGCGTCGAGATTCAATACATCTTCCTTCAGTCGACTTGTCTCAAAGAGTCTATTGCTGCCTCGGGCACCTTATGATGAATCTCCTGTGAGGCTAGATTTTCGAATCCGACGCAAAACTGATAGTTATTTGTAAAGTTCAGGGACTCCTAATGACGATGGAACACTCAAATTGCGTCCAGATACAATTCATCGTCCTCCAGCTGAATTGTCTCTAAGGGTCTATTGCTGCCTCTGGCACCTTATTGTCGTGCTGCTGTGCGTCTAGATTTTCAAATCCGACCCAAACTGTTAGTTAATTGTAAAGTTAAGGGCCTCGTAACGATGATGGAACACTCAAATTACGTCGAGATTCAATACATCGTCATCCAGCCGACTAGTCTCCAAGGGTCTAGTGCTGCCTATTGCACCTTATGGTCGTACTCCTGTGAGTCTAGATTTTCGAATCCGACGCATAGCTGATAGTTAATTGTAACGCTCAGCGCCTCCTAATGACGATGGAATACTCAAATTGCGTCGAGATTCAATACATCGTCATTCAGCCGACTTATCTTCAAGGCTTTATTGCTGCCTCGGGCACCTTATGGTCGTTCTCCTGTGAGTCTAGATTTTAGAATCCGACGCAGAACTGATGGTTATTTGTAACGTTCAGGGCCTAATGACGATGGAACACTCAAATTGCGTCTAGATTCAAGACATCGTCATTCAGCCGACTTATCTTCAAGGCTTTATTGCTGCCTCGGGCACCTTATGGTCGTTCTCCTGTGAGTCTAGATTTTCGTATCCGACACAAAACTGATAGTCACGTTCTGGGTCTCCTAATGACGATGGAACACTCAAATTGCGTCGCGATTCAATAAATCGTCCTCCAGCCGACTTGTCTCAAAGGGCCTATTGCTGCCCCTCGCACCTTATGGTCCTGCACCTGTGCGTCTAGATTTTCGAATCAGACGCAAAACTGATAGATAATTGTAACGTTCAGGGACTCCTAATGACGATGCAACACTCAAATTGCGTCGAGATTCAATTCATCGTCCTGCAGCCTACTTGTCTCCAATGGAATATTGCTGCCTCGGGCACCGTATGGTCCGTCTCCTGTGAGTCTAGATTTTCGTATCCGACGCAAAACTGATAGTTAATTGTAACGTTCAGCGCCTCTTAATGACGATGGAACACTCAAATTGCGGCGAGATTCAATACATCGTCCTCTAGGCGACTTGTCTCCAAGGGTCTATTGCTGCCTCGGTCACCTTATGGTCGTTCTAATGTAAGTCTAAATTTTCGAATCAGACGCAAAACTTATAGTTAATTGTAACGTTAAGGGCCTCCTACTGACGATGGAACACTCAAATTGCGTCGAGATTCAAAACATCGTCCTCCAGCCGACTTGCCTCCAATGGGATATTGCTGCCTCCGGCACCTTATGGTGGTTCTCCTGTGAGTCTAGATTTTCGAATCCGACGCATAACTGATAGTTAATAGTAACGCTCAGCGCCTCCTAAAGACGATGGAACACTCAAACTGCGTCGAGATTCAATAGATAGTCATTCAGCCGACTTGTCTCCATTGCTGCCTCGGGCACCTTATGATCGTTCTCCTCAGAGTCTAGATTTTAGCATCCGACGCAAAACCGATAGTTAATTGTAACGTTCAGGGCCTCTTTATGACGATGGAACACTCAAATTACGTCGAGATTCTATACATCGTCCTCCAGCCGACTTGCCTCCAAGGGGATATTGCTGCCTCGGGCGGTCCATCTCCTGTGAGTCTAGATTTTCGAATCAGACGCAAAACTGATAGTTAATTGTGAAATTAAAGGCCTCCTAATGACGATGGAACACTCAATTTGCGTCGAGATTCAATAGATCGTCCTGCAGCCGACTAGTCTGCAAAGGTCTATTGCTGCCTCGTTCACCTTATGGTCGTTCTCCTGTGAGTCTAGATTTTCGAATCCGATGCATAACTGATAGTTACTTGTAATGTTCAGCGATTCCTAATAACGATGGAGCACTCAAGTTGCGTCGAGATTCAATACATCGTCCTCCAGCCGACTTGGCTCCAAGGGTCTATTGCTGCCTCGGGCACCTTATGGTCGTTCTCCTTAGTGTCTAAATTTTCGAATCAGACGCAAAACTAATAGTTAATTGTAACGTTAAGGGCCTCCTAATGACGATGGAACACTCAAATCGCGTCGAGACTAAATACATCGTCAATCAGCCGACTTCTCTCCAAGGGTCTATTGCTGCCTATGGCACCTTATGTTCGTGCTCCTGTGCGTCTAGATTTTCGAATCCGACGCAAAGCTTATAGTTAATTGTAACGTTCATCTCCTAATAATGAGGATGAAACACTCAAATTGCGTCGAGATTCAATACATCGTCCTCCAGCGGACTTGTCTCCAAGGGGATATTGCTGCCTTGGGCACCATATGGCCGTCTCCGGTGAGTCTAGATTTTCGTATCCGACGCGAAACTGCTAGTTAATTGTAAAGTTAAGGGCCGCCTAATGACGATGGAACACTCAAATTGCGTCGAGATTCAATACATCTTCCTTCAGCCGACTTGTCTCCATCAGTCTATTGCTGCCTCGGGCACCTTATGCTGGTTCTCCTGTGAGTCTAGATTTTCGAATCCGACGCAAAGCTTATAGTTAATTGTAACGTTCATCTCCTAATAATGAAGATGGAACACTCAAATTGCGTCGAGATTCAATACATCGTCCTTCAGCTGAATTGTTTCTAAGGGTCTATTGCTGCCTCTGGCACCTTATTGTCGTGCTGCTGTGCGTCTAGATTTTCAAATCCGACCCAAACTGATAGTTAATTGTAAAGTTAAGGGCCTCGTAACGAAGATGGAACACTCAAATTGCGTCGAGATTCAATACATCTTCCTTCAGCCGACTTGTCTCCAAGAGTCTATTGCTGCCTCGGGCACCTTATGGTGGTTCTCCTGTGAGTCTAGATTTTCGAATCCGACGCAAAGCTGATAGTTAATTGTAACGCTCAGCGCCTCCTAATGACGATGGGACACTCAAGTTGCGTCGAGATGCAATACATCGTCCTCCAGCCGACTTGTCTCCAAGGGTTTATTGCTGTCTCGGGCACCTTATGGTCGTTCTCCTGAGAGTCTAAATTTTGGAATCAGACGCAAAACTAATAGTTAATTGTAACGTTAAGGGCCTCCTAATGATGATGGAACAGTCAAATTGCGTCGAGATTCAATACATCGTCATTCAGCCGACATGTCTCCAAGGGTCTATTGCTGCCTCTGGCACCTTATGGTCGGGCTCCTGTGCGTCTAGATTTTCATATCCGACGCAAAACTGATAGTTAATTGTAATGTTAATAGCATCCTAATAAAAATGGAACACCCAAATTGCGTCGAGATTCAATACTTCGTCCTTCAGCCGATTGGTCTACAAGGGGATATTGCTGCGTCGGGCAACTTATGATCCGTCTCCTGTGAGTCTAGATATTCGAATCCGACGCAAAACTGATGGTTAATTGTAACGTTTATGGCCTCCTAATGAGGATGGAACACTCAAATTGCGTCGAAATTCAATACATCGTACTCCAGTCGACTTATCTCCAAGGGTCTATTGCCCCCACGGGGACCTTATGGTCGTTCTCCTGTGAGTCTAGATTTTCGAATCCGACGCATAACTGATAGTTAATTGTAACGCTCAGCGCCACCTAAAGACGATGTAACACTCAAGTTGCGTCGAGATGCAATAAATCGTCCTCCAGCCGACTTGTCTTCAAGGGTCTATTGCCACCTCGGGCACCTAATGGTCGTTCTCCTGAGAGTCTTAATTTTCGAATCAGACGCAAAACTAATAGTTAATTGTAACGTTAAGGGCTTACTAATGATGATGGAACACTCAAATTGCGTCGAGACTCAATACATCGTCATTCAGGCGACTTGTCTCCAAGGGTCTATTGCTGCCTCTGGCACCTTATGGTCGTGCTCCTGTGCGTCTAGATTTTCAAATCCGACGCAAAACTGGTAGTTAATTATAACGTTAATGGCATCCTAATAAAAATGGAACACTCAAATTACGTCGAGATTCAATACATCGTCCTCTAGCCGACTTGTCTCCAAGGGGATATTGCTGCCTTGGGCACCCTATGGTCCGTCTCCTGTGAGTCTAGATTTTCGAATCCGACGGGAGACTGCTAGTTAATTGTAACATCCAAGGCCTCCTAATGACGATGGAACACTCAAATTGCGTCGAGATTCAATACATCTTCCTTCAGTCGACTTGTCTCAAAGAGTCTATTGCTGCCTCGGGCACCTTATGATGAATCTCCTGTGAGGCTAGATTTTCGAATCCGACGCAAAACTGATAGTTATTTGTAAAGTTCAGGGACTCCTAATGACGATGGAACACTCAAATTGCGTCCAGATACAATTCATCGTCCTCCAGCTGAATTGTCTCTAAGGGTCTATTGCTGCCTCTGGCACCTTATTGTCGTGCTGCTGTGCGTCTAGATTTTCAAATCCGACCCAAACTGTTAGTTAATTGTAAAGTTAAGGGCCTCGTAACGATGATGGAACACTCAAATTACGTCGAGATTCAATAGATCGTCCTCCAGCCGACTTGTCTCCAAGAGTCTATTGCTGCTTCATGCATCTTATGGTGGTTCTCCTGTGAGTCTAGATTTTCGAATCCGACGCAAAGCTGATTGTCAATTGTAACGGTCATCTCCTAATACTGACGATGGAACACTCAGATTGCGTCTAGATGCAATACATCGACCTCCAGCGGACTAGTCTCCAAAGGTCTATTGCTGCCTCGTTCACCTTATGATCGTTCTCCTGTGAGTCTAGATTTTCGAATCCGACGTATAACTGAAAGTTAATTGTTATGTTCAGCGCCTCTTAATGACGATGGAACACTCAAGTTGCGTCGAGATTCAATACATCGTCCTCCAGCCGACTTGGCTCCATGGGTATGTTGCTGCCTTGAGCACCTTATGGTCCGTCTCTTGTGAGTCTAGATTTTCCAATCCGCCGCGATACTGCTAGTTATTTGTAACGTTCAGGGCCTCCTAATGACGTTGGAACACTCAAATTGCGTGGAGATTTATTACACCGTCCTTCAGCCGACTTGTCTCCAAGAGTTTATTGCTGCCTCGGGCACCTTATGGTGGTTCTCCTGTGAGTCAAGATTTTCGAATCCGACGCATAACTGATGGTTAATTGTAACGTTCATGGCCTCCTAATGACGATGGAACACTCAAACTGCGTCGAGATTCAATACATAATCATTCAGCCGACTTGTCTCCATTGCTGCCTAATGATCGTTCTCCTCAGAGTCTAGATTTTAGAATCCGACGCAAAACCGATAGTTAATTGTAACGTTCAGGGCCTCTTTATGACGATGGAACACTCAAATTACGTCGAGATTCCATACATCGTCCTCCAGCCGACTTGTCTCCAAGGGGATATTGCTGCCTTGGGCGGTCCGTCTCCTGTGAGTCTAGATTTTCGAATCCGACGCTAAACTGATAGTTAATTGTGAAACTAAGGGCCTCCTAATGACGATGGAACACTCAAATTGCGTCGAGATTCAATAGATCGTCCTCCAGCCGACTTGTCTCCAAGAGTCTATTGCTGCCTCGTGCATCTTATGGTGGTTCTCCTGTGAGTCTAGATTTTCGAATTCGACGCAAAGCTGATTGTCAATTGTAACGCTCATCTCCTAATAATGACGATGGAACACTCAAATTGCGTCGAGATGCAATACATCGACCTCCAGCCGACTAGTCTCCAAAGGTCTATTGCTGCCTCGTTCACCTTATGGTCGTTCTCCTGACTGTCTAAATTTTCGAATCAGACGCAAAACTAATAGTTAATTGTAATGTTCAGCGTCTCCTAATGACAATGGAACACTCAAATTGCGTCGCGATTCAATACATCGTCCTCCAGCCGACTTCTCTCCAAGGATCTATTTCTGCATCTGGCACTTAATGGTCGTGCTCCTTTGCGTCTAGATTTTGAAATCCGACGCAAAACTGATAGTTAATTGTGACACTAAGGGCCTCCTAATTTCGATGGAACATTCAAATAGCGTCGAGATTCAATAGATCGTCCTCCAGACGACTTGTCTACAAGGGGATATTGCTGCCTTGGGCACCATATGGCCGTCTCCGGTGAGTCTAGATTTTCGTATCTGACGCGAAACTGCTAGTTAATTGTAAAGTTCAGGGCCGCCTAATGACGATGGAACACTCAAATTGCGTCGAGATTCAATACATCTTCCTTCAGCCGACTTGTCTCCAACAGTCTATTGCTGCCTCGGGCACCTTATGCTGGTTCTCCTGTGAGTCTAGATTTTCGAATCCGACGCAAAGCTTATAGTTAATTGGAACGTTCATCTCCTAATAATGAAGATGGAACACTCAAATTGCGTCGAGATTCAATACATCGTCCTTCAGCTGAATTGTTTCTAAGGGTCTATTGCTGCCTCTGGCACCTTATTGTCGTGCTGCTGTGCGTCTAGATTTTCAAATCCGACCCAAACTGATAGTAATTGTAAAGCTCAGGGCCTCCTAATGACGATGGAACACGCAAATTACGTCGAGATTCAATACATCGTCCTCCAGCCGACTTATCTCCAAGCGCATATTGCTGCCTCGGGCACCATATGGTCGTTCTCCTGAGAGTCTAAATTTTCGAATCAGACGCAAAACTAATAGTTATTTGTAACGTGCTCCTAATGATGATGGAACACTCAAATTGCGTCGAGATTCAATACATCGTCATTCAGCCGACATGTCTCCAAGGGTCTATTGCTGCCTCTGGCACCTTATGGTCGGGCTCCTGTGCGTCAAGATTTTCAAATCCGACGCAAAACTGATAGTAAATTGTAATGTTAATGGCATCCTAATAAAAATGGAACACTCAAATTGCGTCGAGATTCAATACATCGTCCTCCAGCCGATTGGTCTACAAGGGGATATTGCTGCGTCGGGCAACTTACGATCCGTCTCTTGTGAGTCTAGTTTTTCCAATCCGACGCAAAACTGATGGTTAATTGTAACGTTTGTGGCCTCCTAATGACGATGGAACATTCAAATTGCGTCGAAATTCAATACATCGTACTCCAGTCGACTTGTCTCCAAGGGTCTATTGCCCCCTCGGGCATCTTATGGTCGTTCTCCTGTGAGTCTAGATTTTCGAATCCGACGCATAACTGATAGTTAATTGTAACGCTCAGCGCCTCCTAAAGACGATGGAACACTCAAACTGCGTCGAGATTCAATACATAGTCATTCAGCCGGCTTGTCTCCATTGCTGCCTCGGGCACCTTATGATCGTTCTCCTCAGAGTCTAGATTTTAGCATCCGACGCAAAACCGATAGTTAATTGTAACGTTCAGGGCCTCTTTATGACGATGGAACACTCAAATTACGTCGAGATTCTATACATCGTCCTCCAGCCGACTTGTCTCCAAGGGGATATTGCTGCCTCGTGCATCTTATGGTGGTTCTCCTGTGAGTCTAGATTTTCGAATCCGACGCAAAACTGATAGTTAATTGTGAAATTAAGGGCCTCCTAATGACGATGGAACACTCAATTTGCGTCGAGATTCAATAGATCGTCCTCCAGCCGTCTTGTCTCCAAGAGTCTATTGCTGCCTCGTGCATCTTATGGTGGTTCTCCTGTGAGTCTAGATTTTCGAATCCGACGCAAAGCTGATTGTCAACAGTAACGGTCATCTCCTAATAATGACGATGGAACACTCAAATTGCGTCGAGATGCAATACATCGACCTCCAGCCGACTAGTCTGCAAAGGTCTATTGCTGCCTCGTTCACCTTATGGTCGTTCTCCTGTGAGTCTAGATTTACGAATCCGATGCATAACTGATAGTTACTTGTAATGTCCAGCGCCTCATAATAACGATGGAACACTCAAGTTGCGTCGAGATTCAATACATCCGTCTCCAGCCGACTTGGCTCCAAGGGTCTATTGCTACCTCGGGCACCTTATGGTCGTTCTCCTTAGTGTCTATATTTTCGAATCAGACGCAAAACTAATAGTTATTTGTAACGTTAAGGGCCTCCTAATGACGATGGAACACTCAAATCGCGTCGAGACTAAATACATCGTCATTCTGCCGACCTCTCTCCAAGGGTCTATTGCTGCCTATGGCACCTTATGTTCGTGCTCCTGTGCGTCTAGATTTTCGAATCCGACGCAAAGCTTATAGTTAATTGTAACGTTCATCTCCTAATTATGAAGATGGAACACTCAAATTGCGTCGAGATTCAATACATCGTCCTCCAGCGGACTTGTCTCCAAGGGGATATTTCTGCCTTGGGCACCATATGGCCGTCTCCGGTGAGTCTAGATTTTCGTATCCGACGCGAAACTGCTAGTTAATTGTAAAGTTAAGGGCCGCCTAATGACGATGGAACACTCAAATTGCGTCGAGATTCAATACATCTTCCTTCAGCCGACTTGTCTCCATCAGTCTATTGCTGCCTCGGGCACCTTATGCTGGTTCTCCTGTGAGTCTAGATTTTCGAATCCGACGCAAAGCTTATAGTTAATTGTAACGTACATCTCCTAATAATGAAGATGGAACACTCAAATTGCGTCGAGATTCAATACATCGTCCTTCAGCTGAATTGTTTCTAAGGGTCTATTGCTACCTCTGGCACCTTATTGTCGTGCTGCTGTGCGTCTAGATTTTCAAATCCGACCCAAACTGATAGTTAATTGTAAAGTTAAGGGCCTCGTAACGAAGATGGAACACTCAAATTGTGTCGAGATTCAATACATCTTCCTTCAGCCGACTTGTCTCCAAGAGTCTATTGCTGCCTCGGGCACCTTATGGTGGTTCTCCTGTGAGTCTAGATTTTCGAATCCGACGCAAAGCTGATAGTTAATTGTAACGCTCAGCGCCTCCTAATGACGATGGGACACTCAAGTTGCGTCGAGATGCAATACATCGTCCTCCAGCCGACTTGTCTCCAAGGGTTTATTGCTATCTCGGGCACCTTATGGTCGTTCTCCTGAGAGTCTAAATTTTGGAATCAGACGCAAAACTAATAGTTAATTGTAACGTTAAGGGCCTCCTAATGATGATGGAACACTCAAATTGCGTCGAGATTCAATACATCGTCATTCAGCCGACATGTCTCCATGGCTCTATTGCTGCCTCTGGCACCTTATGGTCGGGCTCCTGTGCGTCTAGATTTTCATATCCGACGCAAAACTGATAGTTAATTGTAATGTTAATAGCATCCTAATAAAAATGGAACACTCAAATTGCGTCGAGATTCAATACATCGTCCTCCAGCCGATTGGTCTACAAGGGGATATTGCTGCGTGGGCAACTTATGATCCGTCTCCTGTGAGTCTAGATATTCGAATCCGACGCAAAACTGATGGTTAATTGTAACGTTTATGGCCTTCTTATGACGATGGAACACTCAAATTGCGTCGAAATTCAATACATCGTACTCCAGTCGACTTGTCTCCAAGGGTCTATTGCCCCCTCGGGCACCTTACGGTCGTTCTCCTGTGAGTCTAGATTTTCGAATCCGACGCATAACTGATAGTTAATTGTAACGCTCAGCGCCTCCTAAAGACGATGGAACACTCAAACTGCGTCGAGATTCAATACATAGTCATTCAGCCGACTTGTCTCCATTGCTGCCTCGGGCACCTTATGATCGTTCTCCTCAGAGTCTAGATTTTAGAATCCGATGCAAAACCGATAGTTAATTGTAACGTTCAGGGCCTCTTTATGACGATGGAACACTCAAATTACGTCGAGATTCCATACATCGTCCTCCAGCCGACTTGTCTCCAAGGGGATATTGCTGCCGTGGGCGGTCCGTCTCCTGTGAGTCTAGATTTTCGAATCCGACGCAAAACTGATAGTTAATTGTGAAACTAAGGGCCTCCTAATGACGATGGAACACTCAAATTGCGTCGAGATTCAATAGATCGTCCTCCAGCCGACTTGTCTCCAAGAGTCTATTGCTGCCTCGTGCATCTTATGGTGGTTCTCCTGTGAGTCTAGATTTTCGAATCCGACGCAAAGCTGACTGTCAATTGTAACGCTCATCTCCTAATAATGACGATGGAACACTCAAATTGCGTCGAGATGCAATACATCGACCTCCAGCCGACTAGTCTCCAAAGGTCTATTGCTGCCTCGTTCACCTTATGGTCGTTCTCCTGTGAGTCTAGATTTTCGAATCCGATGCATAACTGATAGTTACTTGTAAAGTTCAGCGCCTCCTAATGACGATGAAACACTCAAGTTGCGTCGAGATTCAATACATCGTCCTCCAGCCGACTTGGCTCCAAGGGTCTATTGCTGCCTCGGGCACCTTATGGTCGTTCTCCTGAGTGTCTAAATTTTCGAATCAGACGTAAAACTAATAGTTAATTGTAACGTTCAGCGTCTCCTAATGACAACGGAACACTCAAATTGCGTCGCGATTCAATACATCGTCCTCCAGCCGACTTCTCTCCAAGGATCTATTTCTGCATCTGGCACTTAATGGTCGTGCTCCTTTGCGTCTAGATTTTGAAATCCGACGCAAAACTGATAGTTAATTGTGACATTAAGGGCCTCCTAATTTCGATGGAACACTCAAATAGCGTCGATATTCAATAGATCGTCCTCCAGCCGACTTGTCT
Organism: Schistocerca piceifrons; assembly: GCF_021461385.2. Classification (NCBI taxonomy): domain Eukaryota; kingdom Metazoa; phylum Arthropoda; class Insecta; order Orthoptera; family Acrididae; genus Schistocerca; species Schistocerca piceifrons. The sequence goes on from NC_060149.1 coordinate 989,776,089, forward strand.
ACAAGGGGATATTGCTGCCTTGGGCACCACATGGCCGTCTCCGGTGAGTCTAGATTTTCGTATCTGACGCGAAACAGCTAGTTAATTGTAAAGTTCAGGGCCGCCTAATGACGATGGAACACTCAAATAGCGTCGAGATTCAATACATCTTCCTTCAGCCGACTTGTCTCCAACAGTCTATTGCTGCCTCGGGCACCTTATGCTGGTTCTCCTGTGAGTCTAGATTTCGAATCCGACGCAAAGCTTATAGTTAATTGGAACGTTCATCTCGTAATAATAAAGATGGAACACTCAAATTGCGTCGAGATTCAATACATCGTCCTTCGGCTGAAATGTCTCTAAGGGTCTATTGCTGCCTCTGGCACCTTATTGTCGTGCTGCATTGCGTCTAGATTTTCAAATCCGACCCAAACTGGTAGTTAATTGTAAAGCTCAGGGCCTCCTAATGACGATGGAACACTGAAATTACGTCGAGATTCAATACATCGTCCTCCAGCCCTTTAGTCTACAAGGGGATATTGCTGCGTCGGGCAACTTATGATCCGTCTCCTGTGAGTCTAGATTTTCGAATCCGACGCAAAACTGATGGTTAATTGTAACGTTTATGGACTCCTAATGACGATGGAACATTCAAATTGCGTCGAAATTCAATACATCGTACTCCAGTCGACTTGTCTCCAAGGGGATATTGCTGCCTCGGGCGGTCCGTCTCTTGTGAGTCTAGATTTTCGAATCCGACGCAAAACTGATAGTTAATTGTGAAATTAAGGGCCTCCTAATGACGATGGAACACTCAAATTGCGTCGAGATTCAATAGATCGTCCTCTAGCCGACTTGTCTCCAAGAGTCTATTGCTGCCTCGTGCATCTTATGGTGGTTCTCCTGTGAGTCTAGATTTTCGAATCCGACGCAAAGCTGATTGTCAATTGTAACGGTCATCTCCTAATAATGACGATGGAACACTCAAATTGCGTCGAGATGCAATACATCGACCTCCAGCCTACTAGTCTGCAAAGGTCTATTGCTGCCTCGTTCACCTTATGGTCGTTCTCCTGTGAGTCTAGATTTTCGAATCCGATGCATAACTGATAGTTACTTGTAATGTTAGGCGCCTCCTAATAACGATGGAACACTCAAGTTGCGTCGAGATTCAATACATCGTCCTCCAGCCGACTTGGTTCCAAGGGTCTATTGCTGCCTCGGGCACCTTATGGTCGTTCTCCTTAGTGTCTAAATTTTCGAATCAGACGCAAAACTAATAGTTAATTGTAACGTTAAGGGCCTCCTAATGACGATGGAACACTCAAATCGCGTCGAGACTAAATACATCGTCATTCAGCCGACTTCTCTCCAAGGGTCTATTGCTGCCTATGGCACCTTATGTTCGTATTCCTGTGCGTCTAGATTTTCAAATCCGACGCAAAACTGATAGTTAATTGTAACGTTAATGTCATCCTAATAAAAATGGAACACTCAAATTGCGTCGAGATTCAATACATCGTCCTCCAGCGGACTTGTCTCCAAGGGGATATTGCTGCCTTGGGCACCATATGGCCGTCTCCGGTGAGTCTAGATTTTCGTATCCGACGCGAAACTGCTAGTTAATTGTAAAGTTCAGGGCCGCCTAATGACGATGGAACACTCAAATTGCGTCGAGATTCAATACATCTTCCTTCAGCCGACTTGTCTCCAACAGTCTGTTGCTGCCTCGGGCACCTTATGCTGGTTCTCCTGTGAGTCTAGATTTTCGAATCCGACGCAAAGCTTATAGTTAATTGTAACGTTCATCTCCTAATAATGAAGATGGAACACTCAAATTGCGTCGAGATTCAATACATCGTCCTTCAGCTGAATTGTTTCTAAGGGTCTATTGCTGCCTCTGGCACCTTATTGTCGTGCTGCTGTGCGTCTAGATTTTCAAATCCTACCCAAACTGATAGTTAATTGTAAAGTTAAGGGCCTCGTAACGAAGATGGAACACTCAAATTGCGTCGAGATTCAATACATCTTCCTTCAGCCGACTTGTCTCCAAGAGTCTATTGCTGCCTCGGGCACCTTATGGTGGTTCTCCTGTGAGTCTAGATTTTCGAATCCGACGCAAAGCTGATATTTAATTGTAACGCTCAGCGCCTCCTAATGACGATGGGACACTCAAGTTGCGTCGAGATGCAATACATCGTCCTCCAGCCGACTTGTCTCCAAGGGTTTATTGCTGCCTCGGGCACCTTATGGTCGTTCTTCTGAGAGTCTAAATTTTGGAATCAGACGCAAAACTAATAGTTAATTGTAACGTTAAGGGCCTCCTAATGATGATGCAACAGTCAAATTGCGTCGAGATTCAATACATCGTCATTCAGGCGACTTGTCTCCAAGGGTCTATTGCTGCCTCTGGCACCTTATGGTCGTGCTCCTGTGAGTCTAGATTTTCGAATCCGATGCATAACTGATAGTTACTTGTAATGTTCAGCGCCTCCTAATGACGGTGAAACACTCAAGTTGCGTCGAGATTCAATACATCGTCCTCCAGCCGACTTGGCTCCAAGGGTCTATTGCTGCCTCGGGGACCTTATGGTCGTTCTCCTGACTGTCTAAATTTTCGAATCAGACGCAAAACTAATAGTTAATTGTAATGTTCAGCGTCTCCTAATGACAATGGAACACTCATATTGCGTCGCGATTCAATACATCGTCCTCCAGCCGACTTCTCTCCAAGGATCTATTTCCGCATCTGGCACTTAATGGTCGTGCTCCTTTGCGTCTAGATTTTGAAATCCGACGCAAAACTGATAGTTAATTGTGACACTAAGGGCCGCCTAATTTCGATGGAACATTCAAATAGCGTCGAGATTCAATAGATCGTCCTCCAGACGACTTGTCTACAAGGGGATATTGCTGCCTTGGGCACCATATGGCCGTCTCCGGTGAGTCTAGATTTTCGTATCTGACGCGAAACTGCTAGTTAATTGTAAAGTTCAGGGCCGCCTAATGACGATGGAACACTCAAATTGCGTCGAGATTCAATACATCTTCCTTCAGCCGACTTGTCTCCAACAGTCTATTGCTGCCTCGGGCACCTTATGCTGGTTCTCCTGTGAGTCTAGATTTTCGAATCCGACGCAAAGCTTATAGTTAATTGTAACGTTCATCTCCTAATAATGAAGATGGAACACTCAAATTGCGTCGAGATTCAATACATCGTCCTTCGGCTGAATTGTCTCTAAGGGTCTATTGCTGCCTCTGGCACCTTATTGTCGTGCTGCTTTGCGTCTAGATTTTCAAATCCGACCCAAACTGATAGTAATTGTAAAGCTCAGGGCCTCCTAATGACGATGGAACACGCAAATTACGTCGAGATTCAATACATCGTCCTCCAGCCGACTTATCTCCAAGCGCATATTGCTGCCTCGGGCACCATATTATCGTTCTCCTGAGAGTCTAAATTTTCGAATCAGACGCAAAGCTGATAGTTAATTGTAACGCTCAGCGCCTCCTAATGACGATGGGACACTCAAGTTGCGTCGAGATGCAACACATCGTCCTCCAGCCGACATGTCTCCAAGGGTCTATTGCTGGCTCGGGTACCTTATGGTCGTTCTCCTGAGAGTCTAAATTTTCGAATCAGACGCAAAACTAATAGTTAATTGTAACGTTAAGGGCCTCCTAATGACGATGGAACACTCAAATCGCGTCGAGACTAAATACATCGTCATTCAGCCGACCTCTCTCCAAGGGTCTATTGCTGCCTATGGCACCTTATGTTCGTGCTCCTGTGCGTCTAGATTTTCGAATCCGACGCAAAGCTTATAGTTAATTGTAACGTTCATCTCCTAATAATGAAGATGGAACACTCAAATTGCGTCGAGATTCAATACATCGTCCTCCAGCGGACGTCTCCAAGGGGATATTTCTGCCTTGGGCACCATATGGCCGTCTCCGGTGAATCTAGATTTTCGTATCCGACGCGAAACTGCTAGTTAATTGTAAAGTTAAGGGCCGCCTAATGACGATGGAACACTCAAATTGCGTCCAGATTCAATACATCTTCCTTCAGCCGACTTGTCTCCATCAGTCTATTGCTGCCTCGTTCACCTTATGCTGGTTCTCCTGTGAGTCTAGATTTTCGAATCCGACGCAAAGCTTATAGTTAATTGTAACGTACATCTCCTAATAATGAAGATGGAACACTCAAATTGCGTCGAGATTCAATACATCGTCCTTCAGCTGAATTGTTTCTAAGGGTCTATTGCTGCCTCTGGCACCTTATTGTCGTGCTGCTGTGCGTCTAGATTTTCAAATCCGACCCAAACTGATAGTTAATTGTAAAGTTAAGGGCCTCGTAACGAAGATGGAACACTCAAATTGTGTCGAGATTCAATACATCTTCCTTCAGCCGACTTGTCTCCAAGAGTCTATCGCTGCCTCGGGCACCTTATGGTGGTTCTCCTGTGAGTCTAGATTTTCGAATCCGACGCAAAGCTGATAGTTAATTGTAACGCTCAGCGCCTCCTAATGACGATGGGACACTCAAGTCGAGATGCAATACATCGTCCTCCAGCCGACTTGTCTCCAAGGGTTTATTGCTGTCTCGGGCACCTTATGGTCGTTCTCCTGAGAGTCTAAATTTTGGAATCAGACGCAAAACTAATAGTTAATTGTAACGTTAAGGGCTTCCTAATGATGATGGAACACTCAAATTGCGTCGAGATTCAATACATCGTCATTCAGCCGACATGTCTCCATGGCTCTATTGCTGCCTCTGGCACCTTATGGTCGGGCTCCTGTGCGTCTAGATTTTCATATCCGACGCAAAACTGATAGTTAATTGTAATGTTAATAGCATCCTAATAAAAATGGAACACTCAAATTGCGTCGAGATTCAATACATCGTCCTCCAGCCGATTGGTCTACAAGGGGATATTGCTGCGTCGGGCAACTTATGATCCGTCTCCTGTGAGTCTAGATATTCGAATCCGACGCAAAACTGATGGTTAATTGTAACGTTTATGGCCTTCTTATGACGATGGAACACTCAAATTGCGTCGAAATTCAATACATCGTACTCCAGTCGACTTGTCTCCAAGGGTCTATTGCCCCCACGGGCACCTTATGGTCGTTCTCCTGTGAGTCTAGATTTTCGAATCCGACGCATAACTGATAGTTAATTGTAACGCTCAGCGCCTCCTAAAGACGATGTAACACTCAAGTTGCGTCGAGATTCAATACATCGTCCTCCAGCCGCATTGTCTTCAAGGGTCTATTGCCGCCTCGGGCACCTTATGGTCGTTCTCCTGAGAGTCTTAATTTTCGAATCAGACGCAAAACTAATAGTTAATTGTAACGTTAAGGGCCTCCTAATGATGATGGAACACTCAAATTGCGTCGAGATTCAATACATCGTCATTCAGGCGACTTGTCTCCAAGGGTCTATTGCTGCCTCTGGCACCTTATGGTCGTGCTCCTGTGAGTCTAGATTTTCGAATCCGATGCACAACTGATAGTTACTTGTAATGTTCAGCGCCTCCTAATGACGATGAAACACTCAAGTTGCGTCGAGATTCAATACATCGTCCTCCAGCCGACTTGGCTCCAAGGGTCTATTGCTGCCTCGGGCACCTTATGGTCGTTCTCCTGAGTGTCTAAAATTTCGAATCAGACGCAAAACTAATAGTTAATTGTAATGTTCAGCGTCTCCTAATGACAATGGAACACTCAAATTGGGTCGCGATTCAATACATCGTCCTCCAGCCGACTTCTCTCCAAGGATCTATTTCTGCATCTGGCACTTAATGGTCGCGCTCCTTTGCGTCTAGATTTTGAAATCCGACGCAAAACTGATAGTGAATTGTAATGTTAATGGCATCCTAATAAAAATGGAACACTCAAATTGCGTCGAGATTCAATACATCGTCCTCCAGCCAATTGGTCTACAAGGGGATATTGCTGCGTCGGGCAACTTATGATCCGTCTCCTGTGAGTCTAGATTTTCGAATCCGACGCAAAACTGATGGTTAATTGTAACGTTTGTGGCCTCCTAATGACGATGGAACATTCAAATTGCGTCGAAATTCAATACATCGTACTCCAGTCGACTTGTCTCCAAGGTTCTATTGCCCCCTCGGGTACCTTATGGTCGTTCTCCTGTGAGTCTAGATTTTCGAATCCGACGCATAACTGATAGTTAATTGTAACGCTCAGCGCCTCCTAAAGACGATGGAACACTCAAACTGCGTCGAGATTCAATACATAGTCATTCAGCCGACTTGTCTCCATTGCTGCCTCGGGCACCTTATGATCGTTCTCCTCAGAGTCTAGATTTTAGCATCCGACGCAAAACCGATAGTTAATTGTAACGTTCAGGGCCTCTTTATGACGATGGAACACTCAAATTACGTCGAGATTCTATACATCGTCCTCCAGCCGACTTGTCTCCAAGGAGATATTGCTGCCTCGTGCATCTTATGGTGGTTCTCCTGTGAGTCTAGATTTTCGAATCCGACGCAAAACTGATAGTTAATTGTGAAATTAAGGGCCTCCTAATGACGATGGAGCACTCAATTTGCGTCGAGATTCAATAGATCGTCCTCCAGCCGTCTTGTCTCCAAGAGTCTATTGCTGCCTCGTGCATCTTATGGTGGTTCTCCTGTGAGTCTAGATTTTCGAATCCGACGCAAAGCTGATTGTCAACTGTAACGGTCATCTCCTAATAATGACGATGGAACACTCAAATCTCGTCGAGAAGCAATACATCGACCTCCAGCCGACTAGTCTGCAAAGGTCTATTGCTGCCTCGTTCACCTTATGGTCGTTCTCCTGTGAGTCTAGATTTTCGAATCCGATGCATAACTGATAGTTACTTGTAATGTTCAGCGCCTCCTAATAACGATGGAACACTCAAGTTGCGTCGAGATTCAATACATCGTCCTCCAGCCGACTTGGCTCCTATTGCTGCCTCGGGCACCTTATGGTCGTTCTCCTTAGTGTCTAAATTTTCGAATCAGACGCAAAACTAATAGTTAATTGTAACGTTAAGGGCCTCCATATGACGATGGAACACTCAAATCGCGTCGAGACTAAATACATCGTCATTCAGCCGATTCTCTCCAAGGGTCTATTGCTGCCTATGGCACCTTATGTTCGTGCTCCTGTGCGTCTAGATTTTCGAATCCGACGCAAAGCTTATAGTTAATTGTAACGTTCATCTCCTAATAATGAAGATGGAACACTCAAATTGCGTCGAGATTCAATACATCGTCCTCCAGCCGACTTGTCTACAAGGGGATATTGCTGCCTTGGGCACCATAAGGCCGTCTCCGGTGAGTCTAGATATTCGTATCCGACGCGAAACTGCTAACTAATTGTAACGTTCAGGGCCTCCTAATGACGATGGACCACTCAAATGACGTCGAGATTCAATCCATCGTTCTCCAGCCGACTTGTCTCCAAGGGAATATTGCTGCCTCGGGCACCTTATGGTCGTTCTCCGGTGAGTCCAGATTTTCGAATCCGACGCATAACTGATAGTTAATTGTAACGTTAATGGCCTCCTAATGACGATGGAGCACTCAAATTACGTCGAGACGCAATAGATCGTCCTCCAGCCGACTTGTCTCCAAGAGTCTATTGCTGCCTCGTGCATCTTATGGTGGTTCTCCTGTGAGTCTAGAATTTCGAATCCGACGCAAAGCTGATTGTCAATTGTAACGGTCATCTCCTAATAATGACGATGGAACACTCAAATTGCGTCGAGATGCAATACATCGACCTCCAGCGGACTAGTCTCCAAAGGTCTATTGCTGCCTCGTTCACCTTATGGTCGTTCTCCTGTGAGTCTAGATTTTCGAATCCGACGTATAACTGAAAGTTAATTGTAATGTTCAGCGCCTCTTAATGACGATGGAACACTCAAGTTGCGTCGAGATTCAATACATCGTCCTCCAGCCGACTTGGCTCCAAGGGTCTATTGCTGCCTTGAGCACCTTATGGTCCGTCTCTTGTGAGTCTAGATTTTCCAATCCGCCGCGATACTGCTAGTTATTTGTAACGTTCAGTGCCTCCTAATGACGTTGGAACACTCAAATTGCGTGGAGATTTATTACTCCGTCCTTCAGCCGACTTGTCTCCAAGAGTATATTGCTGCCTCGGGCACCTTATGGTGGATCTCCTGTGAGTCAAGATTTTCGAATCCGACGCATAACTGATAGTTAATTGTAACGTTCATGTCCTCCTAATGACGATGGAACACTCAAACTGCGTCGAGATTCAATACATAGTCATTCAGCCGACTTGTCTCCATTGCTGCCTTATGATCGTTCTCCTCAGAGTCTAGATTTTAGAATCCGACGCAAAACCGATAGTTAATTGTAACGTTCAGGGCCTCTTTATTACGATGGAACACTCAAATTACGTCGAGATTCCATACATCATCCTCCAGCCGACTTGTCTCCAAGGGGATATTGCTGCCTTGGGCGGTCCGTCTCCTGTGAGTCTAGATTTTCGAATCCTACGCAAAACTGATAGTTAATTGTGAAATTAAGGGCCTCCTAATGACGATGGAACACTCAAATTGCGTCGAGATTCAATAGATCGTCCTCCAGCCGACTTGTCTTCAAGAGTCTATTGCTGCCTCGTGCATCTTATGGTGGTTCTCCTGTGAGTCTAGATTTTCGAATCCGACGCAAAGCTGATTGTCAATTGTAACGGTCATCTCCTAATAATGACGATGGAACACTCAAATTACGTCGAGATGCAATACATCGACCTCCAGCCGACTAGTCTCCAAAGGTCTATTGCTGCCTCGTTCACCTTATGGTCGTTCTCCTGTGAGTCTAGATTTTCGAATCCGATGCATAACTGATAGTTACTTGTAATGTTCAGCGCCCCCTAATGACGATGAAACACTCAAGTTGCGTCGAGATGCAATACATCGTCCTCCAGCCGTCTTGTCTCCAAGGGTCTATTGCTGCCTCGGGTACCTTATGGTCGTTCTCCTGAGAGTCTAAATTTTCGAATCAGACGCAAAACTAATAGTTAATTGTAACGTTAAGGGCCTCCTAATGACGATGGAACACTCAAATCGCGTCGAGACTAAATACATCGTCATTCAGCCGACTTCTCTCCAAGGGTCTATTGCTGCCTATGGCACCTTATGTTCGTGCTCCTGTGCGTCTAGATTTTCAAATCCGACGCAAAACTGATAGTTAATTATAACGTTAATGTCATCCTAATAAAAATGGAACACTCAAATTGCGTCGAGATTCAATACATCGTCCTCCAGCGGACTTGTCTCCAAGGGGATATTGCTGCTTTGGGCACCATATGGCCGTCTCCGGTGAGTCTAGATTTTCGTATCCGACGCGAAACTGCTAGTTAATTGCAAAGTTCAGGGCCGCCTAATGACGATGGAACACTCAAATTGCGTCGAGATTCAATACATCTTCCTTCAGCCGACTTGTCTCCAACAGTCAATTGCTGCCTCGGGCACCTTATGCTGGTTCTCCTGTGAGTCTAGATTTTCGAATCCGACGCAAAGCTTATAGCTAATTGTAACGTTCATCTCCTAATAATGAAGATGGAACACTCAAATTGCGTCGAGATTCAATACATCGTCCTTCAGCTGAATTGTTTCTAAGGGTCTATTGCTGCCTCTGGCACCTTATTGTCGTGCTGCTGTGCGTCTAGATTTTCAAATCCGACACATACTGATAGTTAATTGTAAAGTTAAGGGCCTCGTAACGAAGATGGAACACTCAAATTGCGTCGAGATTCAATACATCTTCCTTCAGCCGACTTGTCTCCAAGAGTCTATTGCTGCCTCGGGCACCTTATGGTGGTTCTCCTGTGAGTCTAGATTTTCGAATCCGACGCAAAGCTGATAGTTAATTGTAACGCTCAGCGCCTCCTAATGACGATGGGACACTCAAGTTGCGTCGAGATGCAATACATCGTCCTCCAGCCGACTTGTCTCCAAGGGTTTATTGCTGCCTCGGGCACCTTATGGTCGTTCTCCTGAGAGTCTAAATTTTGGAAACAGACGCAAAACTAATAGTTAATTGTAACGTTATGGGCCTCCTAATGATGATGGAACACTCAAATTGCGTCGAGATTCAATACATCGTCATTCAGCCGACATGTCTCCAAGGGTCTATTGCTGCCTCTGGCACCTTATGGTCGGGCTCCTGTGCGTCTAGATTTTCAAATCCGACGCAAAACTGGTAGTTAATTATAACGTTAATGGCATCCTAATAAAAATGGAACACTCAAATTACGTCGAGATTCAATACATCGTCCTCTAGCCGACTTGTCTCCAAGGGGATATCGCTGCCTTGGGCACCATATGGTCCGTCTCCTGTGAGTCTAGATTTTCGAATCCGACGGGAGACTGCTAGTTAATTGTAACATTCAAGGCCTCCTAATGACGATGGAACACTCAAATTGCGTCGAGATTCAATACATCTTCCTTCAGCCGACTTGTCTCCAAGGGGATATTGCTGCCTTGAGCACCTTACGGTTCGTCTCCTGTGAGTTTAGATTTTCGAATCGGCCACGATACTGCTATTTATTTGTAACGTTCAGTGCCTCCTAATGACGTTGGAACACTCAAATTGCGTCGAGAATCAATAGATCGTCCTCCAGCCGACTTGTCTACAAGGGGATATTGCTGCCTTGGGCACCATATGGCCGTCTCCGGTGAGTCTAGATATTCGTATCCGACGCGAAACTGCTAATTAATTGTAACGTTCAGGGCCTCCTAATGACGATGGAACACTCACATGACGTCGAGATTCAATCCATCGTTCTCCAGCCGACTTGTCTCCAAGGGGATATTGATGCCTCGGGCACCATATGGTCCGTCTCCTGTGAGTCTAGATTTTCGTATCGAGCGCAAAACTGATGGTTAATTGTCACGTTCAGCTCCTCCTAATGACGATGGAACACTCAAATTGCGTCGAGATTCAATACATGGTCATCCACCCGACTTGTCTCCAAGGGTCTATTGCTGCCTCGGGCACCTTATGTTCGTTCTCCTGTGAGTCTAAATTTTCGAATCCGACGCAAGACTGCTACTTAATTGTAACATTCAAGGCCTCCTAATGACGATGGAACAATCAAATTGCGTCGAGATTCAATACACCGTCCTTCAGTCGACTTGTCTCCAAGGGTCTATTGCTGCCTCGGGCACCTTATGGTCGTTCTCCTGTGAGTCTCAATTTTCGAATCAGACGCAACACTTACAGTTAATTTTAATGTTTATGGCCTCCTAATGACGATGGAACACTCAAATTGGGTCGAGATACAATTTATCGTCCTCTAGACGACTTGTCTCCAAGGATCTATTGCTGCCTCTGGCACCTTATGGTCGTTCTCCTCTGATTCTAGATTTTCGAATTCGACGCATAGCTAATCGTTAATTATAACGTTCAGCGCCTCTTAATGACATTGGAACAATTAAATTGCGTCGAGAATCAATACATCGTCATTCAGCCGACTTGTCTCCAAGGGTCTATTGCTGCCTGGGGCACCTTATGGTCGTTCTCCTGTGAGTCTAGATTTTCGAATCCGATGCAAAACTGATAGTTAATTGTAACGTTCAGGGTCTCCTAATGACGATGGAACACTCAAATTTGGGTCGCGATTCAATACATCGTCCTCCAGCCGACTTGTCTCCAAGGATCTATTGCTGCCTCTGGCACCTTATGGTCGTGATCCTGTGCGTCTAGAGTTTCAAATCCGACGCATAACTGATGGTTAATTGTAACGTTCAACGCCTCCTAAAGACGATGTAACACTCAAGTTGCGTCGAGATTCAATACTTCGCCATTCAGCCGATTTGTCTCCAAGGGTCTATTGCTGCCTGGGGCACCTTATGGTTCGTCTCCTGTGTGTCTAGATTTTCGAATTCGACGCAAAAATGATAGTCAATTGTTACGTTCAGCGCCTCATAATGACGATGGAACACTCAATTTGCGTCGACAGTCAATACATGGACTTCCAGCCCACATGTCTAGAAGGGGATATGCTGCCTCGGGTTCCATGTGGCCGTGTCCTGTGAGTCTAGATTTTCGAATCCGACGAGATACTGATAGTTAATTGTAAGTTTCATGGCCTCCTAATGACGATGGAACACTCAAATTGCGTCGAGATTCAATACATAGTCATTCAGCCGACTTGTCTCCATTGCTGCCTCGGGCACCTTATGGTCGTTCATGTGTGAGTCTAGATTTTAGAATCCGACGCAAAACCAATAGTTAATTGTAACGTTCAGGGCCTCCTTATAACGATGGAGCACTCAAATTACGTCGAGATTCAATACATCGTCATCCAGCCGACTTGTCTCCAAGGGGATATTGCTGCCTCGGGCGGTCCGTCTCCTGTGAGTCTAGATTTTCAAATCCGACGCAAAACTGATAGTTAAATGTGACATTAAGGGCCTCCTAATGTCGATGGAACACTCAAATTGCGTCGAGATTCAATAGATCGTCCTCCAGCCGACTTGTCTCCAAGGGGATATTGCTGCCTTGGGCACCATATGGCCGTCTCCGGTGAATCTAGATTTTCGTATCCGACGCGAAACTGCTAGTTAATTGTAACGTTCAGGGCCTCCTATTGACGATGGAACACTCAAATTCCGTCGAGATGCAATCTATCAACCTCCAGCCGACTTGTTTCCAAGGATCCATTGCTGCCTCGGGCACCTTATGGTCGTCCTCCTGTAAGTCTAGATTTTCGAATCCGACGCATAACTGATAGTTAATTGTAACGTTCATGGCCTCCTAATGACGATGGAACACTCAAATTGCGTCAAAATTCAATACATCGTCATTCAGCCGACTTGTCTCCATTGCTGCCTCGGGCACCTTGTGGTCGTTCTCCTGTGAGTCTAGATTTTAGAATGCGACGAAAAACTGATAGTTAATTGTAACGTTCAGGGCCTACTAATGACGATGGAACACTCAAATGACGTCGAGATTCAATCCATCGTTCTCCAGCCGACTTGTCTCCAAGGGGATATTGCTGCCTTGGGCACCATATGGCCGTCTCCGGTGAATCTAGATTTTCGTATCCGACGCGAAACTGCAAGTTAATTGTAACGTTCAGGGCCTCCTATTGACGATGGAACACTCAAATTGCGTCGAGATGCAATCTATCAACCTCCAGCCGACTTGTCTCCACGGGTCTATTGCGGCCTCGGTCACTTTATGGTCGTTCTCCTGTGTGTCTAGATTTTCAAATCAGACTCATAACTGATAGTTAATTGTAACGTTCAGCGCCTCCTAATGACGATGGAACACTCAAATTGCGACGAGATTCAATACATCGTCCTCCAGTCGACTTGTCTCCAAGGGGATATTGCTGCCTCGGGCGACTTATGGTTCGTCTCCTGTGTGTCTAGATTTTCGAATTCGACGCAAAAATGATAGTCAATCGTTACGTTCAGCGCCTCATGATGACGATGGAACACTCAATTTGGGTCGACAGCCAATACATGGACTTCAAGCCCACTTGTCTAGAAGGGGATATGCTGCCTCGGGTTCCATGTGGTCCGTGTCGTGTGAGTCTAGATTTTCGAATCCGACGAGATATTGATAGTTAATTGTAACGTTCATGGCCTCCTAATGACGATGGAGCACTCAAATTGCGTCGCGATTCAATTCATCGTCCTCCAGCGGACTGGTCTCCAAGGGGATATCGTTGCCACGGGCACCTTATGTGAGTCTAGATTTTCGAATCCGACGAAAAACTGATAGTTAATTGTAACATTCAGGGCCTCCTAATGGCGATGGAACACTCAAATTGCGTCAGGATACAATTCATCGTCCTCCAGGCGACTTGTCTCCAAGGGTCTATTGCTGCCTCGGGCACTATATGATCGTTCTCCTGTGAGTCTAGAGTTTCGAACCCGACGCAAAACTAACTGTTAATTGTAATGTTCAGCGCCTCCTAATGACGATGGAACACTCAAATTGCGTCGAGATTCAATACATAGTCATTTAGCAGAGTTGTCTCCATTGCTGCCTCGGGCACCTTATGGTCGTTCTCTTGTGAGGCTAGATTTAAGAATCCGACGCAAAACCGATAGTTAATTGTAACGTCCAGGGCCTCATAATGACGATGGAACACTCAAATTACGTCGAGATTCAATACATCGTCCTCCAGCCGACTTGTCTCCAAGGGGATATTGCTGCCTCGGGCGGTCCGTCTCCTGTGAGTCTAGATTTTCGAATTAACTGATAGTTAATTGTAACGTTCATGGTCTCCTAATGACGATGGAACACTCAAAATGCGTCACGATTCAATACATCGTCCTCCAGCCGACTTCTCTCAAAGGATCTATTTCTGCATCTTTCACTTTATGGTCGTGCTCCTGTGCGTCTAGATTTTCAAATCCGACGCAAGACTGATAGTTAATTGTGACATTAAGGGCCTCCTAATGACGATGGAACACTCAAATTGCGTCGAGATTCAATGGATCGTCCTCCAGCCGACTTGTCTCCAAGGGGATATTGCTGCCTCGGGCACAATATGGCCGTCTCCGGTGAGTCTAGATTTTCGTATCCGACGCGAAACTTCTAGTTATTTGTAACGTGCATGGCCTCCTAATGACGATGGAACACTCAAGTTGCGTCGAGATGCAATACATCGTCCTCCAGCCGACTTGTCTCCAAGGGTCTATTGCTACCTCGGGCACCTTATGGTCGTCCTCCTGAGAGTCTAAATTTTCGAATCAGACGTAAAACTAATAGTTAATTGTAACGTTAAGGGCTTCCTAATGATGATGGAACACTCAAATTGCGTCGAGATTCAATACATCGTCATTCAGCCGAAATGTCTCCCAGGGTCTATTGCTGCCTCTGGCACCTTATGGTCGGGCTCCTGTGCGTCTAGATTTTCAAATCCGACGCAAAACTGATAGTTAATTGTAATGTTAATGGCATCCTAATAAAAATGGAACACTCAAATTGCGTCGAGATTCAATACATCGTCCTCCAGCCGTCTTGTCTCCAAGGGGATATTGCTGCCTTGGGCAACTTATGGTCCGTCTCCTGTGAGTCTAGATTTTCGAATCCGACGCGAGACTGCTAGTTAATTGTAAAGCTCAGTGCGTCCTAATGACGTTGGAACACTCAAATTACGTCGAGATTCAATACATCGTCCTTCAGACGACTTGTCTCCAAGGGTCTATTGCTGACTCGGTCACCTTATGGTCGATCTCCAGTGAGTGTAGATTTTCTAATCCAACGCAAAACTGATTGTTAATTGTAACGTTCAGGGCCTCCTAATGACGATGAAACACTCAAATTGAATCGAGATTCAATACATCGTCTTCCAGCCGACTTGTATCCAAGGGGATACTGCTGTTTCGGGCACCATATGATCCTTCTCCTGTGAGTAGATTTTCGATTCCGACGCTAAAATGATAGTTAATTGTAACTTTCAGCGCCTCCTAATGACGATGGAACACTCAAATTGCGTCGAGTGTCAATACATCGTCCTCCAGCCGACTTGTCTCCAAGGGTCTATTCCTGCCTCGGGCTCCTTATGGTCGTTCTCCTGTGAGTCTAGATTTTCTAATCCGACGCAAAACTGATTGTTAATTGTAACGTTCAGGGCCTCCTATTGACGATGGAACACTCAAATTGCGTCGAGATTCAATACATCGGAATCCAGCTAACTTGTCTCCAAGGGGCTGTTGCTGCCTCGGGCACTTTATGGTCGTTCTCCTGTGAGTCTAGATTTTCGAATCCGACGCAAAAATGATAGTCAATTGTTACGTTCAGCGCCTCCTAATGACGACGGAACACTCAATTTGCGTCGAGAGTCAATGCATGGGCCTCTTGCCCACTTGTCTAGAAGGGGATATGCTGCCTCGGGTTCCATGTGGTCCGTGTCCTGTGAGTCTAGATTTTCGAATCTGACGAGATACTGATAGTTAATTGTAACGTTCATGGCCTCCTAATGACGATGGAGCACTCAAATTGCGTCGCGATTCAATACAGCGTCCTCCAGCGGACTGGTCTCCAAGGGGATATTGCTGCCTCGGGCACATTATGTGAGGCTATATTTTCGAATCTCTGCAAAAACTGATAGTTAGATGACTCTGAAACACTCAAATTGCGTCACGATCCAATATTTCGTCCACCAGCCGAATGGTCTCCAAGCGTCTATTGCTGCCTCGGGCACCTTATGGTCGTTCTCCTGTGAGTCTAGATTTTCGAACCCGACGCAAAAATGATTGTTAATTGTAACGTTGAGCGCCTCCTAATGACGATGGAACACTCAAATTACGTCGAGATTCAATACATCGTCCTCCAGCCGACTTGTCTCCAAGGGGATGTTCCTGCCTCGGGCACCATACGGTCCTTCTACTGTGAGTCTAGATTTTCGAATCCGCCGCGAAACTGATTGTTAATTGTAACGTTCACGGACTCCTAATGACGATGGAACACTCAAATTGAATCGAGATTCAATACATCGTCTTCCAGCCGACTTGTATCCAAGGAGATATTGCTGTTTCGGGCACCATATGATCCTTCTCCTGTGAGTAGATTTTCGAATCCGACGCTAATATGATAGTTAATCGTAATTTTCAGCGCCTCCTAATGACGATGGAACACTCAAATTGCGTCGAGATTCAATACATATTCATTCAGCCGACTTGTCTCCATTGCTGCCTCGGGCACCTTATGGTCGTTCATGTGTGAGTCTAGATTTTAGAATCCGACGCAAAACCGATAGTTAATTGTAACGTTCAGGGCTTCCTTATGACGATGGAACACTCAAATTACTTCGAGATTCAATACATCGTCATCCAGCCGACTTGTCTCCAAGGGGATATTGCTGCCTCGGGCCGTCCGTCTCCTGTGAGTCTAGATTTTCGAATCCGACGAAAAACTGATAGTTAATTGTAACGTTCAGGGTCTCTTAATGACGATGGATCACTCAAATTGCGTCGAGATTCAATACATCGTCCTCCAGGCGACTTCTCTCCAAGGATCTATTTCTGCATCTGGCACTTAATGGTCGTGCTCCTGTGCGTCTAGATTTTCAAATCCGACGCAAAACTGATAGTTAAATGTGACATTAAGGGCCTCCTAATGTCGATGGAACACTCAAATTGCGTCGAGATTCAATAGATCGTCCTCCAGCCGACTTGTCTCCAAGGGGATATTGCTGCCTTGGGCACCATATGGCCGTCTCCGGTGAATCTAGATTTTCGTATCCGACAAGAAACTTCTAGTTAATTGTAACGTTCAGGGCGTCCTATTGACGATGGAACACTCAAATTGCGTCGAGATGCAATCTATCAACCTCCAGCCGACTTGTCTCCACGGGTTTATTGCGGCCTCGGTCACTTTATGGTCGTTCTCCTGTGTGTATAGATTTTCAAATCAGACTCATTACTGATAGTTAATTGTAACGTTCAGCGCCTCCTAATGACGATGGAACACTCAAATTGCGACGAGATTAAATTCATCGTCCTCCAGTCGACTTGTCTACAAGGGGTTATTGCTGCCTCGGGCAACGTGTGGTCCATCTCCTGTGAGTCTTGATATTC
The DNA here is from genome assembly GCF_021461385.2 of Schistocerca piceifrons. Lineage (NCBI taxonomy): Eukaryota > Metazoa > Arthropoda > Insecta > Orthoptera > Acrididae > Schistocerca > Schistocerca piceifrons. The sequence goes on from NC_060149.1 coordinate 989,793,643, forward strand.
GAATCCGACACTAAAATGCTAGTTAATTATAACGTTCATGGCCTCCTAATGACGATGGAACACTCAAATTGCGTCGAGATTCAATACTTCGCCATTCAGCCGAATTGTCTCCAAGGGGATATTGCTGCTTCGGGCAACTTATGGTTCGTCTCCTGTGTGTCTAGATTTTCGAATTCGACGCAAAAATGATAGTCAATTGTTACGTTCAGCGCCTCATAATGACGATGGAACACTCAATTTGCGTCGACAGTCAATACATGGAATTCCAGCCCACTTGTCTAGAAGGGGATATGCTGCCTCGGGTTCCATGTGGTCCGTGTCCTGTGAGTCTAGATTTTCGAATCCGACGAGATACTGATAGTTAATTGGAACGTTCATGGCCTCCTAATGACGATGGAGCACTCAAATTGCGTCGCGATTCAATACATCGTCCTCCAGCGGAGTGGTCTCCAAGGGGATATCGTTGCCACGGGCACCTTATGTGAGTCTAGATTTTCGAATCCGACGAAAAACTGATAGTTAATTGTAACATTCAGGGCCTCCTAATGGCGATGGAACACTCAAATTGCGTCGGGATACAATTCATCGTCCTCCAGGCGACTTGTCTCCAAGGGTCTATTGCTGCCTCGGGCACTATATGATCGTTCTCCTGTGAGTCTAGAGTTTCGAACGCGACGCAAAACTGACAGTTAATTGTAACGTTCAGCGCCTCCTAATGACGATGGAACACTCAAATTGCGTCGAGATTCAAAACATCGTCCTCCAGCGGACTGTTCTCCAAGGGGATATTGCTGCCTCGGGCACATTATGTGAGGCTATATTTTCGAATCTCTGCAAAAACTGATAGTTAGATGACTCTGAAACACTCAAATTGCGTCACGATCCAATATTTCGTCCACCAGCCGAATGGTCTCCAAGCGTCTATTGCTGCCTCGGGCACCTTATGGTCGTTCTCCTGTGAGTCTAGATTTTCGAACCCGACGCAAAAATGATTGTTAATTGTAACGTTGAGCGCCTCCTAATGACGATGGAACACTCAAATTGCGTCGAGATTCAATACATCGTCCTCCAGCCGACTTGTCTCCAAGGGGATGTTGCTGCCTCGGGCACCATACGGTCCTTCTACTGTGAGTCTAGATTTTCGAATCCGCCGCGAAACTGATTGTTAATTGTAACGTTCACGGCCTCCTAATGACGATGGAACACTCAAATTGAATCGAGATTCAATACATCGTCTTCCAGCCGACTTGTATCCAAGGGGATATTGCTGTTTCGGGCACCATATGATCCTTCTCCTGTGAGTAGATTTTCGAATCCGACGCTAAAATGATAGTTAATCGTAATTTTCAGCGCCTCCTAATGACGATGGAACACTCAAATTGCGTCGAGATTCAATACATAGTCATTCAGCCGACTTGTCTCCATTGCTGCCTCGGGCACCTTATGGTCGTTCATGTGTGAGTCTAGATTTTAGAATCCGACGCAAAACCGATAGTTAATTGTAACGTTGAGGTCTTCCTTATGACGATGGAACACTCAAATTACTTCGAGATTCAATACATCGTCATTTAGCCGACTTGTCTCCAAGGGGATATTGCTGCCTCGGGCCGTCCGTCTCCTGTGAGTCTAGATTTTCGAATCCGACGAAAAACTGATAGTTAATTGTAACGTTCAGGGTCTCTTAATGACGATGGATCACTCAAATTGCGTCGAGATTCAATACATCGTCCTCCAGGCGACTTCTCTCCAAGGATCTATTTCTGCATCTGGCACTTAATGGTCGTGCTCCTGTGCGTCTAGATTTTCAAATCCGACGCAAAACTGATAGTTAAATGTGACATTAAGGGCCTCCTAATGTCGATGGAACACTCAAATTGCGTCGAGATTCAATAGATCGTCCTCCAGCCGACTTGTCTCCAAGGGGATATTGCTGCCTTGGGCACCATATGGCCGTCTCCTAATGACGATGGAACACTCAAATTGCGACGAGATTCAATTCATCGTCCTCCAGTCGACTTGTCTACAAGGGGTTATTGCTGCCTCGGGCAACGTGTGGTCCATCTCCTGTGAGTCTTGATTTTCGAATCCGACACTAAAATGCTAGTTAATTATAACGTTCATGGCCTCCTAATGACGATGGAACACTCAAATTGCGTCGAGATTCAATACTTCGCCATTCAGCCGAATTGTCTCCAAGGGGATATTGCTGCTTCGGGCAACTTATGGTTCGTCTCCTGTGTGTCTAGATTTTCGAATTCGACGCAAAAATGATAGTCAATTGTTACGTTCAGCGCCTCATAATGACGATGGAACACTCAATTTGCGTCGACAGTCAATACATGGAATTCCAGCCCACTTGTCTAGAAGGGGATATGCTGCCTCGGGTTCCATGTGGACCGTGTCCTGTGAGTCTAGATTTTCGAATCCGACGAGATACTGATAGTTAATTGGAACGTTCATGGCCTCCTAATGACGATGGAGCACTCAAATTGCGTCGCGATTCAATACATCGTCCTCCAGCGGCCTGGTCTCCAAGGGGATATCGTTGCCACGGGCACCTTATGTGGGTCTAGATTTTCGAATCCGACGAAAAACTGATAGTTAATTGTAACATTCAGGGCCTCCTAATGGCGATGGAACACTCAAATTGCGTCGGGATACAATTCATCGTCCTCCAGGCGACTTGTCTCCAAGGATCTATTGCTGTCTCGGGCACTATATGATCGTTCTCCTGTGAGTCTAGAGTTTCGAACGCGACGCAAAACTGACAGTTAATTGTAACGTTCAGCGCCTCCTAATGACGATGGAACACTCAAATTGCGTCGAGATTCAATACATCGACCTCCAGCCGACCTGTCTCCAAGGGGATATTGCTGCCTCGTGCTCCATACGGTACTTCTCCTGTGAGTCTAGATTTTCGAATCAGACTCGAAACTGATTGTTAATTGTAACGTTCAGGGCCTCCTAATGACGATGGATCTCTCAAATTGCGTCGCGATTCAATACATCGTCCACCAGCCAACTTGTCTCCAAGGGTCATTGCTGCCTCGGGCCCCTTATGGGCGTTCTCCTGTGAGTCTAGATTTTCTAATCCGACGCAAAACTGATTGTTAATTGTAACATTCAGGGCCTCCTAGTTACGATGGAACACTCAAATTGCGTCGCGATCGAAAACATCGTCCTCCAGCCGAGTTGTCTCCAAGCGTCTATTGCTGCCTGGGGCACCTTTTGATCGTTCTCCTGTAAGTCTAGATTTTCGAATCCGACGCGAAACTGATAGTTAATTGTAACGTTCAGGGCCTCCTAATGACGATGGAACACTAAGATTGTGTCGATAGTCAATACATCGACCTCCAGCCGACTTGTCTACAAAGGGATATTGCCGCCTCGGGCTCCATGTGGTCCGTCTCCTGTGAGTCTAGATTTTCGAATCCGGCGCGAAACTGATTGTTAATTGTAACGTTCAGGGCCTCCTAACGACGATGGAACACTCAAATTGAGTCGAGATTCAATACATCGTCCTTCAGCCGACTTGTCTCCAAGGATCTATTGCTGACTCGGTCACCTTATGGTCGATCTCCAGTGAGTGTAGATTTTATAATCCGACGCAAAACAGATTGTTAATTGTAACGTTCAGGGCCCCCTAATGACGATGAAACACTCAAATTGAATCGAGATTCAATACATCATCTTCCAGCCGACTTGTATCCAAGGGGATACTGCTGTTTCGGGCACCATATGATATTTCTCCTGTGAGTAGATTTTCGATTCCGACGCTAAAATGATAGTTAATTGTAACTTTCAGCGCCTCCTAATGACGATGGAACACTCGAATTGCCTCGAGTGTCAATACATCGTCCTCCAGCCGACTTGTCTCCAAGGGTCTATTCCTGGCTCGGGCACCTTATGGTCGTTCTCCTGTGAGTCTAGATTTTCCTAATCCGACGCAAAACTGATTGTTAATTGTAACGTTCAGGGCCTCCTATTGACGATGGAACACTCAAATTGCGTCGAGATTCAATACATCGGAATCCAGCTAACTTGTCTCCAAGGGGCTGTTGCTGCCTCGGGCACCTTATGGTCGTTCTCCTGTGAGTCTAGATTTTCGAATCCGATGCAAAAATGATAGTCAATTGTTACGTTCAGCGCCTCCTAATGACGACGGAACACTCAATTTGCGTCGAGTGTCAATGCATGGGCCTCTTGCCCACTTGTCTAGAAGGGGATATGCTGCCTCGGGTTCCATGTGGTCCGTGTCCTGTGAGTCTAGATTTTCGAATCTGACGAGATACTGATAGTTAATTGTAACGTTCATGGCCTCCTAATGACGATGGAGCACTCAAATTGCGTCGCGATTCAATACAGCGTCCTCCAGCGGACTGGTCTCCAAGGGGATATTGCTGCCTCGGGCACATTATGTGAGGCTATATTTTCGAATCCGGCGAAAAACTGATAGTTAGATGACTCTGAAACACTCAAATTGCGTCGCGATCCAATATTTCGTCCACCAGCCGAATGGTCTCCAAGCGTCTATTGCTGCCTCGGGCACCTTATGGTCGTTCTCCTGTGAGTCTACATTTTCGAACCCGACTCAAAAATGATTGTTAATTGCAACGTTGAGCGCCTCCTAATGACGATGGAACACTCAAATTGAATCGAGATTCAATACATCGTCTTCCAGCCGACTTGTATCCAAGGGGATATTGCTGTTTCGGGCACCATATGATCCTTCTCCTGTGAGTAGATTTTCGAATCCGACGCTAAAATGATAGTTAATCGTAATTTTCAGCGCCTCCTAATGACGATGGAACACTCAAATTGCGTAGAGATTCAATACTTCGCCAATCAGCCGAATTGTCTCCAAGGGGATATTGCTGCTTCGGGCAACTTATGGTTCGTCTCCAGTGTGTCTAGATTTTCGAATTCGACGCAAAAATGATAGTCAATTGTTACGTTCAGCGCCTCATAATGACGATGGAACACTCAATTTGCGTCGACAGTCAATACATGGAATTCCAGCCCACTTGTGTAGAAGGGGATATGCTGCCTCGGGTTCCATGTGGTCCGTGTCCTGTGAGTCTAGATGTTCGAATCCGACGAGATACTGATTGTTAATTGTAACGTTCTTGGCCTCCTAATGACGATGGAGCACTCAAATTGCGTCGCGATTCAATACATCGTCCTCCAGCGGACTGGTCTCCAAGGGGATATCGTTGCCACGGGCACCTTATGTGAGTCTAGATTTTCGAATCCGACGAAAAACTGATAGTTAATTGTAACATTCAGGGCCTCCTAATGGCGATGGAACACTCAAATTGCGTCGGGATACAATTCATCGTCCTCCAGGCGACTTGTCTCGAAGGGTCTATTGCTGCCTCGGGCACTATATGATCGTTCTCCTGTGAGTCTAGAGTTTCGAACCCGACGCAAAACTGACAGTTAATTGTAACGTTCAACGCCTCCTAATGACGATGGAACACTCAAATTGCGTCGAGATTCAATACATCGACCTCCAGCCGACCTGTCTCCAAGAGGATATTGCTGCCTCGTGCTCCATACGGTACTTCTCCTGTGAGTCTAGATTTTCGAATCAGACTCGATACTGATTGTTAATTGTAACGTTCAGGGCCTCCTAATGACGACGGATCTCTCAAATTGCGTCGCGATTCAATACATCGTCCTCCAGCCAACTTGTCTCCAAGGGGCTATTGCTGCCTCGGGCACCTTAAGGGCGTTCTCCTGTGAGTCTAGATTTTCTAATCCGACGCAAAACTGATTGTTAATTGTAACATTCAGGGCCTCCTAGTTACGATGGAACACTCAAAGTGCGTCGCGATCGAAAACATCGTCCTCCAGGCGAGTTGTCTCCATGCGTCTATTGCTGCCTGGGGCACCTTTTGATCGTTCTCCTGTAAGTCTAGATTTTCGAATCCGACGCGAAACTGATAGTTAATTGTAACGTTCAGGGCCTCCTAATGACGATGGAACACTAAGATTGTGTCGATAGTCAATGCATCGACCTCCAGCCGACTTGTCTACAAAGGGATAATGCCGCCTCGGGCTCCATGTGGTCCGTCTCCTGTGAGTCTAGATTTTCGAATCCGGCGCGAAACTGATTGTTAATTGTAACGTTCAGGGCCTCCTAACGACGATGGAACACTCAAATTGAGTCGAGATTCAATACATCGTCCTTCAGCCGACTTGTCTCCAAGGGTCTATTGCTGACTCGGTCACCTTATGGTCGATCTCCAAAGAGTGTTGATTTCCTAATCCGACGCAAAACTGATTGTTAATTGTAACGTTCAGGGCCTCCTAATGACGATGAAACACTCAAATTGAATCGAGATTCAATACATCGTCTTCCAGCCGACTTGTATCCAAGGGGATACTGCAGTTTCGGGCACCATATGATCCTTCTTCTGTGAGTAGATTTTCGATTCCTACGCTAAAATGATAGTTAATTGTAACTTTCAGCGCCTCCTAATGACGATGGAACACTCGAATTGCCTCGAGTGTAATACATCGTCCTCCAGCCGACTTGTCTCCAAGGGTCTATTCCTGGCTCGGGCACCTTATCGTCGTTCTCCTGTGAGTCTAGATTTTCCTAATCCGACGTAAAACTAATTGTTAATTGTAACGTTCAGGGCCTCCTATTGACGATGGAACACTGAAATTGCGTCGAGATTCAATACATCGGAATACAGCTAACTTGTCTCCAAGGGGCTGTTGCTGCCTCGGGCACCTTATGGTCGTTCTCCTGTGAGTCTAGATTTTTGAATCCGACGCAAAAATGATAGTCAATTGTTACGTTCAGCGCCTCCTAATGACGACGGAACACTCAATTTGCGTCGAGAGTCAATGCATGGACCTCCTGCCCACTTGTCTAGAAGGGGATATGCTGCCTCGGGTTCCATGTGGTCCGTGTCCTGTGAGTCTAGATTTTCGAATCTGACGAGATACTGATAGTTAATTGTAACGTTCATGGCCTCCTAATGACGATGGAGCACTCAAATTGCGTCGCGATTCAATACAGCGTCCTCCAGCGGACTGGTCTCCAAGGGGATATTGCTGCCTCGGACACATTATGTGAGTCTATATTTTCGAATCCGACGAAAAAGTGATAGTAACATTCAGGGCCTCCTAATGACGATGGTACACTCAAATTGCGTCGAGTGTCAATACATCGTCCTCCAGCCGACTTGTATCCAAGGGGCTATTCCTGACTCGGGCACCTTATGGTCGTTCTCCTGTGAGTCTACATTTTCGAATCCGACGCAAAAATGATTGTTAATTGTAACGTTGAGCGCCTCCTAATGACGATGGAACATTCAAATTGCGTCGAGATTCAATACATCGTCCTCCAGCCGACTTGTCTCCAAGGGGATATTGCTGCCTCGGGCACATTATGTGAGGCTATATTATGGAATTCGGCGAAAAACTGACAGTTAGATGACTCGAAACACTCTAATTGGGTCGCGATCCAATATTTCGTCCACCAGCCGAATGGTCTCCAAGCGTCTATTGCTGCCTCGGGCACCTTATGGTCGTTCTCCTGTGAGTCTAGATTTTCGAACCCGACGCAAAAATGATTGTTAATTGTAACGTTGAGCGCCTCCTAATGACGATGACACACTCAAATTGAATCGAGTTTCAATACATCGTCCTCCAGCCGACTTGTCTCCAAGGGGATGTTGCTGCCTCGGGCACCATACGGTCCTTCTACTGTGAGTCTAGATTTTCGAATCCGCCGCGTAACAGATTGTTAATTGTAACGTTCACGGCCTCCTAATGACGATGGAACACTCAAATTGAATCGAGATTCAATACATAGTCATTCAGCCGACTTGTCTCCATTGCTGCCTCGGGCACCTTATGGTCGTTCATGTGTGAGTCTTAATTTAACGATCCGACGCAAAACCGATAGTTAATTGTAACGTTCAGGGCCTCCTTATGACGATGGAACACTCAAATTACGTCGAGATTCAATACATCGTCATCCAGCCGACTTGTCTACAAGGGGTTATTGCTGCCTCGGGCAACGTGTGGTCCGTCTCCTGTGTGTCTAGATTTTCGAATTCGACGCAAAAATGATAGTCAATTGTTACGTTCAGCGCCTCATAATGACAATGGAACACTCAATTTGCGTCGACAGTCATTACTTGGACTTCCAGCCCACTTGTCTAGAAGGGGATATGCTGCCCCGGGTTCCATGTGGTCCGTGTCGTGTGAGTCTAGATTTTCGAATCCGACGAGATACTGATAGTTAATTGTAACGTTCATGGCCTCCTAATGACGATGGAGCACTCAAATTGCGTCGAGATTCGATACATCGGCCTCCAACCGACTTGCCTCGAAGAGTCCGTTGCTGCCTTGGGCACCTTATGGTCGTTCTCCTGTGACTCTAGATTTTCGAATCCGACGCACAACTAATAGTTAATTGTATAGTTCAGCGCCTCCTAATGACGATGGAACACTCAAATTGGGTCGAGATTCAATATATCGTCCTCCAGCCGACTTGTCTCCAAGGGGTTTATTGTTGCCTCGGGTACCATATGGTCCTTTTCCTGTGAGTCTAGATTTTAGAATCCGACGCGAAACATAGTTAATTGTAACGTTCACGGCCTCCTAATGACGATGGAGCGCTCAAATTGCGTCGCGATTCAAAACATCGTCCTTCTGCGGACTGGTCTCCAAGGGGATATTGCTGCCTCGGGCACATTATGTGAGTCTATATTTTCGAATCCGACGAAAAACTGATAGTTAGATGTAACATTCAGGGCCTCGTAATGACGATGGAACACTCAAATTGCGTCGAGTGTCAATAGATCGTCCTCCAGCCGACTTGTCTCCAAGGGTCTATTCCTGCCTCGGGCACCTTATGGTGGTTCTCCTGTGAGTCTAGATTTTCTAATCTGACGCAAAACTGATTGTTAATTGTAACGTTCAGGGCCTCCTAATGACGATGGAACACTCAAATTGCGTCGAGATTCAATACATCGTCCTTCAGCCGACTTGTATCCAACGGTCTATAGCTGCCTCGGGCACCTTATGGTCGTTCTCCTGTGAGTCTAGATTTTCGAATCCGACGCAAAAATGATAGTTAATTGTAAATTTCAGGGCCTCCTAATGACGATGGAACACTCAAATTGCGTCGAGATTCGATACATCGGCCTCCAACCGACTTGCCTCGAAGAGACCGTTGCTGCCTTGGGCACCTTATGGTCGTTCTCCTGTGACTGTAGATTTTCGAATCCGACGCACAACAGATAGTTAATTGTATAGGTCAGTGCCTCCTAATGACGATGGAACACTCAAATTGGGTCGAGATTCAATATATCGTCCTCCAGCCGACTTGTCTCCAAGGGGTTTATTGTTGCCTCGGGTACCATATGGTCCTTATCCTGTGAGTCTAGATTTTAGAATCCGACGCGAAACATAGTTAATTGTAACGTTCAGGGCCCCGTAATGACGATGGAGCGCTCAAATTGCGTCGCGATTCAAAACATCGTCCTTCTGCGGACTGGTCTCCAAGGGGATATTGCTGCCTCGGGCACATTATGTGAGTCTATATTTACGAATCCGGCGAAAAACTGTTAGTTAGATGTAACATTCAGGGCCTCCTAATGACTCTGAAACACTCAAATTGCGTCGCGATCCAATATTTCGTCCACCAGAGGAATTGTCTCCAAGCGTCTATTTGCTGCCTCGGGCACCTTATGGTCGTTCTCCTGTGAGTCTAGATTTTCGAACCCGACGCAAAAATGATTGTTAATTGTGACGTTCAGCGCCTCCTAATGACGATGGAACACTCAAATTGAATCGAGATCCAATACATCGTCTTCCAGCCGACTTGTATCCAAGGGGATTTTGCTGTTTCGGGCACCATATTATCCTTCTCCTGTGAGTAGATTTTCGAATCCGACGCTAAAATGATAGTTAATTGTAACTTTCAGCGCCTCCTAATGACGTTGGAACACCCAAATTGCGTCGAGATTCAATACATCGGAATCCTGCTAACTTGTCACCAAGGGGCTGTTGCTGCCTCGGGCACCTTATGGTCGTTCTCCTGTGAGTCTAGATTTTCGAATCCGACGCAAAAATGATAGTTAATTGTAACGTTCACGGCCTCCTAATAACGATGGAACACTCAAACTGCGTCGAGATTCAATTCTTCGCCATTCAGCCGATTTGTCTCCAAGTTCAACTTATGGTTCGTCACCTGTGAGTCTAGATTTTCGAATCCGACGCACAACTGATAGTTAATTGTATAGTTCAGCGCCTCCTAATGACGATGGAACACTCAAATTGGGTCGAGATTCAATATATCGTCCTCCAGCCGACTTGTCTCCAAGGAGTTTATTGTTGCCTCGGAAACCCTATGGTCCTTATCCTGTGAGTCTAGATTTTAGAATCCGACGCGAAACATAGTTAATTGTAACGTTCAGGGCCTCCTAAGGACGATGGAGCGCTCAAATTGCGTCGCGATTGAAAACATGGTCCTCCTGCGGACTGGTCTCCAAGGGGATATTGCTGCCTCGGGCACATTATGTGAGTCTATATTTACGAATCCGGCCACAAACTGATAGTTAGATGTAACATTCAGGGCCTCCTAATGACTCTGAAACACTCAAATTGCGTCGCGATCCAATATTTCGTCCACCAGCCGAATTGTCTCCAAGCGTTTATTGCTTACTCGGGCACCTTATGGTCGTTCTCCTGTGAGTCTAGATTTTCGAACCCGACGCAAAACTGATTGTTAATTGTAACGTTCAGGGCCTCCTAATGACGATGATACACTCAAATTGAATCGAGTTTCAATACATCGTCTTCCAGCCGAAACTGATGGTTAATTGTAACGGTCAGGGCCTCCAAAAGACGATGGAACACTCAAATGGAGTCGAGATTCAATACATCGTCCTTCAGGCGACTTGTCTCCAAGGGTCTATTGCTGCCTCGGTCACCTTATTGTTGATCCCCAGTGAGTCTAGATTTTCGAATCCGACGCTAAATGATAGTTAATTGTAACTTTCAGCGCCTCCTAATGACGATGGGACACTCAAATTGCGTCGAGATTCAATACATCGTCCTTCAGCCGACTTGTATCCAACCGTCTATAGCTGCCTCGGGCACCTTATGGTCGTTCTCCTGTGAGTCTAGATTTTCGAATCCGACGCAAAAATGATAGTTAATTGTAAAGCTCAGGGCCTCCTAATGACGATGGTACACTCAAATTGCGTCGAGATTCGAAACATCGGCCTCCAACCGACTTGCCTCGAAGAGTCCGTTGCTGCCTTGGGCACCTTATGGTCGTTCCCCTGTGACTCTAGATTTTCGAATCAGACGCACAACTGATAGTTAATTGTAACGTTCAGCGCCTCCTAATGACGATGGAACACTCAAATTGAATCGAGATTCAATACATCGTCTTCCAGCCGACTTGTATCCAAGGGGATTTTGCTGTTTCGGGCACCATATTATCCTTCTCCTGTGAGTAGATTTTCGAATCCGACGTTAAAATGATAGTTAATTGTTATTTTCAGCGCCTCCTAATGACGATGGAACACTCAAATTGCGTCGAGTGTAAATACATCGTCCTCCAGCCGATTTGTCTCCAAGGGTCTATTCCTGCCTCGGGTACTTTATGGTCGTTCTCCTGTGAGTCTGGATTTTCTAATCCGACGCAAAACTGATTGTTCATTGTAACGTTCAGGGCATCCTAATGACGGTGGAACACTCAAATTGCGTCGAGATTCAATACATCGGAATCCAGCTAACTTGTCTCCAAGGGGCTGTTGCTGCCTCCGGCACCTTATGGTCGTTCTCTTGTGAGTCTAGATTTTCGAATCCGACGCAAAAATGATAGTTAATAGTAACGTTCAGGGCCTCCTAATAACGATGGAACACTCAAACTGCGTCGTGATTCAATTCTTCGCCATTCAGCCGATTTGTCTCCAAGGGCAACTTATGGTTCGTCTCCTGTGAGTCTAGATTTTCGAATCCGACGCAAAAATGATATTCAATTGTTACGTTCAGCGCCTCCTAATGACGATGGAACACTCAATTTGCGTCGAGAGTCAATACATGGACCTCCAGCCCACTTGTCTAGTAGGGGATATGCTGCCTCGGGTTCCATGTGGTCCGTGTCCTGTGAGTCTAGATTTTCGAATCCGACGAGATACTGATAGTTAATTGTAACGTTCATGGCCTCCTAATGACGATGGAGCACTCAAATTGCGTCGCGATTCAATACATCGTCCTCCAGCGGACTGGTCTCCAAGGGGATATTGCTGCTTGGGGCACATTATGTGAGTCTATATTTTCGAATCCGACGAAAAACTGATAGTTAGATGTAACATTCAGTGCCTCCTAATGACGATGGAACACTCAAATTGCGTCGAGTGTCAATACATCGTCGTCCAGCCGACTTGTCTCCAAGGGTCTATTCCTGCCTCGGGCACCTTATGGTGGTTCTCCTGTGAGTCTAGATTTTCTAATCTGACGCAAAACTGATTGTTAATTGTAACGTTCAGGGCCTCGTAATGACGATGGAACACTCAAATTGCGTCGAGATTCAATACATCGTCCTTCAGCCGACTTGTATCCAACGGTCTATAGCTGCCTCGGGCACCTTATGGTCGTTCTCCTGTGAGTCCAGATTTTCGAATCCGACGCAAAAATGATAGTTAATTGTAAAGTTCAGGGCCTCCTAATGACGATGGAACACTCAAATTGCGTCGAGATTCGATACATCGGCGTCCAACCGACTTGCCTCGAAGAGTCCGTTGCTGCCTTGGGCACCTTATGGTCGTTCTCCTGTGACTCTAGATTTTCGAATCCGACGCACAACTGATAGTTAATTGTATAGTTCAGCGCCTCCTAATGACGATGGAACACTCAAATTGGGTCGAGATTCAATATATCGTCCTCCAGCCGACTTGTCTCCAAGGGGTTTATTGTTGCCTCGGGTACCATATGGTCCTTATCCTGTGAGTCTAGATTTTCGAATCCAACGCGAAACATAGTTAATTGTAACGGTCAGGGCCTCCTAATGACGATGGAACACTCAAATTGCATCGAGATTCAATACATCGTCCTTCAGCCGACTTGTATCCAACGGTCTATAGCTGCCTCGGGCACCTTATGGTCGTTCTCCTGTGAGTCTAGATTTTCGAATCCGACGCAAAAATGATAGTTAATTGTAAAGTTCAGGGTCTCCTAATGACGATGGAACACTCAAATTGCTTCGAGATTCGATACATCGGCGTCCAACCGACTTGCCTCGAAGAGTCCGTTGCTGCCTTGGGCACCTTATGGTCGTTCTCCTGTGACTCTAGATTTTCGACTCCGACGCAAAACTGATAGTTAATTGTATAGTTCAGCGCCTCCTAATGACGATGGAACACTCAAATTGGGTCGAGATTCAATAAATCGTCCTCCAGCCGACTTGTCTCCAAGGGGTTTATTGTTGCGTCGGGTACCATATGGTCCTTATCCTGTGAGTCTAAATTTTCGAATCCGACGCGAAACATAGTTAATTGTAACGTTCAGGGCCTATTAATGACGATGGAGCGCTCAAATTGCGTCGCGTTTCAATACATCGTCCTCCTGCGGACTGGTCTCCAAGGGGATATTGCTGCCTCGGGCACATTATGTGAGTCTATATTTACGAATCCGGCGAAAAACTGATAGATGTAACATTCAGGGCCTCCTAATGACTCTGAAACACTCAAATTGCGTCGCGATCCAATATTTCGTCCACCAGCCGAATTGTCTCCAAGCGTCTATTTGCTGCCTCGGGCACCTTATGGTCGTTCTCCTGTGAGTCTAGATTTTCGACCCCGACGCAAAAATGATTGTTAATTGTAACGTTCAGCGCCTCCTAATGACGATGGAACACTCAAATTGAATCGAGATTCAATACATCGTCTTCCAGCCGACTTGTATCCAAGGGGATTTTGCTGTTTCGGGCACCATATTATCCTTCTCCTGTGAGTAGATTTTCGAATCCGACGCTAAAATGATAGTTAATTGTTATTTTCAGCGCCTCCTAATGACGATGGAACACTCAAATTGCGTCGAGTGTAAATACATCGTCCTCCAGCCAATTTGTCTCCAAGGGACTATTCCTGCCTCGGGTACCTAATGGTCGTTCTCCTGTGAGTCTGGATTTTCTAATCCGACGCAAAACTGATTGTTAATTGTAACTTTCAGCGCCTCCTAATGACGTTGGAACACCCAAATTGCGTCGAGATTCAATACATCGGAATCCTGCTAACTTGTCACCAAGGGGCTGTTGCTGCCTCGGGCACCTTATGGTCGTTCTCCTGTGAGTCTAGATTTTCGAATCCGACGCAAAAATGATAGTTAATTGTAACGTTCAGGGCCTCCTAATAACGATGGAACACTCAAACTGCGTCGAGATTCAATTCTTCGCCATTCAGCCGATTTGTCTCCAAGTTCAACTTATGGTTCGTCACCTGTGAGTCTAGATTTTCGAATCCGACGCACAACTGATAGTTAATTGTATAGTTCAGCGCCTCCTAATGACGATGGAACACTCAAATTGGGTCGAGATTCAATATATCGTCCTCCAGCCGACTTGTCTCCAAGGAGTTTATTGTTGCCTCGGAAACCCTATGGTCCTTATCCTGTGAGTCTAGATTTTAGAATCCGACGCGAAACATAGTTAATTGTAACGTTCAGGGCCTCCTAAGGACGATGGAGCGCTCAAATTGCGTCGCGATTGAAAACATGGTCCTCCTGCGGACTGGTCTCCAAGGGGATATTGCTGCCTCGGGCACATTATGTGAGTCTATATTTACGAATCCGGCCACAAACTGATAGATGTAACATTCAGGGCCTCCTAATGACTCTGAAACACTCAAATTGCGTCGCGATCCAATATTTCGTCCACCAGCCGAATTGTCTCCAAGCGTTTATTGCTTACTCGGGCACCTTATGGTCGTTCTCCTGTGAGTCTAGATTTTCGAACCCGACGCAAAACTGATTGTTAATTGTAACGTTCAGGGCCTCCTAATGACGATGATACACTCAAATTGAATCGAGTTTCAATACATCGTCTTCCAGCCGAAACTGATGGTTAATTGTAACGGTCAGGGCCTCCAAAAGACGATGGAACACTCAAATGGAGTCGAGATTCAATACATCGTCCTTCAGGCGACTTGTCTCCAAGGGTCTATTGCTGCCTCGGTCACCTTATTGTTGATCCCCAGTGAGTCTAGATTTTCGAATCCGACGCTAAATGATAGTTAATTGTAACTTTCAGCGCCTCCTAATGACGATGGAACACTCAAATTGCGTCGAGATTCAATACATCGTCCTTCAGCCGACTTGTATCCAACCGTCTATAGCTGCCTCGGGCACCTTATGGTCGTTCTCCTGTGAGTCTAGATTTTCGAATCCGACGCAAAAATGATAGTTAATTGTAAAGCTCAGGGCCTCCTAATGACGATGGTACACTCAAATTGCGTCGAGATTCGAAACATCGGCCTCCAACCGACTTGCCTCGAAGAGTCCGTTGCTGCCTTGGGCACCTTATGGTCGTTCCCCTGTGACTCTAGATTTTCGAATCAGACGCACAACTGATAGTTAATTGTAACGTTCAGCGCCTCCTAATGACGATGGAACACTCAAATTGAATCGAGATTCAATACATCGTCTTCCAGCCGACTTGTATCCAAGGGGATTTTGCTGTTTCGGGCACCATATTATCCTTCTCCTGTGAGTAGATTTTCGAATCCGACGTTAAAATGATAGTTAATTGTTATTTTCAGCGCCTCCTAATGACGATGGAACACTCAAATTGCGTCGAGTGTAAATACATCGTCCTCCAGCCGATTTGTCTCCAAGGGTCTATTCCTGCCTCGGGTACTTTATGGTCGTTCTCCTGTGAGTCTGGATTTTCTAATCCGACGCAAAACTGATTGTTCATTGTAACGTTCAGGGCATCCTAATGACGGTGGAACACTCAAATTGCGTCGAGATTCAATACATCGGAATCCAGCTAACTTGTCTCCAAGGGGCTGTTGCTGCCTCCGGCACCTTATGGTTGTTCTCTTGTGAGTCTAGATTTTCGAATCCGACGCAAAAATGATAGTTAATAGTAACGTTCAGGGCCTCCCAATAACGATGGAACACTCAAACTGCGTCGTGATTCAATTCTTCGCCATTCAGCCGATTTGTCTCCAAGGGCAACTTATGGTTCGTCTCCTGTGAGTCTAGATTTTCGAATCCGACGCAAAAATGATATTCAATTGTTACGTTCAGCGCCTCCTAATGACGATGGAACACTCAATTTGCGTCGAGAGTCAATACATGGACCTCCAGCCCACTTGTCTAGTAGGGGATATGCTGCCTCGGGTTCCATGTGGTCCGTGTCCTGTGAGTCTAGATTTTCGAATCCGACGAGATACTGATAGTTAATTGTAACGTTCATGGCCTCCTAATGACGATGGAGCACTCAAATTGCGTCGCGATTCAATACATCGTCCTCCAGCGGACTGGTCTCCAAGGGGATATTGCTGCTTGGGGCACATTATGTGAGTCTATATTTTCGAATCCGACGAAAAACTGATAGTTAGATGTAACATTCAGTGCCTCCTAATGACGATGGAACACTCAAATTGCGTCGAGTGTCAATACATCGTCGTCCAGCCGACTTGTCTCCAAGGGTCTATTCCTGCCTCGGGCACCTTATGGTGGTTCTCCTGTGAGTCTAGATTTTCTAATCTGACGCAAAACTGATTGTTAATTGTAACGTTCAGGGCCTCGTAATGACGATGGAACACTCAAATTGCGTCGAGATTCAATACATCGTCCTTCAGCCGACTTGTATCCAACGGTCTATAGCTGCCTCGGGCACCTTATGGTCGTTCTCCTGTGAGTCCAGATTTTCGAATCCGACGCAAAAATGATAGTTAATTGTAAAGTTCAGGGCCTCCTAATGACGATGGAACACTCAAATTGCGTCGAGATTCGATACATCGGCGTCCAACCGACTTGCCTCGAAGAGTCCGTTGCTGCCTTGGGCACCTTATGGTCGTTCTCCTGTGACTCTAGATTTTCGAATCCGACGCACAACTGATAGTTAATTGTATAGTTCAGCGCCTCCTAATGACGATGGAACACTCAAATTGGGTCGAGATTCAATATATCGTCCTCCAGCCGACTTGTCTCCAAGGGGTTTATTGTTGCCTCGGGTACCATATGGTCCTTATCCTGTGAGTCTAGATTTTCGAATCCAACGCGAAACATAGTTAATTGTAACGGTCAGGGCCTCCTAATGACGATGGAACACTCAAATTGCATCGAGATTCAATACATCGTCCTTCAGCCGACTTGTATCCAACGGTCTATAGCTGCCTCGGGCACCTTATGGTCGTTCTCCTGTGAGTCTAGATTTTCGAATCCGACGCAAAAATGATAGTTAATTGTAAAGTTCAGGGTCTCCTAATGACGATGGAACACTCAAATTGCTTCGAGATTCGATACATCGGCGTCCAACCGACTTGCCTCGAAGAGTCCGTTGCTGCCTTGGGCACCTTATGGTCGTTCTCCTGTGACTCTAGATTTTCGACTCCGACGCAAAACTGATAGTTAATTGTATAGTTCAGCGCCTCCTAATGACGATGGAACACTCAAATTGGGTCGAGATTCAATAAATCGTCCTCCAGCCGACTTGTCTCCAAGGGGTTTATTGTTGCGTCGG
Source organism: Schistocerca piceifrons (assembly GCF_021461385.2). Taxonomy (NCBI): domain Eukaryota; kingdom Metazoa; phylum Arthropoda; class Insecta; order Orthoptera; family Acrididae; genus Schistocerca; species Schistocerca piceifrons. Next base: position 989,811,371 of record NC_060149.1, read on the forward strand.
GTACCATATGGTCCTTATCCTGTGAGTCTAAATTTTCGAATCCGACGCGAAACATAGTTAATTGTAACGTTCAGGGCCTATTAATGACGATGGAGCGCTCAAATTGCGTCGCGATTCAATACATCGTCCTCCTGCGGACTGGTCTCCAAGGGGATATTGCTGCCTCGGGCACATTATGTGAGTCTATATTTACGAATCCGGCGAAAAACTGATAGATGTAACATTCAGGGCCTCCTAATGACTCTGAAACACTCAAATTGCGTCGCGATCCAATATTTCGTCCACCAGCCGAATTGTCTCCAAGCGTCTATTTGCTGCCTCGGGCACCTTATGGTCGTTCTCCTGTAAGTCTAGATTTTCGACCCCGACGCAAAAATGATTGTTAATTGTAACGTTCAGCGCCTCCTAATGACGATGGAACACTCAAATTGAATCGAGATTCAATACATCGTCTTCCAGCCGACTTGTATCCAAGGGGATTTTGCTGTTTCGGGCACCATATTATCCTTCTCCTGTGAGTAGATTTTCGAATCCGACGCTAAAATGATAGTTAATTGTTATTTTCAGCGCCTCCTAATGACGATGGAACACTCAAATTGCGTCGAGTGTAAATACATCGTCCTCCAGCCGATTTGTCTCCAAGGGACTATTCCTGCCTCGGGTACCTAATGGTCGGTCTCCTGTGAGTCTGGATTTTCTAATCCGACGCAAAACTGATTGTTAATTGTAACGTTCAGGGCCCCCTAATGACGATGGAACACTCAAACAGCGTCGAGATTCAATTCTTCGCCATTCAGCCGATTTGTCTCCAAGGGCAACTAATGGTTCGTCTCCTGTGAGTCTAGATTTTCGAATCCGACGCAAAAATGATATTCAATTGTTACGTTCAGCGCCTCCTAATGACGATGGAACACTCAATTTGCGTCGAGAGTCAATACATGGACCTCCAGCCCACTTGTCTAGTAGGGGATATGCTGCCTCGGGTTCCATGTGGTCCGTGTCCTGTGAGTCTAGATTTTCGAATCCGACGAGATACTGATAGTTAATTGTAACGTTCATGGCCTCCTAATGACGATGGAGCACTCAAATTGCGTCGCGATTCAATACATCGTCCTCCAGCGGACTGGTCTCCAAGGGGATATTGCTGCTTGGGGCACATTATGTGAGTCTATATTTTCGAATCCGACGAAAAACTGATAGTTAGATGTAACATTCAGTGCCTCCTAATGACGATGGAACACTCAAATTGCGTCGAGTGTCAATACATCGTCGTCCAGCCGACTTGTCTCCAAGGGTCTATTCCTGCCTCGGGCACCTTATGGTGGTTCTCCTGTGAGTCTAGATTTTCTAATCTGACGCAAAACTGATTGTTAATTGTAACGTTCAGGGCCTCGTAATGACGATGGAACACTCAAATTGCGTCGAGATTCAATACATCGTCCTTCAGCCGACTTGTATCCAACGGTCTATAGCTGCCTCGGGCACCTTATGGTCGTTCTCCTGTGAGTCCAGATTTTCGAATGCGACGCAAAAATGATAGTTAATTGTAAAGTTCAGGGCCTCCTAATGACGATGGAACACTCAAATTGCGTCGAGATTCGATACATCGGCGTCCAACCGACTTGCCTCGAAGAGTCCGTTGCTGCCTTGGGCACCTTATGGTCGTTCTCCTATGACTCTAGATTTTCGAATCCGACGCACAACTGATAGTTAATTGTATAGTTCAGCGCCTCCTAATGACGATGGAACACTCAAATTGGGTCGAGATTCAATATATCGTCCTCCAGCCGACTTGTCTCCAAGGGGTTTATTGTTGCCTCGGGTACCATATGGTCCTTATCCTGTGAGTCTAGATTTTCGAATCCAACGCGAAACATAGTTAATTGTAACGGTCAGGGCCTCCTAATGACGATGGAACACTCAAATTGCATCGAGATTCAATACATCGTCCTTCAGCCGACTTGTATCCAACGGTCTATAGCTGCCTCGGGCACCTTATGGTCGTTCTCCTGTGAGTCTAGATTTTCGAATCCGACGCAAAAATGATAGTTAATTGTAAAGTTCAGGGTCTCCTAATGACGATGGAACACTCAAATTGCTTCGAGATTCGATACATCGGCGTCCAACCGACTTGCCTCGAAGAGTCCGTTGCTGCCTTGGGCACCTTATGGTCGTTCTCCTGTGACTCTAGATTTTCGACTCCGACGCAAAACTGATAGTTAATTGTATAGTTCAGCGCCTCCTAATGACGATGGAACACTCAAATTGGGTCGAGATTCAATATATCGTCCTCCAGCCGACTTGTCTCCAAGGGGTTTATTGTTGCGTCGGGTACCATATGGTCCTTATCCTGTGAGTCTAAATTTTCGAATCCGACGCGAAACATAGTTAATTGTAACGTTCAGGGCCTATTAATGACGATGGAGCGCTCAAATTGCGTCGCGATTCAATACATCGTCCTCCTGCGGACTGGTCTCCAAGGGGATATTGCTGCCTCGGGCACATTATGTGAGTCTATATTTACGAATCCGGCGAAAAACTGATAGATGTAACATTCAGGGCCTCCTAATGACTCTGAAACACTCAAATTGCGTCGCGATCCAATATTTCGTCCACCAGCCGAATTGTCTCCAAGCGTCTATTTGCTGCCTCGGGCACCTTATGGTCGTTCTCCTGTGAGTCTAGATTTTCGACCCCGACGCAAAAATGATTGTTAATTGTAACGTTCAGCGCCTCCTAATGACGATGGAACACTCAAATTGAATCGAGATTCAATACATCGTCTTCCAGCCGACTTGTATCCAAGGGGATTTTGCTGTTTCGGGCACCATATTATCCTTCTCCTGTGAGTAGATTTTCGAATCCGACGCTAAAATGATAGTTAATTGTTATTTTCAGCGCCTCCTAATGACGATGGAACACTCAAATTGCGTCGAGTGTAAATACATCGTCCTCCAGCCGATTTGTCTCCAAGGGACTATTCCTGCCTCGGGTACCTAATGGTCGTTCTCCTGTGAGTCTGGATTTTCTAATCCGACGCAAAACTGATTGTTAATTGTAACGTTCAGGGCCTCCTAATGACGATGGAACACTCAAGCAGCGTCGAGATTCAATTCTTCGCCATTCAGCCGATTTGTCTCCAAGGGCAACTAATGGTTCGTCTCCTGTGAGTCTAGATTTTCGAATCCGACGCAAAAATGATATTCAATTGTTACGTTCAGCGTCTCCTAATGACGATGGAACACTCAATTTGCGTCGAGAGTCAATACATGGACCTCCAGCCCACTTGTCCAGAAGGGGATATGCTGCCTGTCTGTCCTGTGAGTCTAGATTTTCGAATCCGACGAGATACTGATAGTTTATTGTAACGTTCATGGCCTCCTAATGACGATGGAGCACTCAAATTGCGTCGCGATTCAATACATCGTCCTCCAGCGGACTGGTCTCCAACGGGATATTGCTGCTTTGGGCACATTATGTGAGGCTATATTTTCGAATCCGACGAAAAACTGATAGTAAGATGTAACATTCAGTGCCTCCTAATGACGATGGAACACTCAAATTGCGTCGAGTGTCAATACATCGTCGTCCAGCCGACTTGTCTCCAAGGTTCTATTCCTGCCTCGGGCACCTTATGGTGGTTCTCCTGTGAGTCTAGATTTTCTAATCTGACGCAAAACTGATTGTTAATTGTAACGTTCAGGGCCTCCTAATGACGATGGAACACTCAAATTGCATCGAGATTCAATACATCGTCCTTCAGCCGACTTGTATCCAACGGTCTATAGCTGCCTCGGGCACCTTATGGTCGTTCTCCTGTGAGTCTAGATTTTCGAATCCGACGCAAAAATGATAGTTAATTGTAAAGTTCAGGGTCTCCTAATGACGATGGAACACTCAAATTGCTTCGAGATTCGATACATCGGCCTCCAACCGACTTGCCTCGAAGAGTCCGTTGCTGCCTTGGGCACCTTATGGTCGTTCTCCTGTGACTCTAGATTTTCGAATCAGACGCACAACTGATAGTTAATTGTAACGTTCAGCGCCTCCTAATGACGATGGAACACTCAAATTGAATCGAGATTCAATACATCGTCTTCCAGCCGACTTGTATCCAAGGGGATTTTGCTGTTTCGGGCACCATATTATCCTTCTCCTGTGAGTAGATTTTCGAATCCGACGTTAAAATGATAGTTAATTGTTATTTTCAGCGCCTCCTAATGACGATGGAACACTCAAATTGCGTCGAGTGTAAATACATCGTCCTCCAGCCGATTTGTCTCCAAGGGTCTATTCCTGCCTCGGGTACTTTATGGTCGTTCTCCTGTGAGTCTGGATTTTCTAATCCGACGCAAAACTGATTGTTCATTGTAACGTTCAGGGCATCCTAATGACGGTGGAACACTCAAATTGCGTCGAGATTCAATACATCGGAATCCAGCTAACTTGTCTCCAAGGGGCTGTTGCTGCCTCCGGCACCTTATGGTCGTTCTCTTGTGAGTCTAGATTTTCGAATCCGACGCAAAAATGATAGTTAATAGTAACGTTCAGGGCCTCCTAATAACGATGGAACACTCAAACTGCGTCGAGATTCAATTCTTCGCCATTCAGCCGATTTGTCTCCAAGGGCAACTTATGGTTCGTCTCCTGTGAGTCTAGATTTTCGAATCCGACGCAAAAATGATATTCAATTGTTACGTTCAGCGCCTCCTAATGACGATGGAACATTCAATTTGCGTCGAGAGTCAATACATGGACCTCCAGCCCACTTGTCTAGAAGGGGATATGCTGCCTCGGGTTCCATGTGGTCCGTGTCCTGTGAGTCTAGATTTTCGAATCCGACGAGATACTGATAGTTAATTGTAACGTTCATGGCCTCCTAATGACGATGGAGCACTCAAATTGCGTCGCGATTCAATACATCGTCCTCCAGCGGACTGGTCTCCAAGGGGATATTGCTGCTTGGGGCACATTATGTGAGTCTATATTTTCGAATCCGACGAAAAACTGATAGTTAGATGTAACATTCAGTGCCTCCTAATGACGATGGAACACTCAAATTGCGTCGAGTGTCAATACATCGTCGTCCAGCCGACTTGTCTCCAAGGGTCTATTCCTGCCTCGGGCACCTTATGGTGGTTCTCCTGTGAGTCTAGATTTTCTAATCTGACGCAAAACTGATTGTTAATTGTAACGTTCAGGGCCTCGTAATGACGATGGAACACTCAAATTGCGTCGAGATTCAATTCATCGTCCTCCAGCCGACTTGTATCCAACGGTCTATAGCTGCCTCGGGCACCTTATGGTCGTTCGCCTGTGAGTCCAGATTTTCGAATCCGACGCAAAAATGATAGTTAATTGTAAAGTTCAGGGCCTCCTAATGACGATGGAACACTCAAATTGCGTCGAGATTCGATACATCGGCGTCCAACCGACTTGCCTCGAAGAGTCCGTTGCTGCCTTGGGCACCTTATGGTCGTTCTCCTGTGACTCTAGATTTTCGAATCCGACGCACAACTGATAGTTAATTGTATAGTTCAGCGCCTCCTAATGACGATGGAACACTCAAATTGGGTCGAGATTCAATATATCGTCCTCCAGCCGACTTGTCTCCAAGGGGTTTATTGTTGCCTCGGGTACCATATGGTCCTTATCCTGTGAGTCTAGATTTTCGAATCCGACGCGAAACATAGTTAATTGTAACGGTCAGGGCCTCCTAATGACGATGGAACACTCAAATTGCATCGAGATTCAATACATCGTCCTTCAGCCGACTTGTATCCAACGGTCTATAGCTGCCTCGGGCACCTTATGGTCGTTCTCCTGTGAGTCTAGATTTTCGAATCCGACGCAAAAATGATAGTTAATTGTAAAGTTCAGGGTCTCCTAATGACGATGGAACACTCAAATTGCTTCGAGATTCGATACATCGGCCTCCAACCGACTTGCCTCGAAGAGTCCGTTGCTGCCTTGGGCACCTTATGGTCGTTCTCCTGTGACTCTAGATTTTCGACTCCGACGCAAAACTGATAGTTAATTGTATAGTTCAGCGCCTCCTAATGACGATGGAACACTCAAATTGGGTCGAGATTCAATATATCGTCCTCCAGCCGACTTGTCTCCAAGGGGTTTATTGTTGCGTCGGGTACCATATGGTCCTTATCCTGTGAGTCTAAATTTTCGAATCCGACGCGAAACATAGTTAATTGTAACGTTCAGGGCCTATTAATGACGATGGAGCGCTCAAATTGCGTCGCGATTCAATACATCGTCCTCCTGCGGACTGGTCTCCAAGGGGATATTGCTGCCTCGGGCACATTATGTGAGTCTATATTTACGAATCCGGCGAAAAACTGATAGATGTAACATTCAGGGCCTCCTAATGACTCTGAAACACTCAAATTGCGTCGCGATCCAATATTTCGTCCACCAGCCGAATTGTCTCCAAGCGTCTATTTGCTGCCTCGGGCACCTTATGGTCGTTCTCCTGTGAGTCTAGATTTTCGACCCCGACGCAAAAATGATTGTTAATTGTAACGTTCAGCGCCTCCTAATGACGATGGAACACTCAAATTGAATCGAGATTCAATACATCGTCTTCCAGCCGACTTGTATCCAAGGGGATTTTGCTGTTTCGGGCACCATATTATCCTTCTCCTGTGAGTAGATTTTCGAATCCGACGCTAAAATGTTAGTTAATTGTTATTTTCAGCGCCTCCTAATGACGATGGAACACTGAAATTGCGTCGAGTGTAAATACATCGTCCTCCAGCCGATTTGTCTCCAAGGGACTATTCCTGCCTCGGGTACCTAATGGTCGTTCTCCTGTGAGTCTGGATTTTCTAATCCGACGCAAAACTGATTGTTAATTGTAACGTTCAGGGCCTCCTAATGACGATGGAACACTCAAACAGCGTCGAGATTCAATTCTTCGCCATTCAGCCGATTTGTCTCCAAGGGCAACTAATGGTTCGTCTCCTGTGAGTCTAGATTTTCGAATCCGACGCAAAAATGATATTCAATTGTTACGTTCAGCGTCTCCTAATGACGATGGAACACTCAATTTGCGTCGAGAGTCAATACATGGACCTCCAGCCCACTTGTCCAGAAGGGGATATGCTGTCTGTCTGTCCTGTGAGTCTAGATTTTCGAATCCGACGAGATACTGATAGTTAATTGTAACGTTCATGGCCTCCTAATGACGATGGAGCACTCAAATTGCGTCGCGATTCAATACATCGTCCTCCAGCGGACTGGTCTCCAACGGGATATTGCTGCTTCGGGCACATTATGTGAGTCTATATTTTCGAATCCGACGAAGATGTAACATTCAGTGCCTCCTAATGACGATGGAACACTCAAATTGCGTCGAGTGTCAATACATCGTCGTCCAGCCGACTTGTCTCCAAGGGTCTATTCCTGCCTCGGGCACCTTATGGTGGTTCTCCTGTGAGTCTAGATTTTCTAATCTGACGCAAAACTGATTGTTAATTGTAAAGTTCAGGGCCTCCTAATGACGATGGAACACTCAAATTGCATCGAGATTCAATACATCGTCCTTCAGCCGACTTGTATCCAACGGTCTATAGCTGCCTCGGGCACCTTATGGTCGTTCTCCTGTGAGTCTAGATTTTCGAATCCGACGCAAAAATGATAGTTAATTGTAAAGTTCAGGGTCTCCTAATGACGATGGAACACTCAAATTGCTTCGAGATTCGATACATCGGCCTCCAACCGACTTGCCTCGAAGAGTCCGTTGCTGCCTTGGGCACCTTATGGTCGTTCTCCTGTGACTCTAGATTTTCGAATCAGACGCACAACTGATAGTTAATTGTAACGTTCAGCGCCTCCTAATGACGATGGAACACTCAAATTGAATCGAGATTCAATACATCGTCTTCCAGCCGACTTGTATCCAAGGGGATTTTGCTGTTTCGGGCACCATATTATCCTTCTCCTGTGAGTAGATTTTCGAATCCGACGTTAAAATGATAGTTAATTGTTATTTTCAGCGCCTCCTAATGACGATGGAACACTCAAATTGCGTCGAGTGTAAATACATCGTCCTCCAGCCGATTTGTCTCCAAGGGTCTATTCCTGCCTCGGGTACTTTATGGTCGTTCTCCTGTGAGTCTGGATTTTCTAATCCGACGCAAAACTGATTGTTCATTGTAACGTTCAGGGCATCCTAATGACGGTGGAACACTCAAATTGCGTCGAGATTCAATACATCGGAATCCAGCTAACTTGTCTCCAAGGGGCTGTTGCTGCCTCCGGCACCTTATGGTCGTTCTCTTGTGAGTCTAGATTTTCGAATCCGACGCAAAAATGATAGTTAATAGTAACGTTCAGGGCCTCCTAATAACGATGGAACACTCAAACTCCGTCGAGATTCAATTCTTCGCCATTCAGCCGATTTGTCTCCAAGGGCAACTTATGGTTCGTCTCCTGTGAGTCTAGATTTTCGAATCCGACGCAAAAATGATATTCAATTGTTACGTTCAGCGCCTCCTAATGACGATGGAACATTCAATTTGCGTCGAGAGTCAATACATGGACCTCCAGCCCACTTGTCTAGAAGGGGATATGCTGCCTCGGGTTCCATGTGGTCCGTGTCCTGTGAGTCTAGATTTTCGAATCCGACGAGATACTGATAGTTAATTGTAACGTTCATGGCCTCCTAATGACGATGGAGCACTCAAATTGCGTCGCGATTCAATACATCGTCCTCCAGCGGACTGGTCTCCAAGGGGATATTGCTGCTTGGGGCACATTATGTGAGTCTATATTTTCGAATCCGACGAAAAACTGATAGTTAGATGTAACATTCAGTGCCTCCTAATGACGATGGAACACTCAAATTGCGTCGAGTGTCAATACATCGTCGTCCAGCCGACTTGTCTCCAAGGGTCTATTCCTGCCTCGGGCACCTTATGGTGGTTCTCCTGTGAGTCTAGATTTTCTAATCTGACGCAAAACTGATTGTTAATTGTAACGTTCAGGGCCTCGTAATGACGATGGAACACTCAAATTGCGTCGAGATTCAATACATCGTCCTCCAGCCGACTTGTATCCAACGGTCTATAGCTGCCTCGGGCACCTTATGGTCGTTGTCCTGTGAGTCCAGATTTTCGAATCCGACGCAAAAATGATAGTTAATTGTAAAGTTCAGGGCCTCCTAATGACGATGGAACACTCAAATTGCGTCGAGATTCGATACATCGGCGTCCAACCGACTTGCCTCGAAGAGTCCGTTGCTGCCTTGGGCACCTTATGGTCGTTCTCCTGTGACTCTAGATTTTCGAATCCGACGCACAACTGATAGTTAATTGTATAGTTCAGCGCCTCCTAATGACGATGGAACACTCAAATTGGGTCGAGATTCAATATATCGTCCTCCAGCCGACTTGTCTCCAAGGGGTTTATTGTTGCCTCGGGTACCATATGGTCCTTATCCTGTGAGTCTAGATTTTCGAATCCGACGCGAAACATAGTTAATTGTAACGGTCAGGGCCTCCTAATGACGATGGAACACTCAAATTGCATCGAGATTCAATACATCGTCCTTCAGCCGACTTGTATCCAACGGTCTATAGCTGCCTCGGGCACCTTATGGTCGTTCTCCTGTGAGTCTAGATTTTCGAATCCGACGCAAAAATGATAGTTAATTGTAAAGTTCAGGGTCTCATAATGACGATGGAACACTCAAATTGCTTCGAGATTCGATACATCGGCCTCCAACCGACTTGCCTCGAAGAGTCCGTTGCTGCCTTGGGCACCTTATGGTCGTTCTCCTGTGACTCTAGATTTTCGACTCCGACGCAAAACTGATAGTTAATTGTATAGTTCAGCGCCTCCTAATGACGATGGAACACTCAAATTGGGTCGAGATTCAATATATCGTCCTCCAGCCGACTTGTCTCCAAGGGGTTTATTGTTGCGTCGGGTACCATATGGTCCTTATCCTGTGAGTCTAAATTTTCGAATCCGACGCGAAACATAGTTAACTGTAACGTTCAGGGCCTATTAATGACGATGGAGCGCTCAAATTCCGTCGCGATTCAATACATCGTCCTCCTGCGGACTGGTCTCCAAGGGGATATTGCTGCCTCGGGCACATTATGTGAGTCTATATTTACGAATCCGGCGAAAAACTGATAGATGTAACATTCAGGGCCTCCTAATGACTCTGAAACACTCAAATTGCGTCGCGATCCAATATTTCGTCCACCAGCCGAATTGTCTCCAAGCGTCTATTTGCTGCCTCGGGCACCTTATGGTCGTTCTCCTGTGAGTCTAGATTTTCGACCCCGACGCAAAAATGATTGTTAATTGTAACGTTCAGCGCCTCCTAATGACGATGGAACACTCAAATTGAATCGAGATTCAATACATCGTCTTCCAGCCGACTTGTATACAAGGGGATTTTGCTGTTTCGGGCACCATATTATCCTTCTCCTGTGAGTAGATTTTCGAATCCGACGTTAAAATGATAGTTAATTGTTATTTTCAGCGCCTCCTAATGACGATGGAACACTCAAATTGCGTCGAGTGTAAATACATCGTCCTCCAGCCGATTTGTCTCCAAGGGTCTATTCCTGCCTCGGGTACTTTATGGTCGTTCTCCTGTGAGTCTGGATTTTCTAATCCGACGCAAAACTGATTGTTCATTGTAACGTTCAGGGCATCCTAATGACGGTGGAACACTCAAATTGCGTCGAGATTCAATACATCGGAATCCAGCTAACTTGTCTCCAAGGGGCTGTTGCTGCCTCCGGCACCTTATGGTCGTTCTCTTGTGAGTCTAGATTTTCGAATCCGACGCAAAAATGATAGTTAATAGTAACGTTCAGGGCCTCCTAATAACGATGGAACACTCAAACTGCGTCGAGATTCAATTCTTCGCCATTCAGCCGATTTGTCTCCAAGGGCAACTTATGGTTCGTCTCCTGTGAGTCTAGATTTTCGAATCCGACGCAAAAATGATATTCAATTGTTACGTTCAGCGCCTCCTAATGACGATGGAACATTCAATTTGCGTCGAGAGTCAATACATGGACCTCCAGCCCACTTGTCTAGAAGGGGATATGCTGCCTCGGGTTCCATGTGGTCCGTGTCCTGTGAGTCTAGATTTTCGAATCCGACGAGATACTGATAGTTAATTGTAACGTTCATGGCCTCCTAATGACGATGGAGCACTCAAATTGCGTCGCGATTCAATACATCGTCCTCCAGCGGACTGGTCTCCAAGGGGATATTGCTGCATGGGGCACATTATGTGAGTCTATATTTTCGAATCCGACGAAAAACTGATAGTTAGATGTAACATTCAGTGCCTCCTAATGACGATGGAACACTCAAATTGCGTCGAGTGTCAATACATCGTCGTCCAGCCGACTTGTCTCCAAGGGTCGATTCCTGCCTCGGGCACCTTATGGTGGTTCTCCTGTGAGTCTAGATTTTCTAATCTGACGCAAAACTGATTGTTAATTGTAACGTTCAGCGCCTCCTAATGACGATGGAACACTCAAATTGGGTCGAGATTCAATATATCGTCCTCCAGCCGACTTGTCTCCAAGGGGTTTATTGTTGCCTCGGGTACCATATGGTCCTTATCCTGTGAGTCTAGATTTTCGAATCCGACGCGAAACATAGTTAATTGTAACGGACAGGGCCTCCTAATGACGATGGAACACTCAAATTGCATCGAGATTCAATACATCGTCCTTCAGCCGACTTGTATCCAACGGTCTATAGCTGCCTCGGGCACCTTATGGTCGTTCTCCTGTGAGTCTAGATTTTCGAATCCGACGCAAAAATGATAGTTAATTGTAAAGTTCAGGGTCTCCTAATGACGATGGAACACTCAAATTGCTTCGAGATTCGATACATCGGCCTCCAACCGACTTGCCTCGAAGAGTCCGTTGCTGCCTTGGGCACCTTATGGTCGTTCTCCTGTGACTCTAGATTTTCGACTCCGACGCAAAACTGATAGTTAATTGTATAGTTCAGCGCCTCGTAATGACGATGGAACACTCAAATTGGGTCGAGATTCAATATATCGTCCTCCAGCCGACTTGTCTCAAAGGGGTTTATTGTTGCGTCGGGTACCATATGGTCCTTATCCTGTGAGTCTAAATTTTCGAATCCGACGCGAAACATAGTTAATTGTAACGTTCAGGGCCTATTAATGACGATGGAGCGCTCAAATTGCGTCGCGATTCAATACATCGTCCTCCTGCGGACTGGTCTCCAAGGGGATATTGCTGCCTCGGGCACATTATGTGAGTCTATATTTACGAATCCGGCGAAAAACTGATAGATGTAACATTCAGGGCCTCCTAATGACTCTGAAACACTCAAATTGCGTCGCGATCCAATATTTCGTCCACCAGCCGAATTGTCTCCAAGCGTCTATTTGCTGCCTCGGGCACCTTATGGTCGTTCTCCTGTGACTCTAGATTTTCGAATCCGACGCACAACTAATAGTTAATTATATAGTTCAGCGCCTCCTAATGACGATGGAACACTCAAATGGAGTCGAGATTCAATACATCGTCCTTCAGGCGACTTGTCTCCAAGGGTCTATTGCTGCCTCGGTCACCTTATTGTCGATCTCCAGTGAGTCTAGATTTTCGAATCCGACGCTAAATGATAGTTAATTGTAACTTTCAGCGCCTCCTAATGACTATGGAACACTCAAATTGCGTCGAGTGTCAATTCATCGTCCTCCTGCCGACTTGTCTCCAAGGGTCTATTCTTGGCTCTCGCACCTTATGGTCGTTCTCCTGTGAGTCTAGATTTTCTAATCCGACGCAAAACTGATTGTTAATTGTAAAGTTCAGGGCCTGCTAATGACCATGGAACACCCAAATTGCGTCGAGATTCAATACATCGGAATCCTGCTAACTTGTCACCAAGGGGCTGTTGCTGCCTCGGGCACCTTATGGTCGTTCTCCTGTGAGTCTAGATTTTCGAATCCGACGCAAAAATGATAGTTAATTGTAACTTTCAGGGCCTCCTAATGACGATGGAACCCTCAAATTGCGTCGAGATTCGATACATCGGCCTCCAACCGACTTGCCTCGAAGAGTCCGTTGCTGCCTTGGGCACCTTATGGTCGTTCTCCTGTGACTCTAGATTTTCGAATCCGACGCACAACTGATAGTTAATTGTATAGCTCAGCGCCTCCTAATGACGATGGAACACTCAAATTGGGTCGAGATTCAATAGATCGTCCTCCAGCCGACTTGTCTCCAAGGGGTTTATTGTTGCCTCGGGTACCATATGGTCCTTATCCTGTGAGTCTAGATTTTAGTATCCGACACGAAACATAGTTAATTGTAACGTTCAGGGCCTCCTAATGACGATGGAGCGCTCAAATTGCGTCGCGATTCAAAACATCGTCCTCCTGCGGACTGGTCTCCAAGGGGATATTGCTGCCTCGGGCACATTATGTGAGTCTATATTTACGAATCCGGCGAAAAACTGATAGTTAGATGTAACATTCAGGGCCTCCTAATGACTCTGAAACACTCAAATTGCGTCGCGATCCAATATTTCGTCCACCAGCCGAATTGTCTCCAAGCGTTTATTGCTTACTCGGGCACCTTATGGTCGTTCTCCTGTGAGTCTAGATTTTCGAACCCGACGCAAAACTGATTGTTATATGTAACGTTCAGGGCCTCCTAATGACGATGAAACACTCAAATTGAATCGAGTTTCAATACATCGTCTCCAGCCGAATCTGATAGTTAATTGTAACGGTCAGGGCCTCCAAAAGACGATTGAACACTCAAATGGAGTCTAGATTCAATACATCGTCCTTCAGGCGACTTGTCTCCAAGGGTCTATTGCTGCCTCGGTCACCTTATTGTCGATCTCCTGTGAGTCTAGATTTTCGAATCCGACGCAAAAATGATAGTTAAATGTAACGTTCAGGGCCTCCTAATAACGATGGAACACTCAAACTGCGTCGAGATTCAATTCTTCGCCATTCAGCCGATTTGTCTCCAAGGGCAACTTATGGTTCGTCTCCTGTGAGTCTAGATTTTCGAATCCCACGCAAAAATGATATTCAATTGTTACGTTCAGCGCCTCCTAATGACGATGGAACACTCAATTTGAGTCGAGAGTCAATACATGGACCTCCAGCCCACTTGTCTAGAAGGGGATGTGCTGCCTCGGGTTCCATATGGTCGTTCTCCTGTGAGTCTAGATTTTCGAATCCGACGAGATACTGATAGTTAATTGTAACGTTCATGGCCTCCTAATGACGATGGAGCACTCACATTGCGTCGCGATTCAATACATCGTCCTCCAGCTGACTGGTGTCCAAGGGGATATTGCTGCCTCGGGCACATTATATGAGTCTATATTTTCGAATCCGACGAAAAACTGATAGTTAGATGTAACATTCAGGGCCTCGTAATGATGATGGAACACTCAAATTGCGTCGAGTGTCAATACATCGTACTCCAGCCGACTTGTCTCCAAGGGTCTATTCCTGCCTCGGGCACCTTATGGTGGTTCTCCTGTGAGTCTAGATTTTCTAATCTGACGCAAAACTAATTGTTAATTGTATCGTTCAGGGCCTCCTAATGACGATGGAACACTCAAATTGCGTCGAGATTCAATACATCGTCCTTCAGCCGACTTGTATCCAACGGTCTATAGCTGCCTCGGGCACCTTATGGTCGTTCTCCTGTGAGTCTAGATTTTCGAATCCGACGCAGAAATGATAGTTAATTGTAAATTTCAGGGCCTCCTAATGACGATGGAACCCTCAAATTGCGTCGAGATTCGATACATCGGCCTCCAACCGACTTGCCTCGAAGCGTCCGTTGCTGCCTTGGGCACCTTATGGTCGTTCTCCTGTGACTCTAGATTTTCGAATCCGACGCACAACTGATAGTTAATTGTATAGTTCAGCGCCTCCTAATGACGATGGAACACTCAAATTGGGTCGAGATTCAATATATCGTCCTCCAGCCGACTTGTCTCCAAGGGGTTCATTGTTGCCTCGGGTACCATATGGTCCTTATCCTGTGAGTCTAGATTTTAGTATCCGACGCGAAACATAGTTAATTGTAACGTTCAGGGCCTCCTAATGACGATGGAGCGCTCAAAATGCGTCGCGATTCAAAACATCGTCCTCCTGCGGACTGGTCTCCAAGGGGATATTGCTGCCTCGGGCACATTATGTGAGTCTATATTTACGAATCCGGCGAAAAACTGATAGTTAGATGTAACACTCAGGGCCTCCTAATGACTCTGAAACACTCAAATTGCGTCGCGATCCAATATTTCGTCCACCAGCCAAATTGTCTCCAAGCGTTTATTGCTTACTCGGGCACCTTATGGTCGTTCTCCTGTGAGTCTAGATTTTCGAACCCGACGCAAAACTGATTGTTAATTGTAACGTTCAGGGCATCCTAATGACGGTGGAACACTCAAATTGCGTCGAGATTCAATACATCGGAATCCAGCTAACTTGTCTCCAAGGGGCTGTTGCTGCCTCCGGCACCTTATGGTCGTTCTCTTGTGAGTCTAGATTTTCGAATCCGACGCAAAAATGATAGTTAATAGTAACGTTCAGGGCCTCCTAATAACGATGGAACACTGAAACTGCGTCGAGATTCAATTCTTCGGCATTCAGCCGATTTGTCTCCAAGGGCAACTTATGGTTCGTCTCCTGTGAGTCTAGATTTTCGAATCCGACGCAAAAATGATATTCAATTGTTACGTTCAGCGCCTCCTAATGACGATGGAACATTCAATTTGCGTCGAGAGTCAATACATGGACCTCCAGCCCACTTGTCTAGAAGGGGATATGCTGCCTCGGGTTCCATGTGGTCCGTGTCCTGTGAGTCTAGATTTTCGAATCCGACGAGATACTGATAGTTAATTGTAACGTTCATGGCCTCCTAATGACGATGGAGCACTCAAATTGCGTCGCGATTCAATACATCGTCCTCCAGCGGACTGGTCTCCAAGGGGATATTGCTGCTTGGGGCACATTATGTGAGTCTATATTTTCGAATCCGACGAAAAACTGATAGTTAGATGTAACATTCAGTGCCTCCTAATGACGATGGAACACTCAAATTGCGTCGAGTGTCAATACATCGTCGTCCAGCCGACTTGTCTCCAAGGGTCTATTCCTGCCTCGGGCACCTTATGGTGGTTCTCCTGTGAGTCTAGATTTTCTAATCTGACGCAAAACTGATTGTTAATTGTAACGTTCAGGGCCTCGTAATGACGATGGAACACTCAAATTGCGTCCAGATTCAATACATCGTCCTCCAGCCGACTTGTATCCAACGGTCTATAGCTGCCTCGGGCACCTTATGGTCGTTGTCCTGTGAGTCCAGATTTTCGAATCCGACGCAAAAATGATAGTTAATTGTAAAGTTCAGGGCCTCCTAATGACGATGGAACACGCAAATTGCGTCGAGATTCGATACATCGGCGTCCAACCGACTTGCCTCGAAGAGTCCGTTGCTGCCTTGGGCACCTTATGGTCGTTCTCCTGTGACTCTAGATTTTCGAATCCGACGCACAACTGATAGTTAATTGTATAGTTCAGCGCCTCCTAATGACGATGGAACACTCAAATTGGGTCGAGATTCAATATATCGTCCTCCAGCCGACTTGTCTCCAAGGGGTTTTTGTTGCCTCGGGTACCATATGGTCCTTATCCTGTGAGTCTAGATTTTCGAATCCGACGCGAAACATAGTTAATTGTTACGGTCAGGGCCTCCTAATGACGATGGAACACTCAAATTGCATCGAGAGTCAATACATCGTCCTTCAGCCGACTTGTATCCAACGGTCTATAGCTGCCTCGGGCACCTTATGGTCGTTCTCCTGTGAGTCTAGATTTTCGAATCCGACGCAAAAATGATAGTTAATTGTAAAGTTCAGGGTCTCCTAATGACGATGGAACACTCAAATTGCTTCGAGATTCGATACATCGGCCTCCAACCGACTTGCCTCGAAGCGTCCGTTGCTGCCTTGGGCACCTTATGGTCGTTCTCCTGTGACTCTAGATTTTCGACTCCGACGCAAAACTGATAGTTAATTGTATAGTTCAGCGCCTCCTAATGACGATGGAACACTCAAATTGGGTCGAGATTCAATATATCGTCCTCCAGCCGACTTCTCTCCAAGGGGTTTATTGTTGCGTCGGGTACCATATGGTCCTTATCCTGTGAGTCTAAATTTTCGAATCCGACGCGAAACATAGTTAATTGTAACGTTCAGGGCCTATTAATGACGATGGAGCGCTCAAATTGCGTCGCGATTCAATACATCGTCCTCCTGCGGACTGGTCTCCAAGGGGATATTGCTGCCTCGGGCACATTATGTGAGTCTATATTTACGAATCCGGCGAAAAACTGATAGATGTAACATTCAGGGCCTCCTAATGACTCTGAAACACTCAAATTGCGTCGCGATCCAATATTTCGTCCACCAGCCGAATTGTCTCCAAGCGTCTATTTGCTGCCTCGGGCACCTTATGGTCGTTCTCCTGTGAGTCTAGATTTTCGACCCCGACGCAAAAATGATTGTTAATTGTAACGTTCAGCGCCTCCTAATGACGATGGAACACTCAAATTGAATCGAGATTCAATACATCGTCTTCCAGCCGACTTGTATCCAAGGGGATTTTGCTGTTTCGGGCACCATATTATCCTTCTCCTGTGAGTAGATTTTCGAATCCGACGCTAAAATGTTAGTTAATTGTTATTTTCAGCGCCTCCTAATGACGATGGAACACTCAAATTGCGTCGAGTGTAAATACATCGTCCTCCAGCCGATTTGTCTCCAAGGGACTATTCCTGCCTCGGGTACCTAATGGTCGTTCTCCTGTTAGTCTGGATTTTCTAATCCGACGCAAAACTGATTGTTAATTGTAACGTTCAGGGCCTCGTAATGACGATGGAACACTCAAACAGCGTCGAGATTCAATTCTTCGCCATTCAGCCGATTTGTCTCCAAGGGCAACTAATGGTTCGTCTCCTGTGAGTCTAGATTTTCGAATCCGACGCAAAAATGATATTCAATTGTTACGTTCAGCGTCTCCTAATGACGATGGAACACTCAATTTGCGTCGAGAGTCAATACATGGACATCCAGCCCACTTGTCCAGAAGGGGATATGCTGTCTGTCTGTCCTGTGAGTCTAGATTTTCGAATCCGACGAGATACTGATAGTTAATTGTAACGTTCATGGCCTCCTAATGACGATGGAGCACTCAAATTGCGTCGCGATTCAATACATCGTCCTTCAGCGGACTGGTCTCCAACGGGATATTGCTGCTTCGGGCACATTATGTGAGTCTATATTTTCGAATCCGACGAAGATGTAACATTCAGTGCCTCCTAATGACGATGGAACACTCAAATTGCGTCGAGTGTCAATACATCGTCGTCCAGCCGACTTGTCTCCAAGCGTCTATTCCTGCCTCGGGCACCTTATGGTGGTTCTCCTGTGAGTCTAGATTTTCTAATCTGACGCAAAACTGATTGTTAATTGTAACGTTCAGGGCCTCCTAATGACGATGGAACACTCAAATTGCATCGAGATTCAATACATCGTCCTTCAGCCGACTTGTATCCAACGGTCTATAGCTGCCTCGGGCACCTTATGGTCGTTCTCCTGTGAGTCTAGATTTTCGAATCCGACGCAAAAATGATAGTTAATTGTAAAGTTCAGGGTCTCCTAATGACGATGGAACACTCAAATTGCTTCGAGATTCGATACATCGGCCTCCAACCGACTTGCCTCGAAGAGTCCGTTGCTGCCTTGGGCACCTTATGGTCGTTCTCCTGTGACTCTAGATTTTCGAATCAGACGCACAACTGATAGTTAATTGTAACGTTCAGCGCCTCCTAATGACGATGGAACACTCAAATTGAATCGAGATTCAATACATCGTCTTCCAGCCGACTTGTATCCAAGGGGATTTTGCTGTTTCGGGCACCATATTATCCTTCTCCTGTGAGTAGATTTTCGAATCCGACGTTAAAATGATAGTTAATTGTTATTTTCAGCGCCTCCTAATGACGATGGAACACTCAAATTGCGTCGAGTGTAAATACATCGTCCTCCAGCCGATTTGTCTCCAAGGGTCTATTCCTGCCTCGGGTACTTTATGGTCGTTCTCCTGTGAGTCTGGATTTTCTAATCCGACGCAAAACTGATTGTTCATTGTAACGTTCAGGGCATCCTAATGACGGTGGAACACTCAAATTGCGTCGAGATTCAATACATCGGAATCCAGCTAACTTGTCTCCAAGGGGCTGTTGCTGCCTCCGGCACCTTATGGTCGTTCTCTTGTGAGTCTAGATTTTCGAATCCGACGCAAAAATGATAGTTAATAGTAACGTTCAGGGCCTCCTAATAACGATGGAACACTCAAACTGCGTCGAGATTCAATTCTTCGCCATTCAGCCGATTTGTCTCCAAGGGCAACTTATGGTTCGTCTCCTGTGAGTCTAGATTTTCGAATCCGACGCAAAAATGATATTCAATTGTTACGTTCAGCGCCTCCTAATGACGATGGAACATTCAATTTGCGTCGAGAGTCAATACATGGACCTCCAGCCCACTTGTCTAGAAGGGGATATGCTGCCTCGGGTTCCATGTGGTCCGTGTCCTGTGAGTCTAGATTTTCGAATCCGACGAGATACTGATAGTTAATTGTAACGTTCATGGCCTCCTAATGACGATGGAGCACTCAAATTGCGTCGCGATTCAATACATCGTCCTCCAGCGGACTGGTCTCCAAGGGGATATTGCTGCTTGGGGCACATTATGTGAGTCTATATTTTCGAATCCGACGAAAAACTGATAGTTAGATGTAACATTCAGTGCCTCCTAATGACGATGGAACACTCAAATTGCGTCGAGTGTCAATACATCGTCGTCCAGCCGACTTGTCTCCAAGGGTCGATTCCTGCCTCGGGCACCTTATGGTGGTTCTCCTGTGAGTCTAGATTTTCTAATCTGACACAAAACTGATTGTTAATTGTAACGTTCAGGGCCTCGTAATGACGATGGAACACTCAAATTGCGTCGAGATTCAATACATCGTCCTCCAGCCGACTTGTATCCAACGGTCTATAGCTGCCTCGGGCACCTTATGGTCGTTCACCTGTGAGTCTAGATTTTCGAATCCGACGCAAAAATGATAGTTAAGTGTAAAGTTCAGGGCCTCCTAATGACGATGGAACACTCAAATTGCGTCGAGATTCGATACATCGGCCTCCAACCGACTTGCCTCGAAGAGTCCGTTGCTGCCTTGGGCACCTTATGGTCGTTCTCCTGCGACTCTAGATTTTCGAATCCGACGCACAACTGATAGTTAATTGTATAGTTCAGCGCCTCCTAATGACGATGGAACACTCAAATTGGGTCGAGATTCAATATATCGTCCTCCAGCCGACTTGTCTCCAAGGGGTTCATTGTTGCCTCGGGTACCATATGGTCCTTATCCTGTGAGTCTAGATTTTAGTATCCGACGCGAAACATAGTTAATTGTAACGTTCAGGGCCTCCTAATGACGATGGAGCGCTCAAAATGCGTCGCGATTCAAAACATCGTCCTCCTGCGGACTGGTCTCCATGGGGATATTGCTGCCTCGGGCACATTATGTGAGTCTATATTTACGAATCCGGCGAAAAACTGATAGTTAGATGTAACACTCAGGGCCTCCTAATGACTCTGAAACACTCAAATTGCGTCGCGATCCAATATTTCGTCCACCAGCCAAATTGTCTCCAAGCGTTTATTGCTTACTCGGGCACCTTATGGTCGTTCTCCTGTGAGTCTAGATTTTCGAACCCGACGCAAAACTGATTGTTAATTGTAACGTTCAGGGCATCCTAATGACGGTGGAACACTCAAATTGCGTCGAGATTCAATACATCGGAATCCAGCTAACTTGTCTCCAAGGGGCTGTTGCTGCCTCCGGCACCTTATGGTCGTTCTCTTGTGAGTCTAGATTTTCGAATCCGACGCAAAAATGATAGTTAATAGTAACGTTCAGGGCCTCCTAATAACGATGGAACACTCAAACTGCGTCGAGATTCAATTCTTCGGCATTCAGCCGATTTGTCTCCAAGGGCAACTTATGGTTCGTCTCCTGTGAGTCTAGATTTTCGAATCCGACGCAAAAATGATATTCAATTGTTACGTTCAGCGCCTCCTAATGACGATGGAACATTCAATTTGCGTCGAGAGTCAATACATGGACCTCCAGCCCACTTGTCTAGAAGGGGATATGCTGCCTCGGGTTCCATGTGGTCCGTGTCCTGTGAGTCTAGATTTTCGAATCCGACGAGATACTGATAGTTAATTGTAACGTTCATGGCCTCCTAATGACGATGGAGCACTCAAATTGCGTCGCGATTCAATACATCGTCCTCCAGCGGACTGGTCTCCAAGGGGATATTGCTGCTTGGGGCACATTATGTGAGTCTATATTTTCGAATCCGACGAAAAACTGATAGTTAGATGTAACATTCAGTGCCTCCTAATGACGATGGAACACTCAAATTGCGTCGAGTGTCAATACATCGTCGTCCAGCCGACTTGTCTCCAAGGGTCTATTCCTGCCTCGGGCACCTTATGGTGGTTCTCCTGTGAGTCTAGATTTTCTAATCTGACGCAAAACTGATTGTTAATTGTAACGTTCAGGGCCTCGTAATGACGATGGAACACTCAAATTGCGTCGAGATTCAATACATCGTCCTCCAGCCGACTTGTATCCAACGGTCTATAGCTGCCTCGGGCACCTTATGGTCGTTGTCCTGTGAGTCCAGATTTTCGAATCCGACGCAAAAATGATAGTTAATTGTAAAGTTCAGGGCCTCCTAATGACGATGGAACACGCAAATTGCGTCGAGATTCGATACATCGGCGTCCAACCGACTTGCCTCGAAGAGTCCGTTGCTGCCTTGGGCACCTTATGGTCGTTCTCCTGTGACTCTAGATTTTCGAATCCGACGCACAACTGATAGTTAATTGTATAGTTCAGCGCCTCCTAATGACGATGGAACACTCAAATTGGGTCGAGATTCAATATATCGTCCTCCAGCCGACTTGTCTCCAAGGGGTTTTTGTTGCCTCGGGTACCATATGGTCCTTATCCTGTGAGTCTAGATTTTCGAATCCGACGCGAAACATAGTTAATTGTAACGGTCAGGGCCTCCTAATGACGATGGAACACTCAAATTGCATCGAGAGTCAATACATCGTCCTTCAGCCGACTTGTATCCAACGGTCTATAGCTGCCTCGGGCACCTTATGGTCGTTCTCCTGTGAGTCTAGATTTGCGAATCCGACGCAAAAATGATAGTTAATTGTAAAGTTCAGGGTCTCCTAATGACGATGGAACACTCAAATTGCTTCGAGATTCGATACATCGGCCTCCAACCGACTTGCCTCGAAGCGTCCGTTGCTGCCTTGGGCACCTTATGGTCGTTCTCCTGTGACTCTAGATTTTCGACTCCGACGCAAAACTGATAGTTAATTGTATAGTTCAGCGCCTCCTAATGACGATGGAACACTCAAATTGGGTCGAGATTCAATATATCGTCCTCCAGCCGACTTGTCTCCAAGGGGTTTATTGTTGCGTCGGGTACCATATGGTCCTTATCCTGTGAGTCTAAATTTTCGAATCCGACGCGAAACATAGTTAATTGTAACGTTCAGGGCCTATTAATGACGATGGAGCGCTCAAATTGCGTCGCGATTCAATACATCGTCCTCCTGCGGACTGGTCTCCAAGGGGATATTGCTGCCTCGGGCACATTATGTGAGTCTATATTTACGAATCCGGCGAAAAACTGATAGATGTAACATTCAGGGCCTCCTAATGACTCTGAAACACTCAAATTGCGTCGCGATCCAATATTTCGTCCACCAGCCGAATTGTCTCCAAGCGTCTATTTGCTGCCTCGGGCACCTTATGGTCGTTCTCCTGTGAGTCTAGATTTTCGACCCCGACGCAAAAATGATTGTTAATTGTAACGTTCAGCGCCTCCTAATGACGATGGAACACTCAAATTGAATCGAGATTCAATACATCGTCTTCCAGCCGACTTGTATCCAAGGGGATTTTGCTGTTTCGGGCACCATATTATCCTTCTCCTGTGAGTAGATTTTCGAATCCGACGCTAAAATGTTAGTTAATTGTTATTTTCAGCGCCTCCTAATGACGATGGAACACTCAAATTGCGTCGAGTGTAAATACATCGTCCTCCAGCCGATTTGTCTCCAAGGGACTATTCCTGCCTAGGGTACCTAATGGTCGTTCTCCTGTTAGTCTGGATTTTCTAATCCGACGCAAAACTGATTGTTAATTGTAACGTTCAGGGCCTCGTAATGACGATGGAACACTCAAACAGCGTCGAGATTCAATTCTTCGCCATTCAGCCGATTTGTCTCCAAGGGCAACTAATGGTTCGTCTCCTGTGAGTCTAGATTTTCGAATCCGACGCAAAAATGATATTCAATTGTTACGTTCAGCGTCTCCTAATGACGATGGAACACTCAATTTGCGTCGAGAGTCAATACATGGACATCCAGCCCACTTGTCCAGAAGGGGATATGCTGTCTGTCTGTCCTGTGAGTCTAGATTTTCGAATCCGACGAGATACTGATAGTTAATTGTAACGTTCATGGCCTCCTAATGACGATGGAGCACTCAAATTGCGTCGCGATTCAATACATCGTCCTTCAGCGGACTGGTCTCCAACGGGATATTGCTGCTTCGGGCACATTATGTGAGTCTATATTTTCGAATCCGACGAAGATGTAACATTCAGTGCCTCCTAATGACGATGGAACACTCAAATTGCGTCGAGTGTCAATACATCGTCGTCCAGCCGACTTGTCTCCAAGGGTCTATTCCTGCCTCGGGCACCTTATGGTGGTTCTCCTGTGAGTCTAGATTTTCTAATCTGACGCAAAACTGATTGTTAATTGTAACGTTCAGGGCCTCCTAATGACGATGGAACACTCAAATTGCTTCGAGATTCGATACATCGGCCTCCAACCGACTTGCCTCGAAGAGTCCGTTGCTGCCTTGGGCACCTTATGGTCGTTCTCCTGTGACTCTAGATTTTCGAATCAGACGCACAACTGATAGTTAATTGTAACGTTCAGCGCCTCCTAATGACGATGGAACACTCAAATTGAATCGAGATTCAATACATCGTCTTCCAGCCGACTTGTATCCAAGGGGATTTTGCTGTTTCGGGCACCATATTATCCTTCTCCTGTGAGTAGATTTTCGAATCCGACGTTAAAATGATAGTTAATTGTTATTTTCAGCGCCTCCTAATGACGATGGAACACTCAAATTGCGTCGAGTGTAAATACATCGTCCTCCAGCCGATTTGTCTCCAAGGGTCTATTCCTGCCTCGGGTACTTTATGGTCGTTCTCCTGTGAGTCTGGATTTTCTAATCCGACGCAAAACTGATTGTTCATTGTAACGTTCAGGGCATCCTAATGACGGTGGAACACTCAAATTGCGTCGAGATTCAATACATTGGAATCCAGCTAACTTGTCTCCAAGGGGCTGTTGCTGCCTCCGGCACCTTATGGTCGTTCTCTTGTGAGTCTAGATTTTCGAATCCGACGCAAAAATGATAGTTAATAGTAACGTTCAGGGCCTCCTAATAACGATGGAACACTCAAACTGCGTCGAGATTCAATTCTTCGCCATTCAGCCGATTTGTCCGTGTCCTGTGAGTCTAGATTTTCGAATCCGACGAGATACTGATAGTTAATTGTAACGTTCATGGCCTCCTAATGACGATGGAGCACTCAAATTGCGTCGCGATTCAATACATCGTCCTCCAGCGGACTGGTCTCCAAGGGGATATTGCTGCTTGGGGCACATTATGTGAGTCTATATTTTCGAATCCGACGAAAAACTGATAGTTAGATGTAACATTCAGTGCCTCCTAATGACGATGGAACACTCAAATTGCGTCGAGTGTCAATACATCGTCGTCCAGCCGACTTGTCTCCAAGGGTCGATTCCTGCCTCGGGCACCTTATGGTGGTTCTCCTGTGAGTCTAGATTTTCTAATCTGACACCTTATGGTCGTTCTCCTGTGAGTCCAGATTTTCGAGTCCGACGCAAAAATGATAGTTAATTGTATAGTTCAGCGCCTCCTAATGACGATGGAACACTCAAATTGGGTCGAGATTCAATATATCGTCCTCCAGCCGACTTGTCTCCAAGGGGTTTATTGTTGCGTCGGGTACCATATGGTCCTTATCCTGTGAGTCTAAATTTTCGAATCCGACGCGAAACATAGTTAATTGTAACGTTCAGGGCCTATTAATGACGATGGAGCGCTCAAATTGCGTCGCGATTCAATACATCGTCCTCCTGCGGACTGGTCTCCAAGGGGATATTGCTGCCTCGGGCACATTATGTGAGTCTATATTTACGAATCCGGCGAAAAACTGATAGATGTAACATTCAGGGCCTCCTAATGACTCTGAAACACTCAAATTGCGTCGCGATCCAATATTTCGTCCACCAGCCGAATTGTCTCCAAGCGTCTATTTGCTGCCTCGGGCACCTTATGGTCGTTCTCCTGTGACTCTAGATTTTCGAATCCGACGCACAACTAATAGTTAATTATATAGTTCAGCGCCTCCTAATGACGATGGAACACTCAAATGGAGTCGAGATTCAATACATCGTCCTTCAGGCGACTTGTCTCCAAGGGTCTATTGCTGCCTCGGTCACCTTATTGTCGATCTCCAGTGAGTCTAGATTTTCGAATCCGACGCTAAATGATAGTTAATTGTAACTTTCAGCGCCTCCTAATGACGATGGAACACTCAAATTGCGTCGAGTGTCAATTCATCGTCCTCCTGCCGACTTGTCTCCAAGGGTCTATTCTTGCCTCTCGCACCTTATGGTCGTTCTCCTGTGAGTCTAGATTTTCTAATCCGACGCAAAACTGATTGTTAATTGTAAAGTTCAGGGCCTCCTAATGACCATGGAACACCCAAATTGCGTCGAGATTCAATACATCGGAATCCTGCTAACTTGTCACCAAGGGGCTGTTGCTGCCTCGGGCACCTTATGGTCGTTCTCCTGTGAGTCTAGATTTTCGAATCCGACGCAAAAATGATAGTTAATTGTAAATTTCAGGGCCTCCTAATGACGATGGAACCCTCAAATTGCGTCGAGATTCGATACATCGGCCTCCAACCGACTTGCCTCGAAGAGTCCGTTGCTGCCTTGGGCACCTTATGGTCGTTCTCCTGTGACTCTAGATTTTCGAATCCGACGCACAACTGATAGTTAATTGTATAGTTCAGCGCCTCCTAATGACGATGGAACACTCAAATTGGGTCGAGATTCAATAGATCGTCCTCCAGCCGACTTGTCTCCAAGGGGTTTATTGTTGCCTCGGGTACCATATGGTCCTTATCCTGTGAGTCTAGATTTTAGTATCCGACACGAAACATAGTTAATTGTAACGTTCAGGGCCTCCTAATGACGATGGAGCGCTCAAATTGCGTCGCGATTCAAAACATCGTCCTCCTGCGGACTGGTCTCCAAGGGGATATTGCTGCCTCGGGCACATTATGTGAGTCTATATTTACGAATCCGGCGAAAAACTGATAGTTAGATGTAACATTCAGGGCCTCCTAATGACTCTGAAACACTCAAATTGCGTCGCGATCCAATATTTCGTCCACCAGCCGAATTGTCTCCAAGCGTTTATTGCTTACTCGGGCACCTTATGGTCGTTCTCCTGTGAGTCTAGATTTTCGAACCCGACGCAAAACTGATTGTTATATGTAAAGTTCAGGGCCTCCTAATGACGATGAAACACTCAAATTGAATCGAGTTTCAATACATCGTCTCCAGCCGAATCTGATAGTTAATTGTAACGGTCAGGGCCTCCAAAAGACGATTGAACACTCAAATGGAGTCTAGATTCAATACATCGTCCTTCAGGCGACTTGTCTCCAAGGGTCTATTGCTGCCTCGGTCACCTTATTGTCGATCTCCTGTGAGTCTAGATTTTCGAATCCGACGCAAAAATGATAGTTAAATGTAACGTTCAGGGCCTCCTAATAACGATGGAACACTCAAACTGCGTCGAGATTCAATTCTTCGCCATTCAGCCGATTTGTCTCCAAGGGCAACTTATGGTTCGTCTCCTGTGAGTCTAGATTTTCGAATCCCACGCAAAAATGATATTCAATTGTTACGTTCAGCGCCTCCTAATGACGATGGAACACTCAATTTGAGTCGAGAGTCAATACATGGACCTCCAGCCCACTTGTCTAGAAGGGGATGTGCTGCCTCGGGTTCCATATGGTCGTTCTCCTGTGAGTCTAGATTTTCGAATCCGACGAGATACTGATAGTTAATTGTAACGTTCATGGCCTCCTAATGACGATGGAGCACTCACATTGCGTCGCGATTCAATACATCGTCCTCCAGCTGACTGGTGTCCAAGGGGATATTGCTGCCTCGGGCACATTATGTGAGTCTATATTTTCGAATCCGACGAAAAACTGATAGTTAGATGTAACATTCAGGGCCTCGTAATGATGATGGAACACTCAAATTGCGTCGAGTGTCAATACATCGTATTCCAGCCGACTTGTCTCCAAGGGTCTATTCCTGCCTCGGGCACCTTATGGTGGTTCTCCTGTGAGTCTAGATTTTCTAATCTGACGCAAAACTAATTGTTAATTGTATCGTTCAGGGCCTCCTAATGACGATGGAACACTCAAATTGCGTCGAGATTCAATACATCGTCCTTCAGCCGACTTGTATCCAACGGTCTATAGCTGCCTCGGGCACCTTATGGTCGTTCTCCTGTGAGTCTAGATTTTCGAATCCGACGCAGAAATGATAGTTAATTGTAACTTTCAGCGCCTCCTAATGACGATGGAACACTCAAATTGCGTCGAGTGTCAATTCATCGTCCTCCTGCCGACTTGTCTCCAAGGGTCTATTCTTGCCTCTCGCACCTTATGGTCGTTCTCCTGTGAGTCTAGATTTTCTAATCCGACGCAAAACTGATTGTTAATTGTAAAGTTCAGGGCCTCCTAATGACCATGGAACACCCAAATTGCGTCGAGATTCAATACATCGGAATCCTGCTAACTTGTCACCAAGGGGCTGTTGCTGCCTCGGGCACCTTATGGTCGTTCTCCTGTGAGTCTAGATTTTCGAATCCGACGCAAAAATGATAGTTAATTGTAAATTTCAGGGCCTCCTAATGACGATGGAACCCTCAAATTGCGTCGAGATTCGATACATCGGCCTCCAACCGACTTGCCTCGAAGAGTCCGTTGCTGCCTTGGGCACCTTATGGTCGTTCTCCTGTGACTCTAGATTTTCGAATCCGACGCACAACTGATAGTTAATTGTATAGTTCAGCGCCTCCTAATGACGATGGAACACTCAAATTGGGTCGAGATTCAATAGATCGTCCTCCAGCCGACTTGTCTCCAAGGGGTTTATTGTTGCCTCGGGTACCATATGGTCCTTATCCTGTGAGTCTAGATTTTAGTATCCGACACGAAACATAGTTAATTGTAACGTTCAGGGCCTCCTAATGACGATGGAGCGCTCAAATTGCGTCGCGATTCAAAACATCGTCCTCCTGCGGACTGGTCTCCAAGGGGATATTGCTGCCTCGGGCACATTATGTGAGTCTATATTTACGAATCCGGCGAAAAACTGATAGTTAGATGTAACATTCAGGGCCTCCTAATGACTCTGAAACACTCAAATTGCGTCGCGATCCAATATTTCGTCCACCAGCCGAATTGTCTCCAAGCGTTTATTGCTTACTCGGGCACCTTATGGTCGTTCTCCTGTGAGTCTAGATTTTCGAACCCGACGCAAAACTGATTGTTATATGTAAAGTTCAGGGCCTCCTAATGACGATGAAACACTCAAATTGAATCGAGTTTCAATACATCGTCTCCAGCCGAATCTGATAGTTAATTGTAACGGTCAGGGCCTCCAAAAGACGATTGAACACTCAAATGGAGTCTAGATTCAATACATCGTCCTTCAGGCGACTTGTCTCCAAGGGTCTATTGCTGCCTCGGTCACCTTATTGTCGATCTCCTGTGAGTCTAGATTTTCGAATCCGACGCAAAAATGATAGTTAAATGTAACGTTCAGGGCCTCCTAATAACGATGGAACACTCAAACTGCGTCGAGATTCAATTCTTCGCCATTCAGCCGATTTGTCTCCAAGGGCAACTTATGGTTCGTCTCCTGTGAGTCTAGATTTTCGAATCCCACGCAAAAATGATATTCAATTGTTACGTTCAGCGCCTCCTAATGACGATGGAACACTCAATTTGAGTCGAGAGTCAATACATGGACCTCCAGCCCACTTGTCTAGAAGGGGATGTGCTGCCTCGGGTTCCATATGGTCGTTCTCCTGTGAGTCTAGATTTTCGAATCCGACGAGATACTGATAGTTAATTGTAACGTTCATGGCCTCCTAATGACGATGGAGCACTCACATTGCGTCGCGATTCAATACATCGTCCTCCAGCTGACTGGTGTCCAAGGGGATATTGCTGCCTCGGGCACATTATGTGAGTCTATATTTTCGAATCCGACGAAAAACTGATAGTTAGATGTAACATTCAGGGCCTCGTAATGATGATGGAACACTCAAATTGCGTCGAGTGTCAATACATCGTATTCCAGCCGACTTGTCTCCAAGGGTCTATTCCTGCCTCGGGCACCTTATGGTGGTTCTCCTGTGAGTCTAGATTTTCTAATCTGACGCAAAACTAATTGTTAATTGTATCGTTCAGGGCCTCCTAATGACGATGGAACACTCAAATTGCGTCGAGATTCAATACATCGTCCTTCAGCCGACTTGTATCCAACGGTCTATAGCTGCCTCGGGCACCTTATGGTCGTTCTCCTGTGAGTCTAGATTTTCGAATCCGACGCAGAAATGATAGTTAATTGTAAATTTCAGGGCCTCCTAATGACGATGGAACCCTCAAATTGCGTCGAGATTCGATACATCGGCCTCCAACCGACTTGCCTCGAAGCGTCCGTTGCTGCCTTGGGCACCTTATGGTCGTTCTCCTGTGACTCTAGATTTTCGAATCCGACGCACAACTGATAGTTAATTGTATAGTTCAGCGCCTCCTAATGACGATGGAACACTCAAATTGGGTCGAGATTCAATATATCGTCCTCCAGCCGACTTGTCTCCAAGGGGTTCATTGTTGCCTCGGGTACCATATGGTCCTTATCCTGTGAGTCTAGATTTTAGTATCCGACGCGAAACATAGTTAATTGTAACGTTCAGGGCCTCCTAATGACGATGGAGCGCTCAAAATGCGTCGCGATTCAAAACATCGTCCTCCTGCGGACTGGTCTCCAAGGGGATATTGCTGCCTCGGGCACATTATGTGAGTCTATATTTACGAATCCGGCGAAAAACTGATAGTTAGATGTAACACTCAGGGCCTCCTAATGACTCTGAAACACTCAAATTGCGTCGCGATCCAATATTTCGTCCACCAGCCAAATTGTCTCCAAGCGTTTATTGCTTACTCGGGCACCTTATGGTCGTTCTCCTGTGAGTCTAGATTTTCGAACCCGACGCAAAACTGATTGTTAATTGTAACGTTCAGGGCATCCTAATGACGGTGGAACACTCAAATTGCGTCGAGATTCAATACATCGGAATCCAGCTAACTTGTCTCCAAGGGGCTGTTGCTGCCTCCGGCACCTTATGGTCGTTCTCTTGTGAGTCTAGATTTTCGAATCCGACGCAAAAATGATAGTTAATAGTAACGTTCAGGGCCTCCTAATAACGATGGAACACTCAAACTGCGTCGAGATTCAATTCTTCGGCATTCAGCCGATTTGTCTCCAAGGGCAACTTATGGTTCGTCTCCTGTGAGTCTAGATTTTCGAATCCGACGCAAAAATGATATTCAATTGTTACGTTCAGCGCCTCCTAATGACGATGGAACATTCAATTTGAGTCGAGAGTCAATACATGGACCTCCAGCCCACTTGTCTAGAAGGGCATATGCTGCCTCGGGTTCCATGTGGTCCGTGTCCTGTGAGTCTAGATTTTCGAATCCGACGAGATACTGATAGTTAATTGTAACGTTCATGGCCTCCTAATGACGATGGAGCACTCAAATTGCGTCGCGATTCAATACATCGTCCTCCAGCGGACTGGTCTCCAAGGGGATATTGCTGCTTGGGGCACATTATGTGAGTCTATATTTTCGAATCCGACGAAAAACTGATAGTTAGATGTAACATTCAGTGCCTCCTAATGACGATGGAACACTCAAATTGCGTCGAGTGTCAATACATCGTCGTCCAGCCGACTTGTCTCCAAGGGTCTATTCCTGACTCGGGCACCTTATGGTGGTTCTCCTGTGAGTCTAGATTTTCTAATCTGACGCAAAACTGATTGTTAATTGTAACGTTCAGGGCCTCGTAATGACGATGGAACACTCAAATTGCGTCGAGATTCAATACATCGTCCTCCAGCCGACTTGTATCCAACGGTCTATAGCTGCCTCGGGCACCTTATGGTCGTTGTCCTGTGAGTCCAGATTTTCGAATCCGACGCAAAAATGATAGTTAATTGTAAAGTTCAGGGCCTCCTAATGACGATGGAACACGCAAATTGCGTCGAGATTCGATACATCGGCGTCCAACCGACTTGCCTCGAAGAGTCCGTTGCTGCCTTGGGCACCTTATGGTCGTTCTCCTGTGACTCTAGATTTTCGAATCCGACGCACAACTGATAGTTAATTGTATAGTTCAGCGCCTCCTAATGACGATGGAACACTCAAATTGGGTCGAGATTCAATATATCGTCCTCCAGCCGACTTGTCTCCAAGGGGTTTTTGTTGCCTCGGGTACCATATGGTCCTTATCCTGTGAGTCTAGATTTTCGAATCCGACGCGAAACATAGTTAATTGTAACGGTCAGGGCCTCCTAATGACGATGGAACACTCAAATTGCATCGAGAGTCAATACATCGTCCTTCAGCCGACTTGTATCCAACGGTCTATAGCTGCCTCGGGCACCTTATGGTCGTTCTCCTGTGAGTCTAGATTTTCGAATCCGACGCAAAAATGATAGTTAATTGTAAAGTTCAGGGTCTCCTAATGACGATGGAACACTCAAATTGCTTCGAGATTCGATACATCGGCCTCCAACCGACTTGCCTCGAAGAGTCCGTTGCTGCCTTGGGCACCTTATGGTCGTTCTCCTGTGACTCTAGATTTTCGACTCCGACGCAAAACTGATAGTTAATTGTATAGTTCAGCGCCTCCTAATGACGATGGAACACTCAAATTGGGTCGAGATTCAATATATCGTCCTCCAGCCGACTTGTCTCCAAGGGGTTTATTGTTGCGTCGGGTACCATATGGTCCTTATCCTGTGAGTCTAAATTTTCGAATCCGACGCGAAACATAGTTAATTGTAACGTTCAGGGCCTATTAATGACGATGGAGCGCTCAAATTGCGTCGCGATTCAATACATCGTCCTCCTGCGGACTGGTCTCCAAGGGGATATTGCTGCCTCGGGCACATTATGTGAGTCTATATTTACGAATCCGGCGAAAAACTGATAGATGTAACATTCAGGGCCTCCTAATGACTCTGAAACACTCAAATTGCGTCGCGATCCAATATTTCGTCCACCAGCCGAATTGTCTCCAAGCGTCTATTTGCTGCCTCGGGCACCTTATGGTCGTTCTCCTGTGAGTCTAGATTTTCGACCCCGACGCAAAAATGATTGTTAATTGTAACGTTCAGCGCCTCCTAATGACGATGGAACACTCAAATTGAATCGAGATTCAATACATCGTCTTCCAGCCGACTTGTATCCAAGGGGATTTTGCTGTTTCGGGCACCATATTATCCTTCTCCTGTGAGTAGATTTTCGAATCCGACGCTAAAATGTTAGTTAATTGTTATTTTCAGCGCCTCCTAATGACGATGGAACACTCAAATTGCGTCGAGTGTAAATACATCGTCCTCCAGCCGATTTGTCTCCAAGGGACTATTCCTGCCTCGGGTACCTAATGGTCGTTCTCCTGTTAGTCTGGATTTTCTAATCCGACGCAAAACTGATTGTTAATTGTAACGTTCAGGGCCTCGTAATGACGATGGAACACTCAAACAGCGTCGAGATTCAATTCTTCGCCATTCAGCCGATTTGTCTCCAAGGGCAACTAATGGTTCGTCTCCTGTGAGTCTAGATTTTCGAATCCGACGCAAAAATGATATTCAATTGTTACGTTCAGCGTCTCCTAATGACGATGGAACACTCAATTTGCGTCGAGAGTCAATACATGGACATCCAGCCCACTTGTCCAGAAGGGGATATGCTGTCTGTCTGTCCTGTGAGTCTAGATTTTCGAATCCGACGAGATACTGATAGTTAATTGTAACGTTCATGGCCTCCTAATGACGATGGAGCACTCAAATTGCGTCGCGATTCAATACATCGTCCTTCAGCGGACTGGTCTCCAACGGGATATTGCTGCTTCGGGCACATTATGTGAGTCTATATTTTCGAATCCGACGAAGATGTAACATTCAGTGCCTCCTAATGACGATGGAACACTCAAATTGCGTCGAGTGTCAATACATCGTCGTCCAGCCGACTTGTCTCCAAGGGTCTATTCCTGCCTCGGGCACCTTATGGTGGTTCTCCTGTGAGTCTAGATTTTCTAATCTGACGCAAAACTGATTGTTAATTGTAACGTTCAGGGCCTCCTAATGACGATGGAACACTCAAATTGCATCGAGATTCAATACATCGTCCTTCAGCCGACTTGTATCCAACGGTCTATAGCTGCCTCGGGCACCTTATGGTCGTTCTCCTGTGAGTCTAGATTTTCGAATCCGACGCAAAAATGATAGTTAATTGTAAAGTTCAGGGTCTCCTAATGACGATGGAACACTCAAATTGCTTCGAGATTCGATACATCGGCCTCCAACCGACATGCCTCGAAGAGTCCGTTGCTGCCTTGGGCACCTTATGGTCGTTCTCCTGTGACTCTAGATTTTCGAATCAGACGCACAACTGATAGTTAATTGTAACGTTCAGCGCCTCCTAATGACGATGGAACACTCAAATTGAATCGAGATTCAATACATCGTCTTCCAGCCGACTTGTATCCAAGGGGATTTTGCTGTTTCGGGCACCATATTATCCTTCTCCTGTGAGTAGATTTTCGAATCCGACGTTAAAATGATAGTTAATTGTTATTTTCAGCGCCTCCTAATGACGATGGAACACTCAAATTGCGTCGAGTGTAAATACATCGTCCTCCAGCCGATTTGTCTCCAAGGGTCTATTCCTGCCTCGGGTACTTTATGGTCGTTCT
This sequence comes from Schistocerca piceifrons, assembly GCF_021461385.2. NCBI lineage: Eukaryota > Metazoa > Arthropoda > Insecta > Orthoptera > Acrididae > Schistocerca > Schistocerca piceifrons. The sequence continues at coordinate 989,845,805 of NC_060149.1, forward strand.
CCTGTGAGTCTGGATTTTCTAATCCGACGCAAAACTGATTGTTCATTGTAACGTTCAGGGCATCCTAATGACGGTGGAACACTCAAATTGCGTCGAGATTCAATACATTGGAATCCAGCTAACTTGTCTCCAAGGGGCTGTTGCTGCCTCCGGCACCTTATGGTCGTTCTCTTGTGAGTCTAGATTTTCGAATCCGACGCAAAAATGATAGTTAATAGTAACGTTCAGGGCCTCCTAATAACGATGGAACACTCAAACTGCGTCGAGATTCAATTCTTCGCCATTCAGCCGATTTGTCTCCAAGGGCAACTTATGGTTCGTCTCCTGTGAGTCTAGATTTTCGAATCCGACGCAAAAATGATATTCAATTGTTACGTTCAGCGCCTCCTAATGACGATGGAACATTCAATTTGCGTCGAGAGTCAATACATGGACCTCCAGCCCACTTGTCTAGAAGGGGATATGCTGCCTCGGGTTCCATGTGGTCCGTGTCCTGTGAGTCTAGATTTTCGAATCCGACGAGATACTGATAGTTAATTGTAACGTTCATGGCCTCCTAATGACGATGGAGCACTCAAATTGCGTCGCGATTCAATACATCGTCCTCCAGCGGACTGGTCTCCAAGGGGATATTGCTGCTTGGGGCACATTATGTGAGTCTATATTTTCGAATCCGACGAAAAACTGATAGTTAGATGTAACATTCAGTGCCTCCTAATGACGATGGAACACTCAAATTGCGTCGAGTGTCAATACATCGTCGTCCAGCCGACTTGTCTCCAAGGGTCGATTCCTGCCTCGGGCACCTTATGGTGGTTCTCCTGTGAGTCTAGATTTTCTAATCTGACACAAAACTGATTGTTAATTGTAACGTTCAGGGCCTCGTAATGACGATGGAACACTCAAATTGCGTCGAGATTCAATACATCGTCCTCCAGCCGACTTGTATCCAACGGTCTATAGCTGCCTCGGGCACCTTATGGTCGTTCTCCTGTGAGTCCAGATTTTCGAGTCCGACGCAAAAATGATAGTTAATTGTAAAGTTCAGGGCCTCCTAATGACGATGGAACACTCAAATTGCGTCGAGATTCGATACATCGGCGTCCAACCGACTTGCCTCGAAGAGTCCGTTGCTGCCTTGGGCACCTTATGGTCGTTCTCCTGTGACTCTAGATTTTCGAATCCGACGCACAACTGATAGTTAATTGTATAGTTCAGCGCCTCCTAATGACGATGGAACACTCAAATTGGGTCGAGATTCAATATATCGTCCTCCAGCCGACTTGTCTCCAAGGGGTTTATTGTTGCCTCGGGTACCATATGGTCCTTATCCTGTGAGTCTAGATTTTCGAATCCGACGCGAAACATAGTTAATTGTAACGGTCAGGGCCTCCTAATGACGATGGAACACTCAAATTGCATCGAGATTCAATACATCGTCCTTCAGCCGACTTGTATCCAACGGTCTATAGCTGCCTCGGGCACCTTATGGTCGTTCTCCTGTGAGTCTAGATTTTCGAAACCGACGCAAAAATGATAGTTAATTGTAAAGTTCAGGGTCTCCTAATGACGATGGAACACTCAAATTGCTTCGAGATTCGATACATCGGCCTCCAACCGACTTGCCTCGAAGAGTCCGTTGCTGCCTTGGGCACCTTATGGTCGTTCTCCTGTGACTCTAGATTTTCGACTCCGACGCAAAACTGATAGTTAATTGTATAGTTCAGCGCCTCCTAATGACGATGGAACACTCAAATTGGGTCGAGATTCAATATATCGTCCTCCAGCCGACTTGTCTCCAAGGGGTTTATTGTTGCGTCCGGTACCATATGGTCCTTATCCTGTGAGTCTAAATTTTCGAATCCGACGCGAAACATAGTTAATTGTAACGTTCAGGGCCTATTAATGACGATGGAGCGCTCAAATTGCGTCGCGATTCAATACATCGTCCTCCTGCGGACTGGTCTCCAAGGGGATATTGCTGCCTCGGGCACATTATGTGAGTCTATATTTACGAATCCGGCGAAAAACTGATAGATGTAACATTCAGGGCCTCCTAATGACTCTGAAACACTCAAATTGCGTCGCGATCCAATATTTCGTCCACCAGCCGAATTGTCTCCAAGCGTCTATTTGCTGCCTCGGGCACCTTATGGTCGTTCTCCTGTGACTCTAGATTTTCGAATCCGACGCACAACTAATAGTTAATTATATAGTTCAGCGCCTCCTAATGACGATGGAACACTCAAATGGAGTCGAGATTCAATACATCGTCCTTCAGGCGACTTGTCTCCAAGGGTCTATTGCTGCCTCGGTCACCTTATTGTCGATCTCCAGTGAGTCTAGATTTTCGAATCCGACGCTAAATGATAGTTAATTGTAACTTTCAGCGCCTCCTAATGACGATGGAACACTCAAATTGCGTCGAGTGTCAATTCATCGTCCTCCTGCCGACTTGTCTCCAAGGGTCTATTCTTGCCTCTCGCACCTTATGGTCGTTCTCCTGTGAGTCTAGATTTTCTAATCCGACGCAAAACTGATTGTTAATTGTAAAGTTCAGGGCCTCCTAATGACCATGGAACACCCAAATTGCGTCGAGATTCAATACATCGGAATCCTGCTAACTTGTCACCAAGGGGCTGTTGCTGCCTCGGGCACCTTATGGTCGTTCTCCTGTGAGTCTAGATTTTCGAATCCGACGCAAAAATGATAGTTAATTGTAAATTTCAGGGCCTCCTAATGACGATGGAACCCTCAAATTGCGTCGAGATTCGATACATCGGCCTCCAACCGACTTGCCTCGAAGAGTCCGTTGCTGCCTTGGGCACCTTATGGTCGTTCTGCTGTGACTCTAGATTTTCGAATCCGACGCACAACTGATAGTTAATTGTATAGTTCAGCGCCTCCTAATGACGATGGAACACTCAAATTGGGTCGAGATTCAATAGATCGTCCTCCAGCCGACTTGTCTCCAAGGGGTTTATTGTTGCCTCGGGTACCATATGGTCCTTATCCTGTGAGTCTAGATTTTAGTATCCGACACGAAACATAGTTAATTGTAACGTTCAGGGCCTCCTAATGACGATGGAGCGCTCAAATTGCGTCGCGATTCAAAACATCGTCCTCCTGCGGACTGGTCTCCAAGGGGATATTGCTGCCTCGGGCACATTATGTGAGTCTATATTTACGAATCCGGCGAAAAACTGATAGTTAGATGTAACATTCAGGGCCTCCTAATGACTCTGAAACACTCAAATTGCGTCGCGATCCAATATTTCGTCCACCAGCCGAATTGTCTCCAAGCGTTTATTGCTTACTCGGGCACCTTATGGTCGTTCTCCTGTGAGTCTAGATTTTCGAACCCGACGCAAAACTGATTGTTATATGTAACGTTCAGGGCCTCCTAATGACGATGAAACACTCAAATTGAATCGAGTTTCAATACATCGTCTCCAGCCGAATCTGATAGTTAATTGTAACGGTCAGGGCCTCCAAAAGACGATTGAACACTCAAATGGAGTCTAGATTCAATACATCGTCCTTCAGGCGACTTGTCTCCAAGGGTCTATTGCTGCCTCGGTCACCTTATTGTCGATCTCCTGTGAGTCTAGATTTTCGAATCCGACGCAAAAATGATAGTTAAATGTAACGTTCAGGGCCTCCTAATAACGATGGAACACTCAAACTGCGTCGAGATTCAATTCTTCGCCATTCAGCCGATTTGTCTCCAAGGGCAACTTATGGTTCGTCTCCTGTGAGTCTAGATTTTCGAATCCCACGCAAAAATGATATTCAATTGTTACGTTCAGCGCCTCCTAATGACGATGGAACACTCAATTTGAGTCGAGAGTCAGTACATGGACCTCCAGCCCACTTGTCTAGAAGGGGATGTGCTGCCTCGGGTTCCATATGGTCGTTCTCCTGTGAGTCTAGATTTTCGAATCCGACGAGATACTGATAGTTAATTGTAACGTTCATGGCCTCCTAATGACGATGGAGCACTCACATTGCGTCGCGATTCAATACATCGTCCTCCAGCTGACTGGTGTCCAAGGGGATATTGCTGCCTCGGGCACATTATGTGAGTCTTTATTTTCGAATCCGACGAAAAACTGATAGTTAGATGTAACATTCAGGGCCTCGTAATGACGATGGAACACTCAAATTGCGTCGAGTGTCAATACATCGTACTCCAGCCGACTTGTCTCCAAGGGTCTATTCCTGCCTCGGGCACCTTATGGTGGTTCTCCTGTGAGTCTAGATTTTCTAATCTGACGCAAAACTAATTGTTAATTGTAACGTTCAGGGCCTCCTAATGACGATGGAACACTCAAATTGCGTCGAGATTCAATACATCGTCCTACAGCCGACTTGTATCCAACGGTCTATAGCTGCCTCGGGCACCTTATGGTCGTTCTCGTGTGAGTCTAGATTTTCGAATCCGACGCAGAAATGATAGTTAATTGTAAATTTCAGGGCCTCCTAATGACGATGGAACCCTCAAATTGCGTCGAGATTCGATACATCGGCCTCCAACCGACTTGCCTCGAAGCGTCCGTTGCTGCCTTGGGCACCTTATGGTCGTTCTCCTGTGACTCTAGATTTTCGAATCCGACGCACAACTGATAGTTAATTGTATAGTTCAGTGCCTCCTAATGACGATGGAACACTCAAATTGGGTCGAGATTCAATATATCGTCCTCCAGCCGACTTGTCTCCAAGGGGTTCATTGTTGCCTCGGGTACCATATGGTCCTTATCCTGTGAGTCTAGATTTTAGTATCCGACGCGAAACATAGTTAATTGTAACGTTCAGGGCCTCCTAATGACGATGGAGCGCTCAAAATGCGTCGCGATTCAAAACATCGTCCTCCTGCGGACTGGTCTCCAAGGGGATATTGCTGCCTCGGGCACATTATGTGAGTCTATATTTACGAATCCGGCGAAAAACTGATAGTTAGATGTAACATTCAGGGCCTCCTAATGACTCTGAAACACTCAAATTGCGTCGCGATCCAATATTTCGTCCACCAGCCAAATTGTCTCCAAGCGTTTATTGCTTACTCGGGCACCTTATGGTCGTTCTCCTGTGAGTCTAGATTTTCGAACCCGACGCAAAACTGATAGTTAATTGTAACGGTCAGGGCCTCCAAAAGACGATGGAACACTCAAATGGAGTCGAGATTCAATACATCGTCCTTCAGGCGACTTGTCTCCAAGGGTCTATTGCTGCCTCGGTCACCTTATTGTCGATCTCCAGTGAGTCTAGATTTTCGAATCCGACGCTAAATGATAGTTAATTGTAACTTTCAGCGCCTCCTAATGACGATGGAACACTCAAATTGCGTCGAGATTCAATACATCGGAATCCTGCTAACTTGTCACCAAGGGGCTGTTGCTGCCTCGGGCACCTTATGGTCGTTCTCCTGTGAGTCTAGATTTTCGAATCCGACGCAAAAATGATAGTTAATTGTAACGTTCAGGGCCTCCTAATAACGATGGAACACTCAAACTACGTCGAGATTCAATTCTTCGCCATTCAGCCGATTTGTCTCCAAGGGCAACTTATGGTTCGTCTCCTGTGAGTCTAGATTTTCGAATCCGACGCAAAAATGATATTCAATTGTTACGTTCAGCGCCTCCTAATGACGATGGAACACTCAATTTGCGTCGAGAGTCAATACATGGACCTCCAGCCCACTTGTCTAGAAGGGGATATGCTGCCTCGGGTTCCATGTGGTCTGTCTCCTGTGAGTCTAGATTTTCGAATCCGACGAGATACTGATAGTTAATTGTAACGTTCATGGCCTCCTAATGACGATGCAGCACTCAAATTGCGTCGCGATTCAATACATCGTCCTCCAGTGGACTGGTGTCCAAGGGGATATTGCTGCCTCGGGCACATTATGTGAGTCTATATTTTCGAATCCGACGAAAAACTGATAGTTAGATGTAACATTCAGGGCCTCGTAATGACGATGGAACACTCAAATTGCGTCGAGTGTCAATACATCGTCCTCCAGCCGTTTTGTTTCCAAGGGTCTATTCCTGCCTCGGGCACCTTATGGTGGTTCTCCTGTGAGTCTAGATTTTCTAATCTGACGCAAAACTGATTGTTAATTGTATCATTCAAGGCCTCCTAATGACGATGGAACACTCAAATTGCGTCGAGATTCAATACATCGTCCTTCAGCCGACTTGTATCCAACGGTCTATAGCTGCCTCGGGCACCTTATGGTCGTTCTCCTGTGACTCTAGATTTTCGAATCCGACGCACAACTAATAGTTAATTATATAGTTCAGCGCCTCCTAATGACGATGGAACACTCAAATGGAGTCGAGATTCAATACATCGTCCTTCAGGCGACTTGTCTCCAAGGGTCTATTGCTGCCTCGGTCACCTTATTGTCGATCTCCAGTGAGTCTAGATTTTCGAATCCGACGCTAAATGATAGTTAATTGTAACTTTCAGCGCCTCCTAATGACGATGGAACACTCAAATTGCGTCGAGTGTCAATTCATCGTCCTCCAGCCGACTTGTCTCCAAGGGTCTATTCTTGCCTCTCGCACCTTATGGTCGTTCTCCTGTGAGTCTAGATTTTCTAATCCGACGCAAAACTGATTGTTAATTGTAAAGTTCAGGGCCTCCTAATGACGATGGAACACCCAAATTGCGTCGAGATTCAATACATCGGAATCCTGCTAACTTGTCACCAAGGGGCTGTTGCTGCCTCGGGCACCTTATGGTCGTTCTCCTGTGAGTCTAGATTTTCGAATCCGACGAAAAAATGATAGTTAATTGTAAATTTCAGGGCCTCCTAATGACGATGGAACCCTCAAATTGCTTCGAGATTCGATACATCGGCCTCCAACCGACTTGCCTCGAAGAGTCCGTTGCTGCCTTGGGCACCTTATGGTCGTTCTCCTGTGACTCTAGATTTTCGAATCCGACGCACAACTGATAGTTAATTGTATAGCTCAGCGCCTCCTAATGACGATGGAACACTCAAATTGGGTCGAGATTCAATATATCGTCCTCCAGCCGACTTGTCTCCAAGGGGTTTATTGTTGCCTCGGGTACCATATGGTCCTTATCCTGTGAGTCTAGATTTTAGTATCCGACACGAAACATCGTTAATTGTAACGTTCAGGGCCTCCTAATGACGATGGAGCGCTCAAATTGCGTCGCGATTCAAAACATCGTCCTCCTGCGGACTGGTCTCCAAGGGGATATTGCTGCCTCGGGCACATTATGTGAGTCTATATTTACGAATCCAGCGAAAAACTGATAGTTAGATGTAACATTCAGGGCCTCCTAATGACTGAAACACTCAAATTGCGTCGCGATCCAATATTTCGTCCACCAGCCGAATTGTCTCCAAGCGTTTATTGCTTACTCGGGCACCTTATGGTCGTTCTCCTGTGAGTCTAGATTTTCGAACCCGACGCAAAACTGATTGTTATATGTAACGTTCAGGGCCTCCTAATGACGATGAAACACTCAAATTGAATCGAGTTTCAATACATCGTCTCCAGCCGAATCTGATAGTTAATTGTAACGGTCAGGGCCTCCAAAAGACGATTAAACACTCAAATGGAGTCTAGATTCAATACATCGTCCTTCAGGCGACTTGTCTCCAAGGGTCTATTGCTGCCTCGGTCACCTTATTGTCGATCTCCAGTGAGTCTAGATTTTCGAATCCGACGCTAAATGATAGTTAATTGTAACTTTCAGCGCCTCCTAATGACGATGGAACACTCAATTTGCGTCGAGAGTCAATACATGGACCTCCAGCCCACTTGTCTAGAAGGGGATATGCTGCCTCGGGTTCCATGTGGTCTGTCTTCTGTGAGTCTAGATTTTCGAATCCGACGAGATACTGATAGTTAATTGTAACGTTCATGGCCTCCTAATGACGATGGAGCGCTCAAATTGCGTCGCGATTCAATACATCGTCCTCCAGTGGACTGGTGTCCAAGGGGATATTGCTGCCTCGGGCACATTATGTGAATCTATATTTTCGAATCCGACGAAAAACTGATAGTTAGATGTAACATTCAGGGCCTCGTAATGACGATGGAACACTCAAATTGCGTCGAGTGTCAATACATCGTCCTCCAGCCGACTTGTTTCCAAGGGTCTATTCCTGCCTCGGGCACCTTATGGTGGTTCTCCTGTGAGTCTAGATTTTCTAATCTGACGCAAAACTGATTGTTAATTGTATCATTCAAGGCCTCCTAATGACGATGGAACACTCAAATTGCGTCGAGATTCAATACATCGTCCTTCAGCCGACTTGTATCCAACGGTCTATAGCTGCCTCGGGCACCTTATGGTGGTTCTCCTGTGAGTCTAGATTTTCGAACCCGACGCAAAACTGATTGTTAATTTTAACGTTCAGGGCCTCCTAATGACGATGAAACACTCAAATTGAATCGAGTTTTAATACATCGTCTTCCAGCCGAAACTGATAGTTAATTGTAACGGTCAGGGCCTCCAAAAGACGATGGAACACTCAAATGGAGTCGAGATTCAATACATCGTCCTTCAGGCGACTTGTCTCCAAGGGTCTATTGCTGCCTCGGTCACCTTATTGTCGATCTCCAGTGAGTCTAGATTTTCGAATCCGACGCTAAATGATAGTTAATTGTAACTTTCAGTGCCTCCTAATGACGATGGAACACTCAAATTGCGTCGAGTGTCAATTCATCGTCCTCCAGCCGACTTGTCTCCAAGGGTCTATTCTTGCCTCGGGCACCTTATGGTCGTTCTCCTGTGAGTCTAGATTTTCTAATCCGACGCAAAACTGATTGTTAATTGTAAAGTTCAGGAGCATCCTAATGACGGTGGAACACTCAAATTGCGTCGAGATTCAATACATCGGAATCCAGCTAACTTGTCTCCAAGGGGCTGTTGCTGCCTCGGGCACCTTATGGTCGTTCTCCTGTGAGTCTAGATTTTAGAATCCGACGCAAAAATGATAGTTAATTGTAACGTTCAGGGCCTCCTAATAACGATGGAACACTCAAACTGCGTCGAGATTCAATTCTTCGCCATTCAGCCGATTTGTCTCCAAGGGCAACTTATGGTTCGTCTCCTGTGAGTCTAGATTTTCGAATCCGACGCAAAAATGATATTCAATTGTTACGTTCAGCGCCTCCTAATGACGATGGAACACTCAATTTGCGACGAGAGTCAATACATGGACCTCCAGCCCACTTGTCTAGAAGGGGATATGCTGCCTCGGGTTCCATGTGGTCCGTGTCCTGTGAGTCTAGATTTTCGAATCCGACGAGGTACTGATAGTTAATTGTAATGTTCATGGCCTCCTAATGACGATGGAGCACTCAAATTGCGTCGCGATTCAATACATCGTCCTCCAGCGGACTGGTGTCCAAGGGGATATTGCTGCCTCGGGCACATTATGTGAATCTAGATTTTCGAATCCGACGAAAAACTGATAGTTAGATGTAACATTCAGGGCCTCCTAATGACGATGGAACACTCAAATTGCGTCGAGTGTCAATACATCGTCCTCCAGCCGACTTGTCTCCAAGGGTCTATTCCTGCCTCGGGCACCTTATGGTGGTTCTCCTGTGAGTCTAGATTTTCTAATCTGACGCAAAACTAATTGTTAATTGTAAAGTTCAGGGCCTCCTAATGACGATGGAACACTCAAATTGCGTCGAGATTCGATACATCGTCCTCCAACCGACTTGCCTCGAAGAGTCCGTTGCTGCCTTGGGCACCTTATGGTCGTTCTCCTGCGACTCTAGATTTTCGAATCCGACGCACAACTGATAGTTAATTGTATAGTTCAGCGCCTCCTAATGACGATGGAACACTCAAATTGGGTCGAGATTCAATATATCGTCCTCCACCCGACTTGTCTCCAAGGGGTTTATTGTTGCCTCGGGTACCATATGGTCCTTATCCTGTGAGTCTAGATTTTAGTATCCGACGCGAAACATAGTTAATTGTAACGTCCAGGGCCTCCTAATGACGATGGAGCGCTCAAATTGCGTCGCGATTCAAATCATCGTCCTCCTGCGGACTGGTCACCAAGGGGATATTGCTGCCTCGGGCACATTATGTGAGTCTATATTTACGAATCCGGCGAAAAACTGATAGTTAGATGTAACATTCAGGGCCTCCTAATGACTCTGAAACACTCAAATTGCGTCGCGATCCAATATTTCGTCCACCAGCCGAATTGTCTCCAAGCGTTTATTGCTTACTCGGGCACCTTATGGTCGTTCTCCTGTGAGTCTAGATTTTCGAACCCGAAGCAAAACTGATTGTTAATTTTAACGTTCAGGGCCTCCTAATGACGATGAAACACTCAAATTGAATCGAGTTTCAATACATCGTCTTCCAGCCGAAACTGATAGTTAATTGTAACGGTCAGGGCCTCCAAAAGACGATGGAACACTCAAATGCAGTCGAGATTCAATACATCGTCCTTCAGGCGACTTGTCTCCAAGGGTCTATTGCTGCCTCGGTCACCTTATTGTCGATCTCCAGTGAGTCTAGATTTTCGAATCCGACGCTAAATGATAGTTAATTGTAACTTTCAGTGCCTCCTAATGACGATGGAACACTTAAATTGCGTCGAGTGTCAATTCATCGTCCTCCAGCCGACTTGTCTCCAAGGGTCTATTCTTGCCTCGGGCACCTTATGGTCGTTCTCCTGTGAGTCTAGATTTTCTAATCCGACGCAAAAGTGATTGTTAATTGTAAAGTTCAGGGCCTCCTAATGACGATGGAACACTCAAATTGCGTCGAGATTCAATACATCGGATTACTGCTAACTTGTCTCCAAGGGGCTGTTGCTGCCTCGGGCACCTTATCGTCGTTCTCCTGTGAGTCTAGATTTTAGAATCCGACGCAAAAATGATAGTTAATTGTAACGTTCAGGGCCTCCTAATAACGATGGAACACTCAAACTGCGTCGAGATTCAATTCTTCGCCATTCAGCCGATTTGTCTCCAAGGGCAACTTATGGTTCGTCTCCTGTGAGTCTAGATTTTCGAATCCGACGCAAAAATGATATTCAATTGTTACGTTCAGCGCCTCCTAATGACGATGGAACACTCAATTTGCGACGAGAGTCAATACATGGACCTCCAGCCCACTTGTCTAGAAGGGGATATGCTGCCTCGGGTTCCATGTGGTCCGTGTCATGTGAGTCTAGATTTTCGAATCCGACGAGATACTGATAGTTAATTGTAATGTTCATGGCTTCCTAATGACGATGGAGCACTCAAATTGCGTCGCGATTCAATACATCGTCCTCCAGCGGACTGGTGTCCAAGGGGATATTGCTGCCTCGGGCACATTATGTGAATCTATATTTTCGAATCCGACGAAAAACTGATAGTTAGATGTAACATTCAGGGCCTCCTAATGACGATGGAACACTCAAATTGCGTCGAGTCGCAATACATCGTCCTCCAGCCGACTTGTCTCCAAGGGTCTATTCCTGCCTCGGGCACCTTATGGTGGTTCTCCTGTGAGTCTAGATTTTCTAATCTGACGCAAAAGTAATTGTTAATTGTAAAGTTCAGGGCCTCCTAATGACGATGGAACACTCAAATTGCGTCGAGATTCGATACTTCGTCCTCCAACCGACTTGCCTCGAAGAGTCCGTTGCTGCCTTGGGCACCTTATGGTCGTTCTCCTGCGACTCTAGGTTTTCGAATCCGACGCACAACTGATAGTTAATTGTATAGTTCAGCGGCTCCTAATGACGATGGAACACTCAAATTGGGTCGAGATTCAATATATCGTCCTCCACCCGACTTGTCTCCAAGGGGTTTATTGTTGCCTCGGGTACCATATGGTCCTTATCCTGTGAGTATAGATTTTAGTATCCGACGCGAAACATAGTTAATTGTAACGTCCAGGGCCTCCTAATGACGATGGAGCGCTCAAATTGCGTCGCGATTCAAAACATCGTCCTCCTGCGGACTGGTCACCAAGGGGATATTGCTGCCTCGGGCACATTATGTGAGTCTATATTTACGAATCCGGCGAAAAACTGATAGTTAGATGTTACATTCAGGGCCTCCTAATGACTCTGAAACACTCAAATTGCGTCGCGATCCAATATTTCGTCCACCAGCCGAATTGTCTCCAAGCGTTTATTGCTTACTCGGGCACCTTATGGTCGTTCTCCTGTGAGTCTAGATTTTCGAACCCGAAGCAAAACTGATAGTTAATTGTAACGGTCAGGGCCTCCAAAAGACGATGGAACACTCAAATGGAGTCGAGATTCAATACATCGTCCTTCAGGCGACTTGTCTCCAAGGGTCTATTGCTGCCTCGGTCACCTTATTGTCGATCTCCAGTGAGTCTAGATTTTCGAATCCGACGCTAAATGATAGTTAATTGTAACTTTGCGTCGAGTGTCAATTCATCGTCCTCCAGCCGACTTGTCTCCAAGGGTCTAATTCTTGCCTCGGGCACCTTATGGTCGTTCTCCTGTGAGTCTAGATTTTCTAATCCGACGCAAAACTGATTGTTAATTGTAAAGTTCAGGGCCTCCTAATGACGATGGAACACTCAAATTGCGTCGAGATTCAATACATCGGATTCCTGCTAACTTGTCTCCAAGGGGCTGTTGCTGCCTCGGGCACCTTATGGTCGTTCTCCTGTGAGTCTAGATTTTAGAATCCGACGCAAAAATGATAGTTAATTGTAACGTTCAGGGCCTCCTAATAACGATGGAACACTCAAACTGCGTCGAGATTCAATTCTTCGCCATTCAGCCGACTTGTCTCCAAGGGCAACTTATGGTTCGTCTCCTGTGAGTCTAGATTTTCGAATCCGACGCAAAAATGATATTCAATTGTAACGTTCAGCGCCTCCTAATGACGATGGAACACTCAATTTGCGACGAGAGTCAATACATGGACCTCCAGCCCACTTGTCTAGAAGGGGATATGCTGCCTCCGTGTCCTGTGAGTCTAGATTTTCGAATCCGACGAGATACTGATAGTTAATTGTAAAGTTCATGGCCTCCTAATGACGATGGAGCACTCAAATTGCGTCGAGTGTCAATACATCGTCCTCCAGCCGACTTGTCTCCAAGGGTCTATTCCTGCCTCGGGCACCTTATGGTGGTTCTCCTGTGAGTCTAGATTTTCTAATCTGACGCAAAACTAATTGTTAATTGTAACGTTCAGGGCCTCCTAATGACGATGGAACACTCAAATTGCGTCGAGATTCAATACATCGTCCTTCAGCCGACTTGTATCCAACGGTCTATAGCTGCCTCGGGCACCTTATGGTCGTTCACCTGTGAGTCTAGATTTTCGAATCCGACGCAAAAATGATAGTTAATTGTAAAGTTCAGGGCCTCCTAATGACGATGGAACACTCAAATTGCGTCGAGATTCGATACATCGGCCTCCAACCGACTTGCCTCGAAGAGTCCGTTGCTGCCTTGGGCACCTTATGGTCGTTCTCCTGCGACTCTAGATTTTCGAATCCGACGCACAACTGATAGTTAATTGTATAGTTCAGCGCCTCCTAATGACGATGGAACACTCAAATTGGGTCGAGATTCAATATATCGTCCTCCAGCCGACTTGTCTCCAAGGGGTTTATTGTTCCCTCGGGTACCATATGGTCCTTATCCTGTGAGTCTAGAGTTTAGAATCCGACGCGAAACATAGTTAATTGTAACGTTCAGGGCCTCCTAATGACGATGGAGCGCTCAAATTGCGTCGCGATTCAAAACATCGTCCTCCTGCGGACTGGTCTCCAAGGGGATATTGCTGCCTCGGGCACATTATGTGAGTCTATATTTACGAATCCGGCGAAAAACTGATAGTTAGATGTAACATTCAGGGCCTCCTAATGACTCTGAAACACTCAAATTGCGTCGCGATCCAATATTTCGTCCACCAGCCGAATTGTCTCCAAGCGTTTATTGCTTACTCGGGCACCTTATGGTCGTTCTCCTGTGAGTCTAGATTTTCGAACCCGACGCAAAACTGATTGTTAATTGTAACGTTCAGGGCCTCCTAATGACGATGAAACACTCAAATTGAATCGAGTTTCAATACATCGTCTTCCAGCCGAAACTGGTAGTTAATTGTAACGGTCAGGGCCTCCAAAAGACGATGGAACACTCAAATGGAGTCGAGATTCAATACATCGTCCTTCAGGCGACTTGTCTCCAAGGGTCTATTGCTGCCTCGGTCACCTTATTGTCGATCTCCAGTGAGTCTAGATTTTCGAATCCGACGCTAAATGATAGTTAATTGTAACTTTCAGCGCCTCCTAATGACGATGGAACACTCAAATTGCGTCGAGATTCAATACATCGTCCTTCAGCCGACTTGTATCCAACGGTCTATAGCTGCCTCGGGCACCTTATGGTCGTTCTCCTGTGAGTCTAGATTTTCGAATCCGACGCAAAAATGATAGTTAATTGTAAAGTTCAGGGCCTCCTAATGACGATGGAACACTCAAATTGCGTCGAGATTCGATACATCGGCCTACAACCGACTTGCCTCGAAGAGTCCGTTGCTGCCTTGGCACCTTATGGTCGTTCTCCTGTGACTCTAGATTTTCGAATCCGACGCACAACTGATAGTTAATTGTAACATTCAGGGCCTCCTAATAACGATGGAACACTCAAATTGGGTCGAGATTCAATATATCGTCCTCCAGCCGACGTGTCTCCAAGGGGTTTATTGTTGCCTCGGGTACCATATGGTCCTTATCCTGTGAGTCTAGATTGTAGAATCCGTCGCGAAACATAGTTAAGTGTAACGTTCAGGGCCTCCTATTGACGATGGAGCGCTCAAATAACGTCGCGATTCAAAACATCGTCCTCCTGCGGACTGGTCTCCAAGGGGATATTGCTGCCTCGGGCACATTATGTGAGTCTATATTTACGAATCCGGCGAAAAACTGATAGTTAGATGTAACATTCAGGGCCTCCTAATGACTCTGAAACACTCAAATTGCGACGCGATCCAATATTTCGTCCACCAGCCGAATTGTCTCCAAGCGTTTATTGCTTACTCGGGCACCTTATGGTCGTTCTCCTGTGAGTCTAGATTTTCGAACCCGACGCAAAACTGATTGTTAATTGTAACGTTCAGGGCCTCCTAATGACGATGAAACACTCAAATTGAATCGAGTTTCAATACATCGTCTTCCAGCCGAAACTGGTAGTTAATTGTAACGGTCAGGGCCTCCAAAAGACGATGGAACACTCAAATGGAGTCGAGATTCAATACATCGTCCTTCAGGCGACTTGTCTCCAAGGGTCTATTGCTGCCTCGGTCACCTTATTGTCGATCTCCAGTGAGTCTAGATTTTCGAATCCGACGCTAAATGATAGTTAATTGTAACTTTCAGCGCCTCCTAATGACGATGGAACACTCAAATTGCGTCGAGATTCAATACATCGTCCTTCAGCCGACTTGTATCCAACGGTCTATAGCTGCCTCGGGCACCTTATGGTCGTTCTCCTGTGAGTCTAGATTTTCGAATCCGACGCAAAAATGATAGTTAATTGTAAAGTTCAGGGCCTCCTAATGACGATGGAACACTCAAATTGCGTCGAGATTCGATACATCGGCCTACAACCGACTTGCCTCGAAGAGTCCGTTGCTGCCTTGGCACCTTATGGTCGTTCTCCTGTGACTCTAGATTTTCGAATCCGACGCACAACTGATAGTTAATTGTAACATTCAGGGCCTCCTAATAACGATGGAACACTCAAATTGGGTCGAGATTCAATATATCGTCCTCCAGCCGACGTGTCTCCAAGGGGTTTATTGTTGCCTCGGGTACCATATGGTCCTTATCCTGTGAGTCTAGATTGTAGAATCCGTCGCGAAACATAGTTAAGTGTAACGTTCAGGGCCTCCTATTGACGATGGAGCGCTCAAATAACGTCGCGATTCAAAACATCGTCCTCCTGCGGACTGGTCTCCAAGGGGATATTGCTGCCTCGGGCACATTATGTGAGTCTATATTTACGAATCCGGCGAAAAACTGATAGTCAGATGTAACATTCAGGGCCTCCTAATGACTCTGAAACACTCAAATTGCGTCGCGATCCAATATTTCGTCCACCAGGCGAATTGTCTCCAAGCGTTTATTGCTTACTCGGGCACCTTATGGTCGTTCTCCTGAGTGTCTAGATTTTCGAACCCGACGCAAAACTGATTGTTAGTTGTAACGTTCAGGGCCTCCTAATGACGATGAAACACTCAAATTGAATCGAGTATCAATACATCGTCTTCCAGCCGAAACTGATAGTTAATTGTAACGGTCAGGGCCTCCAAAAGACGATGGAACACTCAAATGGAGTCGAGATTCAATACATCGTCCTTCAGGCGACTTGTCTCCAAGGGTCTATTGCTGCCTCGGTCACCTTATTGTCGATCTCCAGTGAGTCTAGATTTTCGAATCCGACGCTAAATGATAGTTAATTGTAACTTTCAGCGCCTCCTAATGACGATGGAACACTCAAATTGCGTCGAGATTCAATACATCGTCCTTCAGCCGACTTGTATCCAACGGTCTATAGCTGCCTCGGGCACCTTATGGTCGTTCTCCTGTGAGTCTAGATTTTCGAATCCGACGCAAAAATGATAGTTAATTGTAAAGTTCAGGGCCTCCTAATGACGATGGAACACTCAAATTGCGTCGAGATTCGATACATCGGCCTCCAACCGACTTGCCTCGAAGAGTCCGTTGCTGCCTTGGGCACCTTATGGTCGTTCTCCTGTGACCCTAGATTTTCGAATCCGACGCACAACTGATAGTTAATTGTATAGTTCAGCGCCTCCTAATGACGATGGAACACTCAAATTGGGTCGAGATTCAATATATCGTCCTCCAGCCGACGTGTCTCCAAGGGGTTTATTGTTGCCTCGGGTACCATATGGTCCTTATCCTGTGAGTCTAGATTTTAGAATCCGACGCGAAACATAGTTAATTGTAGATTGAAGATGGAGCGCTCAAATTGCGTCGCGATTCAAAACGTCGTCCTCCTGCGGACTGGTCTCCAAAGGGATATTGCTGCCTCGGGCACATTATGTGAGTCTATATTTACGAATCCGGCGAAAAACTGATAGTCAGATGTAACATTCAGGGCCTCCTAATGACTCTGAAACACTCAAATTGCGTCGCGATCCAATATTTCGTCCACCAGCCGAATTGTCTCCAAGCGTTTATTGCTTACTCGGGCACCTTATGGCCGTTCTCCTGTGAGTCTAGATTTTCGAACCCGACGCAAAACTGATTGTTAATTGTAACGTTCAGGGCCTCCTAATGACGATGAAACACTCAAATTGAATCGAGTTTCAATACATCGTCTTCCAGCCGAAACTGATAGTTAATTGTAACGGTCAGGGCCTCCAAAAGACGATGGAACACTCAAATGGAGTCGAGATTCAATACATCGTCCTTCAGGCGACTTGTCTCCAAGGGTCTATTGCTGCCTCGGTCACCTTATTGTCGATCTCCAGTGAGTCTAGATTTTCGAATCCGATGCAAAATGATAGATAATTGTAACTTTCAGCGCCGCCTAATGACGATGGAACACACAAATTGCGTCGAGTGTCAATTCATCGTCCTCCAGCCGACTTGTCTCCAAGGGTCTATTCTTGCCTCGGGCACCTTATGGTCGTTCTCCTGTGAGTCTAGATTTTCTAATCCGACGCAAAACTGATTGTTAATTGTAAAGTTCAGGGCCTCCTAATGACGATGGAACACTCAAATTGCGTCGAGATTCAATACATCGGATTCCTGCTAACTTGTCTCCAAGGGGCTGTTGCTGCCTCGGGCACCTTATGGTCGTTCTCCTGTGAGTCTAGATTTTAGAATCCGACGCAAAAATGATAGTTAATTGTAACGTTCAGGGCCTCCTAATAACGATGGAACACTCAAACTGCGTCGAGATTCAATTCTTCGCCATTCAGCCGACTTGTCTCCAAGGGCAACTTATGGTTCGTCTCCTGTGAGTCTAGATTTTCGAATCCGACGCAAAAATGATATTCAATTGTTACGTTCAGCGCCTCCTAATGACGATGGAACACTCAATTTGCGACGAGAGTCAATACATGGACCTCCAGCCCACTTGTCTAGAAGGGGATATGCTGCCTCCGTGTCCTGTGAGTCTAGATTTTCGAATCCGACGAGATACTGATAGTTAATTGTAAAGTTCATGGCCTCCTAATGACGATGGAGCACTCAAATTGCGTCGAGTGTCAATACATCGTCCTCCAGCCGACTTGTCTGAAAGGGTCTATTCCTGCCTCGGGCACCTTATGGTGGTTCTCCTGTGAGTCTAGATTTTCTAATCTGACGCAAAACTAATTGTTAATTGTAACGTTCAGGGCCTCCTAATGACGATGGAACACTCAAATTGCGTCGAGATTCAATACATCGTCCTTCAGCCGACTTGTATCCAACGGTCTATAGCTGCCTCGGGCACCTTATGGTCGTTCACCTGTGAGTCTAGATTTTCGAATCCGACGCAAAAATGATAGTTAATTGTAAAGTTCAGGGCCTCCTAATGACGATGGAACACTCAAATTGCGTCGAGATTCGATACATCGGCCTCCAAGCGACTTGCCTCGAAGAGTCCGTTGCTGCCTTGGGCACCTTATGGTCGTTCTCCTGCGACTCTAGATTTTCGAATCCGACGCACAACTGATAGTTAATTGTATAGTTCAGCGCCTCCTAATGACGATGGAACACTCAAATTGGGTCGAGATTCAATATATCGTCCTCCAGCCGACTTGTCTCCAAGGGGTTTATTGTTCCCTCGGGTACCATATGGTCCTTATCCTGTGAGTCTAGAGTTTAGAATCCGACGCGAAACATAGTTAATTGTAACGTTCAGGGCCTCCTAATGACGATGGAGCGCTCAAATTGCGTCGCGATTCAAAACATCGTCCTCCTGCGGACTGGTCTCCAAGGGGATATTGCTGCCTCGGGCACATTATGTGAGTCTATATTTACGAATCCGGCGAAAAACTGATAGTTAGATGTAACATTCAGGGCCTCCTAATGACTCTGAAACACTCAAATTGCGTCGCGATCCAATATTTCGTCCACCAGCCGAATTGTCTCCAAGCGTTTATTGCTTACTCGGGCACCTTATGGTCGTTCTCCTGTGAGTCTAGATTTTCGAACCCGACGCAAAACTGATTGTTAATTGTAACGTTCAGGGCCTCCTAATGACGATGAAACACTCAAATTGAATCGAGTTTCAATACATCGTCTTCCAGCCGAAACTGGTAGTTAATTGTAACGGTCAGGGCCTCCAAAAGACGATGGAACACTCAAATGGAGTCGAGATTCAATACATCGTCCTTCAGGCGACTTGTCTCCAAGGGTCTATTGCTGCCTCGGTCACCTTATTGTCGATCTCCAGTGAGTCTAGATTTTCGAATCCGACGCTAAATGATAGTTAATTGTAACTTTCAGCGCCTCCTAATGACGATGGAACACTCAAATTGCGTCGAGATTCAATACATCGTCCTTCAGCCGACTTGTATCCAACGGTCTATAGCTGCCTCGGGCACCTTATGGTCGTTCTCCTGTGAGTCTAGATTTTCGAATCCGACGCAAAAATGATAGTTAATTGTAAAGTTCAGGGCCTCCTAATGACGATGGAACACTCAAATTGCGTCGAGATTCGATGCATCGGCCTACAACCGACTTGCCTCGAAGAGTCCGTTGCTGCCTTGGCACCTTATGGTCGTTCTCCTGTGACTCTAGATTTTCGAATCCGACGCACAACTGATAGTTAATTGTAACATTCAGGGCCTCCTAATAACGATGGAACACTCAAATTGGGTCGAGATTCAATATATCGTCCTCCAGCCGACGTGTCTCCAAGGGGTTTATTGTTGCCTCGGGTACCATATGGTCCTTATCCTGTGAGTCTAGATTGTAGAATCCGTCGCGAAACATAGTTAAGTGTAACGTTCAGGGCCTCCTATTGACGATGGAGCGCTCAAATAACGTCGCGATTCAAAACATCGTCCTCCTGCGGACTGGTCTCCAAGGGGATATTGCTGCCTCGGGCACATTATGTGAGTCTATATTTACGAATCCGGCGAAAAACTGATAGTCAGATGTAACATTCAGGGCCTCCTAATGACTCTGAAACACTCAAATTGCGTCGCGATCCAATATTTCGTCCACCAGGCGAATTGTCTCCAAGCGTTTATTGCTTACTCGGGCACCTTATGGTCGTTCTCCTGAGTGTCTAGATTTTCGAACCCGACGCAAAACTGATTGTTAGTTGTAACGTTCAGGGCCTCCTAATGACGATGAAACACTCAAATTGAATCGAGTTTCAATACATCGTCTTCCAGCCGAAACTGATAGTTAATTGTAACGGTCAGGGCCTCCAAAAGACGATGGAACACTCAAATGGAGTCGAGATTCAATACATCGTCCTTCAGGCGACTTGTCTCCTAGGGTCTATTGCTGCCTCGGTCACCTTATTGTCGATCTCCAGTGAGTCTAGATTTTCGAATCCGACGCTAAATGATAGTTAATTGTAACTTTCAGCGCCTCCTAATGACGATGGAACACTCAAATTGCGTCGAGATTCAATACATCGTCCTTCAGCCGACTTGTATCCAACGGTCTATAGCTGCCTCGGGCACCTTATGGTCGTTCTCCTGTGAGTCTAGATTTTCGAATCCGACGCAAAAATGATAGTTAATTGTAAAGTTCAGGGCCTCCTAATGACGATGGAACACTCAAATTGCGTCGAGATTCGATACATCGGCCTCCAACCGACTTGCCTCGAAGAGTCCGTTGCTGCCTTGGGCACCTTATGGTCGTTCTCCTGTGACCCTAGATTTTCGAATCCGACGCACAACTGATAGTTAATTGTATAGTTCAGCGCCTCCTAATGACGATGGAACACTCAAATTGGGTCGAGATTCAATATATCGTCCTCCAGCCGACGTGTCTCCAAGGGGTTTATTGTTGCCTCGGGTACCATATGGTCCTTATCCTGTGAGTCTAGATTTTAGAATCCGACGCGAAACATAGTTAATTGTAGATTGAAGATGGAGCGCTCAAATTGCGTCGCGATTCAAAACGTCGTCCTCCTGCGGACTGGTCTCCAAAGGGATATTGCTGCCTCGGGCACATTATGTGAGTCTATATTTACGAATCCGGCGAAAAACTGATAGTCAGATGTAACATTCAGGGCCTCCTAATGACTCTGAAACACTCAAATTGCGTCGCGATCCAATATTTCGTCCACCAGCCGAATTGTCTCCAAGCGTTTATTGCTTACTCGGGCACCTCATGGTCGTTCTCCTGTGAGTCTAGATTTTCGAACCCGACGCAAAACTGATTGTTAATTGTAACGTTCAGGGCCTCCTAATGACGATGAAACACTCAAATTGAATCGAGTTTCAATACATCGTCTTCCAGCCGAAACTGATAGTTAATTGTAACGGTCAGGGCCTCCAAAAGACGATGGAACACTCAAATGGAGTCGAGATTCAATACATCGTCCTTCAGGCGACTTGTCTCCAAGGGTCTATTGCTGCCTCGGTCACCTTATTGTCGATCTCCAGTGAGTCTAGATTTTCGAATCCGACGCTAAATGATAGTTAATTGTAACTTTCAGCGCCTCCTAATGACGATGGAACACTCAAATTGCGTCGAGATTCAATACATCGTCCTTCAGCCGACTTGTATCCAACGGTCTATAGCTGCCTCGGGCACCTTATGGTCGTTCTCCTGTGAGTCTAGATTTTCGAATCCGACGCAAAAATGATAGTTAATTGTAAAGTTCAGGGCCTCCTAATGACGATGGAACACTCAAATTGCGTCGAGATTCGATACATCGGCCTCCAACCGACTTGCCTCGAAGAGTCCGTTGCTGCCTTGGCACCTTATGGTCGTTCTCCTGTGACTCTAGATTTTCGAATCCGACGCACAACTGATAGTTAATTGTAACATTCAGGGCCTCCTAATAACGATGGAACACTCAAATTGGGTCGAGATTCAATATATCGTCCTCCAGCCGACGTGTCTCCAAGGGGTTTATTGTTGCCTCGGGTACCATATGGTCCTTATCCTGTGAGTCTAGATTGTAGAATCCGTCGCGAAACATAGTTAAGTGTAACGTTCAGGGCCTCCTATTGACGATGGAGCGCTCAAATAACGTCGCGATTCAAAACATCGTCCTCCTGCGGACTGGTCTCCAAGGGGATATTGCTGCCTCGGGCACATTATGTGAGTCTATATTTACGAATCCGGCGAAAAACTGATAGTCAGATGTAACATTCAGGGCCTCCTAATGACTCTGAAACACTCAAATTGCGTCGCGATCCAATATTTCGTCCACCAGGCGAATTGTCTCCAAGCGTTTATTGCTTACTCGGGCACCTTATGGTCGTTCTCCTGAGTGTCTAGATTTTCGAACCCGACGCAAAACTGATTGTTAGTTGTAACGTTCAGGGCCTCCTAATGACGATGAAACACTCAAATTGAATCGAGTTTCAATACATCGTCTTCCAGCCGAAACTGATAGTTAATTGTAGCGGTCAGGGCCTCCAAAAGACGATGGAACACTCAAATGGAGTCGAGATTCAATACATCGTCCTTCAGGCGACTTGTCTCCTAGGGTCTATTGCTGCCTCGGTCACCTTATTGTCGATCTCCAGTGAGTCTAGATTTTCGAATCCGACGCTAAATGATAGTTAATTGTAACTTTCAGCGCCTCCTAATGACGATGGAACACTCAAATTGCGTCGAGATTCAATACATCGTCCTTCAGCCGACTTGTATCCAACGGTCTATAGCTGCCTCGGGCACCTTATGGTCGTTCTCCTGTGAGTCTAGATTTTCGAATCCGACGCAAAAATGATAGTTAATTGTAAAGTTCAGGGCCTCCTAATGACGATGGAACACTCAAATTGCGTCGAGATTCGATACATCGGCCTCCAACCGACTTGCCTCGAAGAGTCCGTTGCTGCCTTGGGCACCTTATGGTCGTTCTCCTGTGACCCTAGATTTTCGAATCCGACGCACAACTGATAGTTAATTGTATAGTTCAGCGCCTCCTAATGACGATGGAACACTCAAATTGGGTCGAGATTCAATATATCGTCCTCCAGCCGACGTGTCTCCAAGGGGTTTATTGTTGCCTCGGGTACCATATGGTCCTTATCCTGTGAGTCTAGATTTTAGAATCCGACGCGAAACATAGTTAATTGTAGATTGAAGATGGAGCGCTCAAATTGCGTCGCGATTCAAAACGTCGTCCTCCTGCGGACTGGTCTCCAAAGGGATATTGCTGCCTCGGGCACATTATGTGAGTCTATATTTACGAATCCGGCGAAAAACTGATAGTCAGATGTAACATTCAGGGCCTCCTAATGACTCTGAAACACTCAAATTGCGTCGCGATCCAATATTTCGTCCACCAGCCGAATTGTCTCCAAGCGTTTATTGCTTACTCGGGCACCTCATGGTCGTTCTCCTGTGAGTCTAGATTTTCGAACCCGACGCAAAACTGATTGTTAATTGTAACGTTCAGGGCCTCCTAATGACGATGAAACACTCAAATTGAATCGAGTTTCAATACATCGTCTTCCAGCCGAAACTGATAGTTAATTGTAACGGTCAGGGCCTCCAAAAGACGATGGAACACTCAAATGGAGTCGAGATTCAATACATCGTCCTTCAGGCGACTTGTCTCCAAGGGTCTATTGCTGCCTCGGTCACCTTATTGTCGATCTCCAGTGAGTCTAGATTTTCGAATCCGATGCAAAATGATAGATAATTGTAACTTTCAGCGCCGCCTAATGACGATGGAACACACAAATTGCGTCGAGTGTCAATTCATCGTCCTCCAGCCGACTTGTCTCCAAGGGTCTATTCTTGCCTCGGGCACCTTATGGTCGTTCTCCTGTGAGTCTAGATTTTCTAATCCGACGCAAAACTGATTGTTAATTGTAAAGTTCAGGGCCTCCTAATGACGATGGAACACTCAAATTGCGTCGAGATTCAATACATCGGATTCCTGCTAACTTGTCTCCAAGGGGCTGTTGCTGCCTCGGGCACCTTATGGTCGTTCTCCTGTGAGTCTAGATTTTAGAATCCGACGCAAAAATGATTGTAACGTTCAGGGCCTCCTAATAACGATGGAACACTCAAACTGCGTCGAGATTCAATTCTTCGCCATTCAGCCGACTTGTCTCCAAGGGCAACTTATGGTTCGTCTCCTGTGAGTCTAGATTTTCGAATCCGACGCAAAAATGATATTCAATTGTTACGTTCAGCGCCTCCTAATGACGATGGAACACTCAATTTGCGACGAGAGTCAATACATGGACCTCCAGCCCACTTGTCTAGAAGGGGATATGCTGCCTCCGTGTCCTGTGAGTCTAGATTTTCGAATCCGACGAGATACTGATAGTTAATTGTAAAGTTCATGGCCTCCTAATGACGATGGAGCACTCAAATTGCGTCGAGTGTCAATACATCGTCCTCCAGCCGACTTGTCTCCAAGGGTCTATTCCTGCCTCGGGCACCTTATGGTGGTTCTCCTGTGAGTCTAGATTTTCTAATCTGACGCAAAACTAATTGTTAATTGTAACGTTCAGGGCCTCCTAATGACGATGGAACACTCAAATTGCGTCGAGATTCAATACATCGTCCTTCAGCCGACTTGTATCCAACGGTCTATAGCTGCCTCGGGCACCTTATGGTCGTTCACCTGTGAGTCTAGATTTTCGAATCCGACGCAAAAATGATAGTTAATTGTAAAGTTCAGGGCCTCCTAATGACGATGGAACACTCAAATTGCGTCGAGATTCGATACATCGGCCTCCAACCGACTTGCCTCGAAGAGTCCGTTGCTGCCTTGGGCACCTTATGGTCGTTCTCCTGCGACTCTAGATTTTCGAATCCGACGCACAACTGATAGTTAATTGTATAGTTCAGCGCCTCCTAATGACGATGGAACACTCAAATTGGGTCGAGATTCAATATATCGTCCTCCAGCCGACTTGTCTCCAAGGGGTTTATTGTTCCCTCGGGTACCATATGGTCCTTATCCTGTGAGTCTAGAGTTTAGAATCCGACGCGAAACATAGTTAATTGTAACGTTCAGGGCCTCCTAATGACGATGGAGCGCTCAAATTGCGTCGCGATTCAAAACATCGTCCTCCTGCGGACTGGTCTCCAAGGGGATATTGCTGCCTCGGGCACATTATGTGAGTCTATATTTACGAATCCGGCGAAAAACTGATAGTTAGATGTAACATTCAGGGCCTCCTAATGACTCTGAAACACTCAAATTGCGTCGCGATCCAATATTTCGTCCACCAGCCGAATTGTCTCCAAGCGTTTATTGCTTACTCGGGCACCTTATGGTCGTTCTCCTGTGAGTCTAGATTTTCGAACCCGACGCAAAACTGATTGTTAATTGTAACGTTCAGGGCCTCGTAATGACGATGAAACACTCAAATTGAATCGAGTTTCAATACATCGTCTTCCAGCCGAAACTGGTAGTTAATTGTAACGGTCAGGGCCTCCAAAAGACGATGGAACACTCAAATGGAGTCGAGATTCAATACATCGTCCTTCAGGCGACTTGTCTCCAAGGGTCTATTGCTGCCTCGGTCACCTTATTGTCGATCTCCAGTGAGTCTAGATTTTCGAATCCGACGCTAAATGATAGTTAATTGTAACTTTCAGCGCCTCCTAATGACGATGGAACACTCAAATTGCGTCGAGATTCAATACATCGTCCTTCAGCCGACTTGTATCCAACGGTCTATAGCTGCCTCGGGCACCTTATGGTCGTTCTCCTGTGAGTCTAGATTTTCGAATCCGACGCAAAAATGATAGTTAATTGTAAAGTTCAGGGCCTCCTAATGACGATGGAACACTCAAATTGCGTCGAGATTCGATACATCGGCCTACAACCGACTTGCCTCGAAGAGTCCGTTGCTGCCTTGGCACCTTATGGTCGTTCTCCTGTGACTCTAGATTTTCGAATCCGACGCACAACTGATAGTTAATTGTAACATTCAGGGCCTCCTAATAACGATGGAACACTCAAATTGGGTCGAGATTCAATATATCGTCCTCCAGCCGACGTGTCTCCAAGGGGTTTATTGTTGCCTCGGGTACCATATGGTCCTTATCCTGTGAGTCTAGATTGTAGAATCCGTCGCGAAACATAGTTAAGTGTAACGTTCAGGGCCTCCTATTGACGATGGAGCGCTCAAATAACGTCGCGATTCAAAACATCGTCCTCCTGCGGACTGGTCTCCAAGGGGATATTGCTGCCTCGGGCACATTATGTGAGTCTATATTTACGAATCCGGCGAAAAACTGATAGTCAGATGTAACATTCAGGGCCTCCTAATGACTCTGAAACACTCAAATTGCGTCGCGATCCAATATTTCGTCCACCAGGCGAATTGTCTCCAAGCGTTTATTGCTTACTCGGGCACCTTATGGTCGTTCTCCTGAGTGTCTAGATTTTCGAACCCGACGCAAAACTGATTGTTAGTTGTAACGTTCAGGGCCTCCTAATGACGATGAAACACTCAAATTGAATCGAGTTTCAATACATCGTCTTCCAGCCGAAACTGATAGTTAATTGTAACGGTCAGGGCCTCCAAAAGACGATGGAACACTCAAATGGAGTCGAGATTCAATACATCGTCCTTCAGGCGACTTGTCTCCTAGGGTCTATTGCTGCCTCGGTCACCTTATTGTCGATCTCCAGTGAGTCTAGATTTTCGAATCCGACGCTAAATGATAGTTAATTGTAACTTTCAGCGCCTCCTAATGACGATGGAACACTCAAATTGCGTCGAGATTCAATACATCGTCCTTCAGCCGACTTGTATCCAACGGTCTATAGCTGCCTCGGGCACCTTATGGTCGTTCTCCTGTGAGTCTAGATTTTCGAATCCGACGCAAAAATGATAGTTAATTGTAAAGTTCAGGGCCTCCTAATGACGATGGAACACTCAAATTGCGTCGAGATTCGATACATCGGCCTCCAACCGACTTGCCTCGAAGAGTCCGTTGCTGCCTTGGGCACCTTATGGTCGTTCTCCTGTGACCCTAGATTTTCGAATCCGACGCACAACTGATAGTTAATTGTATAGTTCAGCGCCTCCTAATGACGATGGAACACTCAAATTGGGTCGAGATTCAATATATCGTCCTCCAGCCGACGTGTCTCCAAGGGGTTTATTGTTGCCTCGGGTACCATATGGTCCTTATCCTGTGAGTCTAGATTTTAGAATCCGACGCGAAACATAGTTAATTGTAGATTGAAGATGGAGCGCTCAAATTGCGTCGCGATTCAAAACGTCGTCCTCCTGCGGACTGGTCTCCAAAGGGATATTGCTGCCTCGGGCACATTATGTGAGTCTATATTTACGAATCCGGCGAAAAACTGATAGTCAGATGTAACATTCAGGGCCTCCTAATGACTCTGAAACACTCAAATTGCGTCGCGATCCAATATTTCGTCCACCAGCCGAATTGTCTCCAAGCGTTTATTGCTTACTCGGGCACCTCATGGTCGTTCTCCTGTGAGTCTAGATTTTCGAACCCGACGCAAAACTGATTGTTAATTGTAACGTTCAGGGCCTCCTAATGACGATGAAACACTCAAATTGAATCGAGTTTCAATACATCGTCTTCCAGCCGAAACTGATAGTTAATTGTAACGGTCAGGGCCTCCAAAAGACGATGGAACACTCAAATGGAGTCGAGATTCAATACATCGTCCTTCAGGCGACTTGTCTCCAAGGGTCTATTGCTGCCTCGGTCACCTTATTGTCGATCTCCAGTGAGTCTAGATTTTCGAATCCGATGCAAAATGATAGATAATTGTAACTTTCAGCGCCGCCTAATGACGATGGAACACACAAATTGCGTCGAGTGTCAATTCATCGTCCTCCAGCCGACTTGTCTCCAAGGGTCTATTCTTGCCTCGGGCACCTTATGGTCGTTCTCCTGTGAGTCTAGATTTTCTAATCCGACGCAAAACGGATTGTTAATTGTAAAGTTCAGGGCCTCCTAATGACGATGGAACACTCAAATTGCGTCGAGATTCAATACATCGGATTCCTGCTAACTTGTCTCCAAGGGGCTGTTGCTGCCTCGGGCACCTTATGGTCGTTCTCCTGTGAGTCTAGATTTTCGAATCCCACGCAAAAATGATAGTTAATTGTAACGTTCAGGGCCTCCTAATAACGATGGAACACTCAAACTGCGTCGAGATTCAATTCTTCGCCATTAAGTCGATTTGTCTCCAAGGGCAACTTATGGTTCGTCTCCTGTGAGTCTAGATTTTCGAATCCGACGCAAAAATGATATTCAATTGTTACGTTCAGCGCCTCCTAACGACGATGGAACTCTCAATTTGCGTCGAGAGTCAATACATGGACCTCCAGCCCACTTGTCTAGAAGGGGATATGCTGCCTCGGGTTCCATGTGGTCCGTGTCCTGTGAGTCTAGATTTCCGAATCCGACGAGATACTGATAGTTAATTGTAACGGTCATGGCCTCCTAATGACGATGGAGCACTCAAATTGCGTCGCGATTCAATACATCGTCCTCCAGCGGACTGGTGTCCAAGGGGATATTGCTGCCTCGGGCACATTATGTGAGTCTATATTTTCGAATCCGACGAAAAACTGATAGTTAGATGTAACATTCAGGGCCTCGTAATGACGATGGAACACTCAAATTGCGTCGAGTGTCAATACATCGTCCTCCAGCCGACTTGTCTCCAAGGGTCTATTCCTGCCTCGGGCACCTTATGGTGGTTCTCCTGTGACTCTAGATTTTCTAATCTGACGCAAAACTGATTGTTAATTGTAACGTTCAGGGCCTCCTAATGACGATGGAACACTCAAATTGCGTCGAGATTCAATACATCGTCCTTCAGCCGACTTGTATCCAACGGTCTATAGCTGCCTCGGGCACCTTATGGTCGTTCTCCTGTGAGTCTAGATTTTCGAATCCGACGCAAAAATGATAGTTAATTGTAAAGTTCAGGGCCTCCTAATGACGATGGAACACTCAAAATGCGTCGAGATTCGATACATCGGCCTCCAACCGACTTGCCTCGGAGAGTCCGTTGCTGCCTTGGGCACCTTATGGTCGTTCTCCTGTGACTCTAGATTTTCGAATCCGACGCACAACTGATAGTTAATTGTATAGTTCAGCGCCTCCTAATGACGATGGAATACTCAAATTGGGTCGAGTCAATATATCGTCCTCCAGCCGACTTGTCTCCAAGGGGTTTATTGTTGCCTCGGGTACCATATGGTCCTTATCCAGTGAGTCTACATTTTAGAATCCGACGCGAAACATAGTTAATTGTGACGTTCAGGGCCTCCTAATGACGATGGAGCGCTCAAATTGCGTCGCGATTCAAAACATCGTCCTCCTGCGGACTGGTCTCCAAGGGGATATTGCTGCCTCGGGCACATTATGTTAGTCTATATTTACGAATCCGGCGAAAAACTGATAGATGTAACATTCAGGGCCTCCTAATGACTCTGAAACACTCAAATTGCGTCGCGATCCAATATTTCGTCCACCAGACGAATTGTCTCCAAGCGTCTATTTGCTGCCTCGGGCACCTTATGGTCGTTCTCCTGTGAGTCTAGATTTTCGAACCCGACGCAAAAATGATTGTTAATTGTAACGTTCAGCGCCTCCTAATGACGATGGAACACTCAAATTGAATCGAGATTCAATACATCGTCTTCCAGCCGACTTGTATCCAAGGGGATTTTGCTGTTTCGGGCACCATATTATCCTTCTCCAGTGAGTAGATTTTCGAATCCGACGCTAAAATGATAGTTAATTGTTATTTTCAGCGCCTCCTAATGACGATGGAACACTCAAATTGCGTCGAGTGTAAATACATCGTCCTCCAGCCGATTTGTCTCCAAGGGTCTATTCCTGCCTCCGGCACCTTATGGTCGTTCTCTTGTGAGTCTAGATTTTCGAATCCGACGCAAAAATGATAGTTAATTGTAACGTTCAGGGCCTCCTAATAACGATGGAACACTCAAACCGCGTCGAGATTCAATTCTTCGCCATGCAGCCGATTTGTCTCCAAGGGCAACTTATGGTTCGTCTCCTGTGAGTCTAGATTTTCGAATCCGACGCAAAAATGATATTCAATTGTTACGTTCAGCGCCTCCTAATTACGATGGAACTCTCAATTTGCGTCGAGAGTCAATACATGGACCACCAGCCCACTTGTCTAGAAGGGGATATGCTGCCTCGGGTTCCATGTGGTCCGTGTCCTGTGAGTCTAGATTTTCGAATCCGACGAGATACTGATAGTTAATTGTAACGTTCATGGCCTCCTAATGACGATGGAGCGCTCAAATTGCGTCGCGATTCAAAACATCGTCCTCCTGCGGACTGGTCTCCAAGGGGATATTGCTGCCTCGGGCACACTATGTTAGTCTATATTTACGAATCCGGCGAAAAACTGATAGTTAGATGTAACATTCAGGGCCTCCTAATGACTCTGAAACACTCAAATTGCGTCGCGATCCAATATTTCGTCCACCAGACGAATTGTCTCCAAGCGTCTATTTGCTGCCTCGGGCACCTTATGGTCGTTCTCCTGTGAGTCTAGATTTTCGAACCCGACGCAAAAATGATAGTTAATTGTAACGTTCAGCGCCTCCTAATGACGATGGAACACTCAAATTGAATCGAGATTCAATACATCGTCTTCCAGCCGACTTGTATCCAAGGGGATTTTGCTGTTTCGGGCACCATATTATCCTTCTCCTGTGAGTAGATTTTCGAATCCGACGCTAAAATGATAGTTAATTGTTACTTTCAGCGCCTCCTAATGACGATGGAACACTCAAATTGCGTCCAGTGTAAATACATCGTCCTCCAGCCGATTTGTCTCCAAGGGTCTATTCCTGCCTTGGGTACCTTAACGTCGTTCTCCTGTGAGTCTGGATTTTTTAATCCGACGCAAAACTGATTGTTAATTGTAACGTTCAGGGCCTCCTAATGACGATGGAACACTCAAATTGCGTCGAGATTCAATACATCGGAATCCAGCTAACTTGTCACCAAGGGGCTGTTGCTGCCTCCGGCACCTTATGGTCGTTCTCTTGTGAGTCTAGATTTTCGAATCCGACGCAAAAATGATAGTTAATTGTAACGTTCAGGGCCTCCTAAGAACGATGGAACACTCAAACTGCGTCGAGATTCAATTCTTCGCCATGCAGCCGATTTGTCTCCAAGGGCAACTTATGGTTCGTCTCCTGTGAGTCTAGATTTTCGAATCCGACGCAAAAATGATATTCAATTGTTACGTTCAGCGCCTCCTAATGACGATGGAACACTCAATTTGCGTCGAGAGTCAATACATGGACCACCAGCCCACTTGTCTAGAAGGGGATATGCTGCCTCGGGTTCCATGTGGTCCGTGTCGTGTGAGTCTAGATTTTCGAATCCGACGAGATACTGATAGTTAATTGTAACGTTCATGGCCTCCTAATGACGATGGAGCACTCAAATTGCGTCGCGCTTCAATACATCGTCCTCCAGCGGACTGGTCTCCAAGGGGATATTGCTGCCTCGGGCACATTATGTGAGTCTATATTTTCGAATCCGACGAAAAACTGATAGTTAGATGTAACATTCAGGGCCTCCTAATGACGATGGAACACTCAAATTGCGTCGAGTGTCAATACATCGTCCTCCAGCCGACTTGTCTCCAAGGGTCTATTCCTGCCTCGGGCACCTTATGGTGGTTCTCCTGTGAGTCTAGATTTTCTAATCTGACGCAAAACTGATTGTTAATTGTAACGTTCAGGGCCTCCTAATGACGATGGAACACTCAAATTGGGTCGAGTCAATATATCGTCCTCCAGCCGACTTGTCTCCAAGGGGTTTATTGTTGCCTCGGGTACCATATGGTCCTTATCCTGTGAGTCTAGATTTTAGAATCCGACGCGAAACATAGTTAATTGTAACGTTCGTGGCCTCCTAATGACGATGGAGCGCTCAAATTGCGTCGCGATTCAAAACATCGTCCTCCTGCGGACTGGTCTCCAAGGGGAAATTGCTGCCTCGGGCACATTATGTGAGTCTATATTTACGAATCCGGCGAAAAACTGATAGTTAGATGTAACATTCAGGGCCTCCTAATGACTCTGAAACACTTAAATTGCGTCACGATCCAATATTTCGTCCACCAGCCGAATTGTCTCCAAGCGTTTATTGCTTACTCGGGCACCTTATGGTCGTTCCCCTGTGAGTCTAGATTTTCGAACCCGACGCAAAACTGATTGTTAATTGTAACGTTCAGGGCCTCCTAATGACGATGGAACACTCAAATTGCGTCGAGATTCAAAACATCGTCCTCCTGCGGACTGGTCTCCAAGGGGAAATTGCTGCCTCGGGCACATTATGTGAGTCTATATTTACGAATCCGGCGAAAAACTGATAGTTAGATGTAACATTCAGGGCCTCCTAATGACTCTGAAACACTCAAATTGCGTCACGATCCAATATTTCGTCCACCAGCCGAATTGTCTCCAAGCGTTTATTGCTTACTCGGGCACCTTATGGTCGTTCTCCTGTGAGTCTAGATTTTCGAACCCGACGCAAAACTGATTGTTAATTGTAACGTTCTGGGCCTCCTAATGACGATGAAACACTCAAATTGAATCGAGTTTCAATACATCGTCTTCCAGCCGAAACTGGTAGTTAATTGTAACGGTCAGGGCCTCCAAAAGACGATGGAACACTCAAATGGAGTCGAGATTCAATACATCGTCCTTCAGGCGACTTGTCTCCAAGGGTCTATTGCTGCCTCGGGCACCTTATGGTCGTTCTCCTGTGAGTCTAGATTTTCGAATCCGACGCAAAAATGATAGTTAATTGTAAAGTTCAGGGCCTCCTAATGACGATGGAACACTCAAATTGCATCGAGATTCGATACATCGGCCTCCAACCGACTTGCCTCGAATAGTCCGTTGCTGCCTTGGACACCTTATGGTCGTTTCCTGTGACTCTAGATTTTCGAATCCGACGCACAACTGATAGTTAATTGTATAGTTCAGCGCCTCCTAATGACGATGGAACACTCAAATTGCGTCGAGATTCAATATATTGTCCTCCAGCCGACTTGTCTCCAAGGGGTTTATTGTTGCCTCGGGTACCATATGGTCCTTATCCTGTGAGTCTAGATTTTAGAATCCGACGCGAAACATAGTTAATTGTAACGTTCAGGGCCTCCTAATGACGATGGAGCGCTCAAATTGCGTCGCGATTCAAAACATCGTCCTCCTGCGGACTGGTCTCCAAGGGGATATTGCTGCCTCGGGCACATTATGTGAGTCTATATTTACGAATCCGGCGAAAAACTGATAGTTAGATGTAACATTCAGGGCTTCCTAATGACTCTGAAACACTCAAATTGCGTCGCGATCCAATATTTCGTCCACCAGCCGAATTGTCTCCAAGCGTTTATTGCTTACTCGGGCACCTTATGGTCGTTCTCCTGTGAGTCTAGATTTTCGAACCCGACGCAAAACTGATTGTTAATTGTAACGTTCAGGGCCTCCTAATAACGATGAAACACTCAAATTGAATCGAATTTCAATACATCGTCTCCAGCCGAAACTGATATTTAATAGTAACGGTCAGGGAATCCAAAAGACGATGGAACACTCAAATGGAGTCGAGATTCAATACATCGTCCTTCAGGCGACTTGTCTCCAAGGGTCTATTGCTGCCTCGGTCACCTTATTGTCGATCTCCAGTGAGTCTAGATTTTCGAATCCGACCCTAAATGATAGTTAATTGTAACTTTCAGCGCCTCCTAATGACGATGGAACACACAAAATACGTGGAGTGTCAATTCGTCGTCCTCCAGCCGACTTGTCTCCAAGGGTCTATTCTTGCCTCGGGCACCTTATGGTCGTTCTCCTGTGAGTCTAGATTTTCTAATCCGACGCAAAACTGATTGTTAATTGTAAAGTTCAGGGCCTCCTAATGACGATGGAACACCCAAATTGCGTCGAGATTCAATGCATCGGAATCCTGCTAACTTGTCACCAAGGGGCTGTTGCTGCCTCGGGCACCTTATGGTCGTTCTCCTGTGAGTCTAGATTTTCGATTCCGACGCAAAAATGATAGTTAATTGTAACATTCAGGGCCTCCTAATAACGATGGAACACTCAAACTGCGTCGAGATTCAATTCTTCGCCATTCAGCCGATTAGTCTCCAAGGGCAACTTATGGTTCGTCTCCTGTGAGTCTAGATTTTCGAATCCGACGCAAAAATGATATTCAATTGTTACGTTCAGCGCCTCCTAATGACGATGGAACACACAATTTGCGTCGAGAGTCAATACATGGACCTCCAGCCCACTTGTCTAGAAGGGGGATATGCTGCCTCGGGTTCCATGTGGTCCGTGTCCTGTGAGTCTAGATTTTCGAATCCGACGAGATACTGATAGTTAATTGTAACGTTCATGGCCTCCTAATGACGATGGAGCACTCAAATTGCGTCGCGATTCAATACATCGTCCTCCAGCGGACTGGTGTCCAAGGGGATATTGCTGCCTCGGGCACATTATGTGAGTCTATATTTTCGAATCCGACGAAAAACTGATAGTTAGATGTAACATTCAGGGCCTCCTAAAGACGATGGAACACTCAAATTGCGTCGAGTGTCAATACATCGTCCACCAGCCGACTTGTCTCCAAGGGTCTATTCCTGCCTCGGGCACCTTATGGTGGTTCTCCTGTGAGTCTAGATTTTCTAATCTGACGCAAAACTGATTGTTAATTGTAACGTTCAGGGCCTCCTAATGACGATGGAACACTCAAATTGCGTCGAGATTCAATATATCGTCCTCCAGCCGACTTGTCTCCAAGGGGTTTATTGTTGCCTCGGGTACCATATGGTCCTTATCCTGTGAGTCTAGATTTTAGAATCCGACGCGAAACATAGTTAATTGTAACGTTCAGGGCCTCCTAATGACGATGGAGCGCTCAAATTGCGTCGCGATTCAAAACATCGTCCTCCTGCGGACTGGTCTCCAAGGGGAAATTGCTGCCTCGGGCACATTATGTGAGTCTATATTTACGAATCCGGCGAAAAACTGATAGTTAGATGTAACATTCAGGGCCTCCTAATGACACTGAAACACTCAAATTGCGTCACGATCCAATATTTCGTCCACCAGCCGAATTGTCTCCAAGCGTTTATTGCTTACTCGGGCACCCTATGGTCGTTCTCTGTGAGTCTAGATTTTCGAATCCGACGCAAAAATGATAGTTAATTGTAACGTTCAGGGCCTCCTAATAACGATGGAACACTCAAACTGCGTCGAGATTCAATTCTTCGCCATTCAGCCGATTTGTCTCCAAGGGCAACTTATGGTTCGTCTCCTGTGAGTCTATATTTTCGAATCCGACGAAAAACTGATAGTTAGATGTAACATTCAGGGCCTCCTAATGACGATGGAACACTCAAATTGCGTCGAGTGTCAATACATCGTCCTCCAGCCAACTTGTCTTCAAGGGTCTATTCCTGCCTCGTTCACCTTATGGTGGTTCTCCTGTGAGTCTAGATTTTCTAATCTGACGCAAAACTGATTGTTAATTGTAACGTTCAGGGCCTCCTAATGACGATGGAACACTCAAATTGCGTCGAGATTCAATACATCGTCCTTCAGCCGACTTGTATCCAACGGTCTGTAGCTGCCTCGGGCACCTTATGGTCGTTCTCCTGTGAGTCTAGATTTTCGAATCCGACGCACAACTGATAGTTAATTGTATAGTTCAGCGCCTGCTAATGACGATGGAACACTCTAATTGGGTCGAGTCAATATATCGTCCTCCAGCCGACTTGTCTCCAAGGGGTTTATTGTTGCCTCGGGTACCATATGGTCCTTATCCTGTGAGTCTAGATTTTAGAATCCGACGCGAAACATAGTTAATTGTGACGTTCAGGGCCTCCTAATGACGATGGAGCGCTCAAATTGCGTCGCGATTCAAAACATCGTCCTCCTGCGGACTGGTCTCCAAGCGGATATTGCTGCCTCGGGCACATTATGTTAGTCTATATTTACGAATCCGGCGAAAAACTGATAGTTAGATGTAACATTCAGGGCCTCCTAATGACTCTGAAACACTCAAATTGCGTCGCGATCCAATATTTCGTCCACCAGACGAATTGTCTCCAAGCGTCTATTAGCTGCCTCGGGCACCTTATGGTCGTTCTCCTGTGAGTATAGATTTTCGAACCCGACGCAAAAATGATTGTTAATTGTAACGTTCAGCGCCTCCTAATGACGATGGAACACTCAAATTGAATCGAGATTCAATACATCGTCTTCCAGCCGACGTGTATCCAAGGGGATTTTGCTGTTTCGGGCACCATATTATCCTTCTCCTGTGAGTAGATTTTCGAATCCGACGCTAAAATGATAGTTAATTGTTATTTTCAGCGCCTCCTAATGACGATGGAACACTCAATTAGCGTCGAGTGTAAATACATCGTCCTCCAGCCGATTTGTCTCCAAGGGTCTATTCCTGCCTCCGGCACCTTATGGTCGTTCTCTTGTGAGTCTAGATTTTCGAATCCGACGCAAAAATGATAGTTAATTGTAACGTTCAGGGCCTCCTAATAACGATGGAACACTCAAACTGCGTCGAGATTCAATTCTTCGCCATGCAGCCGATTTGTCTCCAAGGGCAACTTATGGTTCGTCTCCTGTGAGTCTAGATTTTCGAATCCGACGCAAAAATGATATTCAATTGTTACGTTCAGCGCCTCCTAATGACGATGGAACAATCAATTTGCGTCGAGAGTCAATACATGGACCACCAGCCCACTTGTCTAGAAGGGGATATGCTGCCTCGGGTTCCATGTGGTCCGTGTCCTGTGAGTCTAGATTTTCGAATCCGACGAGATACTGATAGTTAATTGTAACGTTCATGGCCTCCTAATGACGATGGAGCACTCAAATTGCGTCGCGATTCAATACATCGTCCTCCAGCGGACTGGTCTCCAAGGGGATATTGCTGCCTCGGGCAACTTATGTGAGTTTATATTTTCGAATCCGACGAAAAACTGATAGTTAGATGTAACACTCAGGGCCTCCTAATGACGATGGAACACTCAAATTGCGTCGAGTGTCAATACATCGTCCTCCAGCCGACTTGTCTCCAAGGGTCTATTCCTGCCTCGGGCACCTTATGGTGGTTCTCCTGTGAGTCTAGATTTTCTAATCTGACGCAAAACTGATTGTTAATTGTAACGTTCAGGGCCTCCTAATGACGATGGAACACTCAAATTGCGTCGAGATTCAATACATCGTCCTTCAGCCGACTTGTATCCAACGGTCTATAGCTGCCTCGGGCACCTTATGGTCGTTCTCCTGTGAGTCTAGATTTTCGAATCCGACGCAAAAATGATAGTTAATTGTAAAGTTCAGGGCCTCCTAATGACGATGGAACACTCAAATTGCGTCGAGATTCGATACATCGGCCTCCAACCGACTTGCCTCGAAGAGTCCGTTGCTGCTTTGGGCACCTTATGGTCGTTCTCCTGTGACTCTAGATTTTCGAATCCGACGCACAACTGATAGTTAATTGTATAGTTCAGCGCCTCCTAATGACGATGGAACACTCAAATTGGGTCGAGTCAATATATCGTCCTCCAGCCGACTTGTCTCCAAGGGGTTTATTGTTGCCTCGGGTACCATATGGTCCTTATCCTGTGAGTCTAGATTTTAGAATCCGACTCGAAACATAGTTAATTGTAACGTTCAGGGCCTCCTAATGACGATGGAGCGCTCAAATTGCGTCGCGATTCAAAACATCGTCCTCCTGCGGACTGGTCTCCAAGGGGATATTGCTGCCTCGGGCACATTATGTTAGTCTATATTTACGAATCCGGCGAAAAACTGATAGTTAGATGTAACATTCAGGGCCTCTTAATGACTCTGAAACACTCAAATTGCGTCGCGATCCAATATTTCGTCCACCAGACGAATTGTCTCCAAGCGTCTATTTGCTGCCTCGGGCACCTTATGGTCGTTCTCCTGTGAGTCTAGATTTTCGAACCCGACGCAAAAATGATTGTTAATTGTAACGTTCAGCGCCTCCTAATGACGATGGAACACTCAAATTGAATCGAGATTCAATACATCGTCTTCCAGCCGACTTGTATCCAAGGGGATTTTGCTGTTTCGGGCACCATATTATCCTTCTCCTGTGAGTAGACTTTCGTATCCGACGCTAAAATGATAGTTAATTGTTACTTTCAGCGCCTCCTAATGACGATGGAAAACTCAAATTGCGTCCAGTGTAAATACATCGTCCTCCAGCCGATTTGTCTCCAAGGGTCTATTCCTGCCTCGGGTACCTTAACGTCGTTCTCCTGTGAGTCTGGATTTTTTAATCCGACGCAAAACTGATTGTTAATTGTAACGTTCAGGGCCTCCTAATGACGATGGAACACTCAAATTGCGTCGAGATTCAATACATCGGAATCCAGCTAACTTGTCTCCAAGGGGCTGTTGCTGCCTCCGGCACCTTATTGGTCGTTCTCTTGTGAGTCTAGATTTTCGAATCCGACGCAAAAATGATAGTTAATTGTAACGTTCAGGGCCTCCTAATAACGATGGAACACTCAAACTGCGTCGAGATTCAATTCTTCGCCATGCAGCCGATTTGTCTCCAAGGGCAACTTATGGTTCGTCTCCTGTGAGTCTTGATTTTCGAATCCGACGCAAAAATGATATTCAATTGTTACGTTCAGCGCCTCCTAATGACGATGGAACACTCAATTTGCGTCGAGAGTCAATACATAGACCACCAGCCCACTTGTCTAGAAGGGGATATGCTGCCTCGGGTTCAATGTGGTCCGTGTCCTTGAGTCTAGATTTTCGAATCCGACGAGATACTGATAGTTAATTGTAACGTTCATGGCCTCCTAATGACGATGGAGCACTCAAATTGCGTCGCGATTCAATACATCGTCCTCCAGCGGACTGGTGTCCAAGGGGATATTGCTGCCTCGGGCACATTATGTGAGTCTATATTTTCGAATCCGACGAAAAACTGATAGTTAGATGTAACATTCAGGGCCTCCTAATGACGATGGAACACTCAAATTGCGTCGAGTGTCAATACATCGTCCTCCAGCCGACTTGTCTCCAAGGGTCTATTCCTGCCTCGGGCACCTTATGGTGGTTCTCCTGTGAGTCTAGATTTTCTAATCTGACGCAAAACTGATTGTTAATTGTAACGTTCAGGGCCTCCTAATGACGATGGAACACTCAAATTGCGTCGAGATTCAATACATCGTCCTTCAGCCGACTTGTATCCAACGGTCTATAGCTGCCTCGGGCACCTTATGGTCGTTCTCCTGTGAGTCTAGATTTTCGAATCCGACGCAAAAATGATAGTTAATTGTAAAGTTCAGGGCCTCCTAATGACGATGGAACACTCAAATTGCGTCGAGATTCGATACATCGGCCTCCAACCGACTTGCCTCGAAGAGTCCGTTGCTGCCTTGGGCACCTTATGGTCGTTCTCCTGTGACTCTAGATTTTCGAATCCGACGCACAACTGATAGTTAATTGTATAGTTCAGCGCCTCCTAATGACGATGGAACACTCAAATTGGGTCGAGTCAATATATCGTCCTCCAGCCGACTTGTCTCCAAGGGGTTTATTATTGCCTCGGGTACCATATGGTCCTTATCCTGTGAGTCTACATTTTAGAATCCGACGCGAAACATAGTTAATTGTGACGTTCAGGGCCTCCTAATGACGATGGAGCGCTCAAATTGCGTCGCGATTCAAAACATCGTCCTCCTGCGGACTGGTCTCCAAGGGGATATTGCTGCCTCGGGCACATTATGTTAGTCTATATATACGAATCCGGCGAAAAACTGATAGTTAGGTGTAACATTCAGGGCCTCCTAATGACTCTGAATCACTCAAATTGCGTCGCGATCCAATATTTCGTCCACCAGACGAATTGTCTCCAAGCGTCTTTTTGCTGCCTCGGGCACCTTATGGTCGTTCTCCTGTGAGTCTAGATTTTCGAACCCGACGCAAAAATGATTGTTAATTGTAACGTTCAGCGCCTCCTAATGACGATGGAACACTCAAATTGAATCGAGATTCAATACATCGTCTTCCAGCCGACTTGTATCCAAGGGGATTTTGCTGTTTCGGGCACCATATTATCCTTCACCTGTGAGTAGATCTTCGAACCCGACGCTAAAATGATAGTTAATTGTTATTTTCAGCGCCTCCTAATGACGATGGAACACTCAATTTGCGTCGAGTGTAAATACATCGTCCTCCAGCCGATTTGTCTCCAAGGGTCTATTCCTGTCTCCGGCACCTTATGGTCGTTCTCTTGTGAGTCTAGATTTTCGAATCCGACGCAAAAATGATAGTTAATTGTAACGTTCAGGGCCTCCTAATAACGATGGAACACTCAAACTGCGTCGAGATTCAATTCTTCGCCATGCAGCCGATTTGTCTCCAAGGGCAACTTATGGTTCGTCTCCTGTGAGTCTAGATTTTCGAATCCGACGCAAAAATGATATTCAATTGTTACGTTCAGCGCTTCCTAATGACGATGGAACAATCAATTTGCGTCGAGAGTCAATACATGGACCACCAGCCCACTTGTCTAGAAGGGGATATGCTGCCTCGGGTTCCATGTGGTCCGTGTCCTGTGAGTCTAGATTTTCGAATCCGACGAGATACTGATAGTTAATTGTAACGTTCATGGCCTCCTAATGACGATGGAGCACTCAAATTGCGTCGCGATTCAATACATCGTCGTCCAGCGGACTGGTCTCCAAGGGGATATTGCTGCCTCGGGCACATTATGTGAGTCTATATTTTCGAATCCGACGAAAAACTGATAGTTAGATGTAACATTCAGGGCCTCCTAATGACTCTGAAACACTCAAATTGCGTCGCGATCCAATATTTCGTCCACCAGCCGAATTGTCTCCAAGCGTTTATTGCTTACTCGGGCACCTTATGGTCGTTCTCCTGTGAGTCTAGATTTTCAAACCCGACGCAAAACTGATTGTTAATTGTAACGTTCAGGGCCTCCTAATGACGATGAAACACTCAAATTGAATCGAGTTTCAATACATCGTCTCCAGCCGAAACTGATAGTTAATAGTAACGGTCAGGGAATCCAAAAGACGATGGAACACTCAAATGGAGTCGAGATTCAATACATCGTCCTTCAGGCGACTTGTCTCCAAGGGTCTATTGCTGCCTCGGTCACCTTATTGTCGATCTCCAGTGAGTCTAGATTTTCGAATCCGACGCTAAATGACAGTTAATTGTAACTTTCAGCGCCTCCTAATGTCGATGGAACACACAAAATGCGTCGAGTGTCAATTCGTCGTCCTCCAGCCGACTTGTCTCCAAGGGTCT
Source organism: Schistocerca piceifrons (assembly GCF_021461385.2). NCBI lineage: Eukaryota > Metazoa > Arthropoda > Insecta > Orthoptera > Acrididae > Schistocerca > Schistocerca piceifrons. The sequence continues at coordinate 989,887,303 of NC_060149.1, forward strand.
ATTCTTGCCTCGGGCACCTTATGGTCGTTCTCCTGTGAGTCTAGATTTTCTAATCCGACGCAAAACTGATTGTTAATTGTAAAGTTCAGGGCCTCCTAATGACGATGGAACACCCAAATTGCGTCTAGATTCAATGCATCGGAATCCTGCTAACTTGTCACCAAGGGGCTGTTGCTGCCTCGGGCACCTTATGGTCGTTCTCCTGTGAGTCTAGATTTTCGAATCCGACGCAAAAATGATAGTTAATTGTAACGTTCAGGGCCTCCTAATAACGATGGAACACTCAAACTGCGTCGAGATTCAATTCTTCGCCATTCAGCCGATTTGTCTCCAAGGGCAACTTATGGTTCGTCTCCTGTGAGTCTAGATTTTCGAATCCGACGCAAAAATGATATTCAATTGTTACGTTCAGCGCCTCCTAATGACGATGGAACACACAATTTGCGTCGAGAGTCAATACATGGACCTCCAGCCCACTTGGCTAGAAGGGGATATGCTGCCTCGGGTTCCATGTGGTCCGTGTCCTGTGAGTCTAGATTTTCGAATCCGACGAGATACTGATAGTTAATTGTAACGTTCATGGCCTCCTAATGACGATGGAGCACTCAAATTGCGTCGCGATTCAATACATCGTCCTCCAGCGGACTGGTGTCCAAGGGGATATTGCTGCCTCGGGCACATTATGTGAGTCTATATTTTCGAATCCGACGAAAAACTGATAGATGTAACATTCAGGGCCTCCTAAAGACGATGGAACACTCAAATTGCGTCGAGTGTCAATACATCGTCCTCCAGCCGACTTGTCTCCAAGGGTCTATTCCTGCCTCGGGCACCTTATGGTGGTTCTCCTGTGAGTCTAGATTTTCTAATCTGACGCAAAACTGATTGTTAATTGTAACGTACAGGGCCTCCTAATGACGATGGAACACTCAAATTGCGTCGAGATTCAATATATCGTCCACCAGACGAATTGTCTCCAAGGGGTTTATTGTTGCCTCGGGTACCATATGGTCCTTATCCTGTGAGTCTAGATTTTAGAATCCGACGCGAAACATAGTTAATTGTAACGTTCAGGGCCACCTAATGACGATGGAGCGCTCAAATTGCGTCGCGATTCAAAACATCGTCCTCCTGCGGACTGGTCTCCAAGGGGAAATTGCTGCCTCGGGCACATTATGTGAGTCTATATTTACGAATCCGGCGAAAAACTGATAGTTAGATGTAACATTCAGGGCCTCCTAATGACTCTGAAACACTCAAATTGCGTCGAGATTCAATACATCGTCCTTCAGCCGACTTGTATCCTACGGTCTATAGCTTCCTCGGGCACCTTATGGTCGTTCTCCTGTGAGTCTAGATTTTCGAATCCGACGCAAAAATGATAGTTAATCGTAACGTTCAGGGCCTCCTAATAACGATGGAACACTCAAACTGCGTCGAGATTCAATTCTTCGCCATTCAGCCGATTTGTCTCCAAGGGCAACTTATGGTTCGTCTCCTGTGAGTCTAGATTTTCGAATCCGACGCAAAAATGATATTCAATTGTTACGTTCAGCGCCTCCTAATGACGATGGAACACACAATTTGCGTCGAGAGTCAATACATGGACCTCCAGCCCACTTGTCTAGAAGGGGATATGCTGCCTCGGGTTCCATGTGGTCCGTGTCCTGTGAGTCTAGATTTTCGAATCCGACGAGATACTGATAGTTAATTGTAACGTTCATGGCCTCCTAATGACGATGGAGCACTCAAATTGCGTCGCGATTCAATACATCGTCCTCCAGCGGACTAGTGTCCAAGGGGATATTGCTGCCTCGGGCACATTATGTGAGTCTATATTTTCGAATCCGACGAAAAACTGATAGTTAGATGTAACATTCAGGGCCTCCTAAAGACGATGGAACACTCAAATTGCGTCGAGTGTCAATACATCGTCCTCCAGCCGACTTGTCTCCAAGGGTCTATTCCTGCCTCGGGCACCTTATGGTGGTTCTCCTGTGAGTCTAGATTTTCTAATCTGACGCAAAACTGATTGTTAATTGTAACGTTCAGGGCCTCCTAATGACGATGGAACACTCAAATTGCGTCGAGATTCAATATATCGTCCTCCAGCCGACTTGTCTCCAAGGGGTTTATTGTTGCCTCGGGTACCATATGGTAGTTATCCTGTGAGTCTAGATTTTAGAATCCGACGCGAAACATAGTTAATTGTAACGTTCAGGGCCTCCTAATGACGATGGAGCGCTCAAATTGCGTCGCGATTCAAAACATCGTCCTCCTGCGGACTGGTCTCCAAGGGGAAATTGCTGCCTCGGGCACATTATGTGAGTCTATATTTACGAATCCGGCGAAAAACTGATAGTTAGATGTAACATTCAGGGCTTCCTAATGACTCTGAAACACTCAAATTGCGTCACGATCCAATATTTCGTCCACCAGCCGAATTGTCTCCAAGCGTTTATTGCTTACTCGGGCACCTTATGGTCGTTCTCCTGTGAGTCTAGATTTTCGAACCCGACGCAAAACTGATTGTTAATTGTAACGTTCAGGGCCTCCTGATGACGATGAAACACTCAAATTGAATCGAGTTTCAATACATCGTCTTCCAGCCGAAACTGGTAGTTAATTGTAACGGTCAGGGCCTCCAAAAGGCGATGGAACACTCAAATGGAGTCGAGATTCAATACATCGTCCTTCAGGCGACTTGTCTCCAAGGGTCTATTGCTGCCTCGGTCACCTTATTGTCGATCTCCAGTGAGTCTAGATTTTCGAATCCGACGCTAAATGATAGTTAATTGTAACATTCAGGGCCTCCTAAAGACGATGGAACACTCAAATTGCGTCGAGTGTCAATACATCGTCCTCCAGCCGACTTGTCTCCAAGGGTCTATTCCTGCCTCGGGCACCTTATGGTGGTTCTCCTGTGAGTCTAGATTTTCTAATCTGACGCAAAACTGATTGTTAATTGTAACGTTCAGGGCCTCCTAATGACGATGGAACACTCAAATTGCGTCGAGATTCAATACATCGTCCTTCAGCCGACTTGTATCCAACGGTCTATAGCTGCCTCGGGCACCTTATGGTCGTTCTCCTGTGAGTCTAGATTTTCGAATCCGACGCAAAAATGATAGTTAATTGTAAAGTTCAGGGCCTCCTAATGACGATGGAACACTCAAATTGCGTCGAGATTCGATACATCGGCCTCCAACTGACTTGCCTCGAAGAGTCCGTTGCTGCCTTGGGCACCTTATGGTCGTTCTCCTGTGACTCTAGATTTTCGAATCCGACGCACAACTGATAGTTAATTGTATAGTTCAGCGCCTCCTAATGACGATGGAACACTCAAATTGGGTCGAGTCAATATATCGTCCTCCAGCCGACTTGTCTCCAAGGGGTTTATTGTTGCCTCGGGTACCATATGGTCCTTATCCTGTGAGTCTAGATTTTAGAATCCGACGCGAAACATAGTTAATTGTAACGTTCAGGGCCTCCTAATGACGATGGAGCGCTCAAAATGCGTCGCGATTCAAAACATCGTCCTCCTGCGGACTGGTCTCCAAGCGGATATTGCTGCCTCGGGCACATTATGTTAGTCTATATTTACGAATCCGGCGAAAAACTGATAGTTAGATGTAACATTCAGGGCCTCCTAATGACTCTGAAACACTCAAATTGCGTCGCGATCCAATATTTCGTCCACCAGACGAATTGTCTCCAAGCGTCTATTTGCTGCCTCGGGCACCTTAGGGTCGTTCTCCTGTGAGTCTAGATTTTCGAACCCGACGCAAAAATGATTGTTAATTGTAACGTTCAGCGCCTCCTAATGACGATGGAACACTCAAATTGAATCGAGATTCAATACATCGTCTTCCAGCCGACGTGTATCCAAGGGGATTTTGCTGTTTCGGGCACCATATTATCCTTCTCCTGTGAGTAGATTTTCGAATCCGACGCTAAAATGATAGTTAATTGTTACTTTCAGCGCCTCCTAATGACGATGGAAAACTCAAATTGCGTCCAGTGTAAATACATCGTCCTCCAGCCGATTTGTCTGCAAGGGTCTATTCCTGCCTCGGGTACCTTATCGTCGTTCTCCTGTGAGTCTGGATTTTTTAATCCGACGCAAAACTGATTGTTAATTGTAACGTTCAGGGCCTCCTAATGACGATGGAACACTCAAATTGCGTCGAGATTCAATACATCGGAATCCAGCTAACTTGTCTCCAAGGGGCTGTTGCTGCCTCCGGCACCTTATGGTCGTTCTCTTGTGAGTCTAGATTTTCGAATCCGACGCAAAAATGATAGTTAATTGTAACGTTCAGGGCCTCCTAATAACGATGGAACACTCAAACTGCGTCGAGATTCAATTCTTCGCCATTCAGCCGATTTGTCTCCAAGGGCAACTTATGGTTCGTCTCCTGTGAGTCTAGATTTTCGAATCCGACGCAAAAATGATATTCAATTGTTACGTTCAGCGCCTCCTAATGACGATGGAACACTCAATTTGCGTCGAGAGTCAATACATGGACCTCCAGCCCACTTGTCTAGAAGGGGATATGCTGCCTGGGGTTCCATGTGGTCCGTGTCCTGTGAGTCTAGATTTTCGAATCCGACGAGATACTGATAGTTAATTGTAACGTTCATGGCCTCCTAATGACGATGGAGCACTCAAATTGCGTCGCGATTCAATACATCGTCCTCCAGCGGACTGGTGTCCAAGGGGATATTGCTGCCTCGGGCACATTATGTGAGTCTATATTTTCGAATCCGACGAAAAACTGATAGTTAGATGTAACATTCAGGGTCTCCTAATGACGATGGAACACTCAAATTGCGTCGAGTGTCAATACATCGTCCTCCAGCCGACTTGTCATCAAGGGTCTAATCCTGCCTCGTTCACCTTATGGTGGTTCTCCTGTGAGTCTAGATTTTCTAATCTGACGCAAAACTGATTGTTAATTGTAACGTTCAGGGCCTCCTAATGACGATGGAACACTCAAATTGCGTCGAGATTCGATACATCGGCCTCCAACCGACTTGCCTCGAAGAGTCCGTTGCTGCCTTGGGCACCTTATGGTCGTTCTCCTGTGACTCTAGATTTTCGAATCCGACGCACAACTGATAGTTAATTGTATAGTTCAGCGCCTCCTAATGACGATGGAACACTCAAATTGGGTCGAGTCAATATATCGTCCTCCAGCCGACTTGTCTCCAAGGGGTTTATTGTTGCCTCGGGTACCATATGGTCCTTATCCTGTGAGTCTACATTTTAGAATCCGACGCGAAACATAGTTAAATTAACGTTCAGGGCCTCCTAATGACGATGGAGCGCTCAAATTGCGTCGCGATTCAAAACATCGTCCTCCTGCGGACTGGTCTCCAAGCGGATATTGCTGCCTCGGGCACATTATGTTAGTCTATATTTACGAATCCGGCGAAAAACTGATAGTTAGATGTAACATTCAGGGCCTCCTAATGACTCTGAAACACTCAAATTGCGTCGCGATCCAATATTTCGTCCACCAGCCGAATTGTCTCCAAGCGTTTATTGCTTACTCGGGCACCTTATGGTCGTTCTCCTGTGAGTCTAGATTTTCGAACCCGACGCAAAACTGATTGTTAATTGTAACGTTCAGGGCCTCCTGATGATGATGAAACACTCAAATTGAATCGAGTTTCAATACATCGTCTTCCAGCCGAAACTGGTAGTTAATTGTAACGGTCAGGGCCTCCAAAAGGCGATGGAACACTCAAATGGAGTCGAGATTCAATACATCGTCCTTCAGGCGACTTGTCTCCAAGGGTCTATTGCTGCCTCGGTCACCTTATTGTCGATCTCCAGTGAGTCTAGATTTTCGAATCCGACGCTAAATGATAGTTAATTGTAACTTTCAGCGCCTCCTAATGACGATGGAACACTCAAATTGCGTCGAGATTCAATACATCGTCCTTCAGCCGACTTGTATCCTACGGTCTATAGCTGCCTCGGGCACCTTATGGTCGTTCTCCTGTGAGTCTAGATTTTCGAATCCGACGCAAAAATGATAGTTAATTGTAACGTTCAGGGCCTCCTAATAACGATGGAACACTCAAACTGCGTCGAGATTCAATTCTTCGCCATTCAGCCGATTTGTCTCCAAGGGCAACTTATGGTTCGTCTCCTGTGAGTCTAGATTTTCGAATCCGACGCAAAAATGATATTCAATTGTTACGTTCAGCGCCTCCTAATGACGATGGAACACTCAATTTGCGTCGAGAGTCAATACATGGACCTCCAGCCCACTTGTCTAGAAGGGGATATGCTGCCTCGGGTTCCATGTGGTCCGTGTCCTGTGAGTCTAGATTTTCGAATCCGACGAGATACTGATAGTTAATTGTAACGTTCATGGCCTCCTAATGACGATGGAGCACTCAAATTGCGTCGCGATTCAATACATCGTCCTCCAGCGGACTGGTGTCCAAGGGGATATTGCTGCCTCGGGCACATTATGTGAGTCTATATTTTCGAATCCGACGAAAAACTGATAGATGTAACATTCAGGGTCTCCTAATGACGATGGAACACTCAAATTGCGTCGAGTGTCAATTCATCGTCCTCCAGCCGACTTGTCATCAAGGGTCTAATCCTGCCTCGTTCACCTTATGGTGGTTCTCCTGTGAGTCTAGATTTTCTAATCTGACGCAAAACTGATTGTTAATTGTAACGTTCAGGGCCTCCTAATGACGATGGAACACTCAAATTGCGTCGAGATTCAATACATCGTCCTTCAGCCGACTTGTATCCAACGGTCTATAGCTGCCTCGGGCACCTTATGGTCGTTCTCCTGTGAGTCTAGATTTTCGAATCCGACGCAAAAATGATAGTTAATTGTAAAGTTCAGGGCCTCCTAATGACGATGGAACACTCAAATTGCGTCGAGATTCGATACATCGGCCTCCAACCGACTTGCCTCGAAGAGTCCGTTGCTGCCTTGGGCACCTTATGGTCGTTCTCCTGTGACTCTAGATTTTCGAATCCGACGCACAACTGATAGTTAATTTTATAGTTCAGCGCCTCCTAATGACGATGGAACACTCAAATTGGGTCGAGTCAATATATCGTCCTCCAGCCGACTTGTCTCCAAGGGGTTTATTGTTGCCTCGGGTACCATATGGTCCTTATCCTGTGAGTCTAGATTTTAGAATCCGACGCGAAACATAGTTAATTGTAACGTTCAGGGCCTCCTAATGACGATGGAGCGCTCAAATTGCGTCGCGATTCAAAACATCGTCCTCCTGCGGACTGGTCTCCAAGCGGATATTGCTGCCTCGGGCACATTATGTTAGTCTATATTTACGAATCCGGCGAAAAACTGATAGTTAGATGTAACATTCAGGGCCTCCTAATGACTCTGAAACACTCAAATTGCGTCGCGATCCAATATTTCGTCCACCAGACGAATTGTCTCCAAGCGTCTATTTGCTGCCTCGGGCACCTTAGGGTCGTTCTCCTGTGAGTCTAGATTTTCGAACCCGACGCAAAAATGATTGTTAATTGTAACGTTCAGCGCCTCCTAATGACGATGGAACACTCAAATTGAATCGAGATTCAATACATCGTCTTCCAGCCGACGTGTATCCAAGGGGATTTTGCTGTTTCGGGCACCATATTATCCTTCTCCTGTGAGTAGATTTTCGAATCCGACGCTAAAATGATAGTTAATTGTTACTTTCAGCGCCTCCTAATGACGATGGAAAACTCAAATTGCATCCAGTGTAAATACATCGTCCTCCAGCCGATTTGTCTGCAAGGGTCTATTCCTGCCTCGGGTACCTTATCGTCGTTCTCCTGTGAGTCTGGATTTTTTAATCCGACGCAAAACTGATCGTTAATTGTAACGTTCAGGGCCTCCTAATGACGATGGAACACTCAAATTGCGTCGAGATTCAATACATCGGAATCCAGCTAACTTGTCTCCAAGGGGCTGTTGCTGCCTCCGGCACCTTATGGTCGTTCTCTTGTGAGTCTAGATTTTCGAATCCGACGCAAAAATGATAGTTAATTGTAACGTTCAGGGCCTCCTAATAACGATGGAACACTCAAACTGCGTCGAGATTCAATTCTTCGCCATTCAGCCGATTTGTCTCCAAGGGCAACTTATGGTTCGTCTCCTGTGAGTCTAGATTTTCGAATCCGACGCAAAAATGATATTCAATTGTTACGTTCAGCGCCTCCTAATGACGATGGAACACTCAATTTGCGTCGAGAGTCAATACATGGACCTCCAGCCCACTTGTCTAGAAGGGGATATGCTGCCTCGGGTTCCATGTGGTCCGTGTCCTGTGAGTCTAGATTTTCGAATCCGACGAGATACTGATAGTTAATTGTAACGTTCATGGCCTCCTAATGACGATGGAGCACTCAAATTGCGTCGCGATTCAATACATCGTCCTCCAGCGGACTGGTGTCCAAGGGGATATTGCTGCCTCGGGCACATTACGTGAGTCTATATTTTCGAATCCGACGAAAAACTGATAGTTAGATGTAACATTCAGGGTCTCCTAATGACGATGGAACACTCAAATTGCGTCGAGTGTCAATACATCGTCCTCCAGCCGACTTGTCATCAAGGGTCTAATCCTGCCTCGTTCACCTTATGGTGGTTCTCCTGTGAGTCTAGATTTTCTAATCTGACGCAAAACTGATTGTTAATTGTAACGTTCAGGGCCTCCTAATGACGATGGAACACTCAAATTGCGTCGAGATTCAATACATCGTCCTTCAGCCGACTTGTATCCAACGGTCTATAGCTGCCTCGGGCACCTTATGGTCGTTCTCCTGTGAGTCTAGATTTTCGAATCCGACGCAAAAATGATAGTTAATTGTAAAGTTCAGGGCCTCCTAATGACGATGGAACACTCAAATTGCGTCGAGATTCGATACATCGGCCTCCAACCGACTTGCCTCGAAGAGTCCGTTGCTGCCTTGGGCACCTTATGGTCGTTCTCCTGTGACTCTAGATTTTCGAATCCGACGCACAACTGATAGTTAATTGTATAGTTCAGCGCCTCCTAATGACGATGGAACACTCAAATTGGGTCGAGTCAATATATCGTCCTCCAGCCGACTTGTCTCCAAGGGGTTTATTGTTGCCTCGGGTACCATATGGTCCTTATCCTGTGAGTCTAGATTTTAGAATCCGACGCGAAACATAGTTAAATTAACGTTCAGGGCCTCCTAATGACGATGGAGCGCTCAAATTGCGTCGCGATTCAAAACATCGTCCTCCTGCCGACTGGTCTCCAAGCGGATATTGCTGCCTCGGGCACATTATGTTAGTCTATATTTACGAATCCGGCGAAAAACTGATAGTTAGATGTAACATTCAGGGCCTCCTAATGACTCTTGAACACTCAAATTGCGTCGCGATCCAATATTTCGTCCACCAGACGAATTGTCTCCAAGCGTCTATTTGCTGCCTCGGGCACCTTATGGTCGTTCTCCTGTGAGTCTAGATTTTCGAACCCGACGCAAAAATGATAGTTAATTGTTACTTTCAGCGCCTCCTAATGACGATGGAAAACTCAAATTGCGTCCAGTGTAAATACATCGTCCTCCAGCCGATTTGTCTGCAAGGGTCTAGTCCTGCCTCGGGTACCTTATCGTCGTTCTAATGTGAGTCTGGATTTTTTAATCCGACGCAAAACTGATTGTTAATTGTAACGTTCAGGGCCTCCTAATGACGATGAAACACTCAAATTGAATCGAGTTTCAATACATCGTCTCCAGCCGAAACTGATAGTTAATAGTAACGGTCAGGGAATCCAAAAGACGATGGAACACTCAAATTGAATCGAGATTCAATACATCGTCTTCCAGCCGACGTGTATCCAAGGGGATTTTGCTGTTTCGGGCACCATATTATCCTTCTCCTGTGAGTAGATTTTCGAATCCGACGCTAAAATGATAGTTAATTGTTACTTTCAGCGCCTCCTAATGACGATGGAAAACTCAAATTGCGTCCAGTGTAAATACATCGTCCTCCAGCCGATTTGTCTGCAAGGGTCTATTCCTGCCTCGGGTACCTTATCGTCGTTCTCCTGTGAGTCTGGATTTTTTAATCCGACGCAAAACTGATTGTTAATTGTAACGTTCAGGGCCTCCTAATGACGATGGAACACTCAAATTGCGTCGAGATTCAATACATCGGAATCCTGCTAACTTGTCACCAAGGGGCTGTTGCTGCCTCGGGCACCTTATGGTTGATCTCCTGTGAGTCTAGATTTTCGATTCCGACGCAAAAATGATAGTTAATTGTAACATTCAGGGCCTCCTAATAACGATGGAACACTCAAACTGCGTCGAGATTCAATTCTTCGCCATTCAGCCGATTTGTCTCCAAGGGCAACTTATGGTTCGTCTCCTGTGAGTCTAGATTTTCGAATCCGACGCAAAAATGATATTCAATTGTTACGTTCAGCGCCTCCTAATGACGATGGAACACACAATTTGCGTCGAGAGTCAATACATGGACCTCCAGCCCACTTGTCTAGAAGGGGATATGCTGCCTCGGGTTCCATGTGGTCCGTGTCCTGTGAGTCTAGATTTTCGAATCCGACGAGATACTGATAGTTAATTGTAACGTTCATGGCCTCCTAATGACGATGGAGCACTCAAATTGCGTCGCGATTCAATACATCGTCCTCCAGCGGACTGGTGTCCAAGGGGATATTGCTGCCTCGGGCACATTATGTGAGTCTATATTTTCGAATCCGACGAAAAACTGATAGTTAGATGTAACATTCAGGGCCTCCTAAAGACGATGGAACACTCAAATTGCGTCGAGTGTCAATACATCGTCCTCCAGCCGACTTGTCTCCAAGGGTCTATTCCTGCCTCGGGCACCTTATGGTGGTTCTCCTGTGAGTCTAGATTTTCTAATCTGACGCAAAACTGATTGTTAATTGTAACGTTCAGGGCCTCCTAATGACGATGGAACACTCAAATTGCGTCGAGATTCAATATATCGTCCTCCAGCCGACTTGTCTCCAAGGGGTTTATTGTTGCCTCGGGTACCATATGGTCCTTATCCTGTGAGTCTAGATTTTAGAATCCGACGCGAAACATAGTTAATTGTAACGTTCAGGGCCTCCTAATGACGATGGAGCGCTCAAATTGCGTCGCGATTCAAAACATCGTCCTCCTGCGGACTGGTCTCCAAGGGGAAATTGCTGCCTCGGGCACATTATGTGAGTCTATATTTACGAATCCGGCGAAAAACTGATAGTTAGATGTAACATTCAGGGCCTCCTAATGACTCTGAAACACTCAAATTGCGTCACGATCCAATATTTCGTCCACCAGCCGAATTGTCTCCAAGCGTTTATTGCTTACTCGGGCACCTTATGGTCGTTCTCCTGTGAGTCTAGATTTTCGAACCCGACGCAAAACTGATTGTTAATTGTAACGTTCAGGGCCTCCTGATGACGATGAAACACTCAAATTGAATCGAGTTTCAATACATCGTCTTCCAGCCGAAACTGGTAGTTAATTGTAACGGTCAGGGCCTCCAAAAGGAGATGGAACACTCAAATGGAGTCGAGATTCAATACATCGTCCTTCAGGCGACTTGTCTCCAAGGGTCTATTGCTGCCTCGGTCACCTTATTGTCGATCTCCAGTGAGTCTAGATTTTTGAATCCGACGCTAAATGATAGTTAATTGTAACTTTCAGCGCCTCCTAATGACGATGGAACACTCAAATTGCGTCGAGATTCAATACATCGTCCTTCAGCCGACTTGTATCCTACGGTCTATAGCTGCCTCGGGCACCTTATGGTCGTTCTCCTGTGAGTCTAGATTTTCGAATCCGACGCAAAAATGATAGTTAATTGTAACGTTCAGGGCCTCCTAATAACGATGGAACACTCAAACTGCGTCGAGATTCAATTCTTCGCCATTCAGCCGATTTGTCTCCAAGGGCAACTTATGGTTCGTCTCCTGTGACTCTAGATTTTCGAATCCGACGCACAACTGATAGTTAATTGTATAGTTCAGCGCCTCCTAATGACGATGGAACACTCAAATTGGGTCGAGTCAATATATCGTCCTCCAGCCGACTTGTCTCCAAGGGGTTTATTGTTGCCTCGGGTACCATATGGTCCTTATCCTGTGAGTCTAGATTTTAGAATCCGACGCGAAACATAGTTAATTGTAACGTTCAGGGCCTCCTAATGACGATGGAGCGCTCAAATTGCGTCGCGATTCAAAACATCGTCCTCCTGCGGACTGGTGTCCAAGCGGATATTGCTGCCTCGGGCACATTATGTTACTCTATATTTACGAATCCGGCGAAAAACTGATAGTTAGATGTAACATTCAGGGCCTCCTAATGACTCTGAAACACTCAAATTGCGTCGCGATCCAATATTTCGTCCACCAGACGAATTGTCTCCAAGCGTCTATTTGCTGCCTCGGGCACCTTAGGGTCGTTCTCCTGTGAGTCTAGATTTTCGAACCCGACGCAAAAATGATTGTTAATTGTAACGTTCAGCGCCTCCTAATGACGATGGAACACTCAAATTGAATCGAGATTCAATACATCGTCTTCCAGCCGACGTGTATCCAAGGGGATTTTGCTGTTTCGGGCACCATATTATCCTTCTCCTGTGAGTAGATTTTCGAATCCGACGCTAAAATGATAGTTAATTGTTACTTTCAGCGCCTCCTAATGACGATGGAAAACTCAAATTGCGTCCAGTGTAAATACATCGTCCTCCAGCCGATTTGTCTGCAAGGGTCTATTCCTGCCTCGGGTACCTTATCGTCGTTCTCCTGTGAGTCTGGATTTTTTAATCCGACGCAAAACTGATTGTTAATTGTAACGTTCAGGGCCTCCTAATGACGATGGAACACTCAAATTGCGTCGAGATTCAATACATCGGAATCCAGCTAACTTGTCTCCAAGGGGCTGTTGCTGCCTCCGGCACCTTATGGTCGTTCTCTTGTGAGTCTAGATTTTCGAATCCGACGCAAAAATGATAGTTAATTGTAACGTTCAGGGCCTCCTAATAACGATGGAACACTCAAACTGCGTCGAGATTCAATTCTTCGCCATTCAGCCGATTTGTCTCCAAGGGCAACTTATGGTTCGTCTCCTGTGAGTCTAGATTTTCGAATCCGACGCAAAAATGATATTCAATTGTTACGTTCAGCGCCTCCTAATGACGATGGAACACTCAATTTGCGTCGAGAGTCAATACATGGACCTCCAGCCCACTTGTCTAGAAGGGGATATGCTGCCTCGGGTTCCATGTGGTCCGTGTCCTGTGAGTCTAGATTTTCGAATCCGACGAGATACTGATAGTTAATTGTAACGTTCATGGCCTCCTAATGACGATGGAGCACTCAAATTGCGTCGCGATTCAATACATCGTCCTCCAGCGGACTGGTGTCCAAGGGGATATTGCTGCCTCGGGCACATTATGTGAGTCTATATTTTCGAATCCGACGAAAAACTGATAGTTAGATGTAACATTCAGGGTCTCCTAATGACGATGGAACACTCAAATTGCGTCGAGTGTCAATACATCGTCCTCCAGCCGACTTGTCATCAAGGGTCTAATCCTGCCTCGTTCACCTTATGGTGGTTCTCCTGTGAGTCTAGATTTTCTAATCTGACGCAAAACTGATTGTTAATTGTAACGTTCAGGGCCTCCTAATGACGATGGAACACTCAAATTGCGTCGAGATTCAATACATCGTCCTTCAGCCGACTTGTATCCAACGGTCTATAGCTGCCTCGGGCACCTTATGGTCGTTCTCCTGTGAGTCTAGATTTTCGAATCCGACGCAAAAATGATAGTTAATTGTAAAGTTCAGGGCCTCCTAATGACGATGGAACACTCAAATTGCGTCGAGATTCGATACATCGGCCTCCAACCGACTTGCCTCGAAGAGTCCGTTGCTGCCTTGGGCACCTTATGGTCGTTCTCCTGTGACTCTAGATTTTCGAATCCGACGCACAACTGATAGTTAATTGTATAGTTCAGCGCCTCCTAATGACGATGGAACACTCAAATTGGGTCGAGTCAATATATCGTCCTCCAGCCGACTTGTCTCCAAGGGGTTTATTGTTGCCTCGGGTACCATATGGTCCTTATCCTGTGAGTCTAGATTTTAGAATCCGACGCGAAACATAGTTAAATTAACGTTCAGGGCCTCCTAATGACGATGGAGCGCTCAAATTGCGTCGCGATTCGAAACATCGTCCTCCTGCGGACTGGTCTCCAAGCGGATATTGCTGCCTCGGGCACATTATGTTAGTCTATATTTACGAATCCGGCGAAAAACTGATAGTTAGATGTAACATTCAGGGCCTCCTAATGACTCTTGAACACTCAAATTGCGTCGCGATCCAATATTTCGTCCACCAGACGAATTGTCTCCAAGCGTCTATTTGCTGCCTCGGGCACCTTATGGTCGTTCTCCTGTGAGTCTAGATTTTCGAACCCGACGCAAAAATGATTGTTAATTGTAACGTTCAGCGCCTCCTAATGACGATGGAACACTCAAATTGAATCGAGATTCAATACATCGTCTTCCAGCCGACGTGTATCCAAGGGGATTTTGCTGTTTCGGGCACCATATTATCCTTCTCCTGTGAGTAGATTTTCGAATCCGACGCTAAAATGATAGTTAATTGTTACTTTCAGCGCCTCCTAATGACGATGGAAAACTCAAATTGCGTCCAGTGTAAATACATCGTCCTCCAGCCGATTTGTCTGCAAGGGTCTAGTCCTGCCTCGGGTACCTTATCGTCGTTCTAATGTGAGTCTGGATTTTTTAATCCGACGCAAAACTGATTGTTAATTGTAACGTTCAGGGCCTCCTAATGACGATGAAACACTCAAATTGAATCGAGTTTCAATACATCGTCTCCAGCCGAAACTGATAGTTAATAGTAACGGTCAGGGAATCCAAAAGACGATGGAACACTCAAATGGAGTCGAGATTCAATACATCGTCCTTCAGGCGACTTGTCTCCAAGGGTCTATTGCTGCCTCGGTCACCTTATTGTCGATCTCCAGTGAGTCTAGATTTTCGAATCCGACGCTAAATGACAGTTAATTGTAACTTTCAGCGCCTCCTAATGACGATGGAACACACAAAATGCGTCGAGTGTCAATTCGTCGTCCTCCAGCCGACTTATCTCCAAGGGTCTATTCTTGCCTCGGGCACCTTATGGTCGTTCTCCTGTGAGTCTAGATTTTCTAATCCGACGCAAAACTGATTGTTAATTGTAAAGTTCAGCGCCTCCTAATGACGATGGAACACTCAAATTGAATCGAGATTCAATACATGGTCTTCCAGCCGACGTGTATCCAAGGGGATTTTGCTGTTTCGGGCACCATATTATCCTTCTCCTGTGAGTAGATTTTCGAATCCGACGCTAAAATGATAGTTAATTGTTACTTTCAGCGCCTCCTAATGACGATGGAAAACTCAAATTGCGTCCAGTGTAAATACATCGTCCTCCAGCCGATTTGTCTGCAAGGGTCTATTCCTGCCTCGGGTACCTTATCGTCGTTCTCCTGTGAGTCTGGATTTTTTAATCCGACGCAAAACTGATTGTTAATTGTAACGTTCAGGGCCTCCTAATGACGATGGAATACTCAAATTGCGTCGAGATTCAATACATCGGAATCCTGCTAACTTGTCACCAAGGGGCTGTTGCTGCCTCGGGCACCTTATGGTTGATCTCCTGTGAGTCTAGATTTTCGATTCCGACGCAAAAATGATAGTTAATTGTAACATTCAGGGCCTCCTAATAACGATGGAACACTCAAACTGCGTCGAGATTCAATTCTTCGCCATTCAGCCGATTTGTCTCCAAGGGCAACTTATGGTTCCTCTCCTGTGAGTCTAGATTTTCGAATCCGACGCAAAAATGATATTCAATTGTTACGTTCAGCGCCTCCTAATGACGATGGAACTCACAATTTGCGTCGAGAGTCAATACATGGACCTCCAGCCCACTTGTCTAGAAGGGGATATGATGCCTCGGGTTCCATGTGGTCCGTGTCCTGTGAGTCTAGATTTTCGAATCCGACGAGATACTGATAGTTAATTGTAACGTTCAGGGCCTCCTAATGACGATGGAGCGCTCAAATTGCGTCGCGATTCAAAACATCGTCCTCCTGCGGACTGGTCTCCAAGGGAAAATTGCTGCCTCGGGCACATTATGTGAGTCTATATTTACGAATCCGGCGAAAAACTGATAGTTAGATGTAACATTCAGGGCCTCCTAATGACTCTGAAAAACTCAAATTGCGTCACGATCCAATATTTCGTCCACCAGCCGAATTGTCTCCAAGCGTTTATTGCTTACTCGGGCACCTTATGGTCGTTCTCCTGTGAGTCTAGATTTTCGAACCCGACGCAAAACTGATTGTTAATTGTAACGTTCAGGGCCTCCTGATGACGATGAAACACTCAAATTGAATCGAGTTTCAATACATCGTCTTCCAGCCGAAACTGGTAGTTAATTGTAACGGTCAGGGCCTCCAAAAGGCGATGGAACACTCAAATGGAGTCGAGATTCCATACATCGTCCTTCAGGCGACTTGTCTCCAAGGGTCTATTGCTGCCTCGGTCACCTTATTGTCGATCTCCAGTGAGTCTAGATTTTTGAATCCGACGCTAAATGATAGTTAATTGTAACTTTCAGCGCCTCCTAATGACGATGGAACACTCAAATTGCGTCGAGATTCAATACATCGTCCTTCAGCCGACTTGTATCCTACGGTCTATAGCTGCCTCGGGCACCTTATGGTCGTTCTCCTGTGAGTCTAGATTTTCGAATCCGACGCAAAAATGATAGTTAATTGTAACGTTCAGGGCCTCCTAATAACGATGGAACACTCAAACTGCGTCGAGATTCAATTCTTCGCCATTCAGCCGATTTGTCTCCAAGGGCAACTTATGGTTCGTCTCCTGTGAGTCTAGATTTTCGAATCCGACGCAAAAATGATATTCAATTGTTACGTTCAGCGCCTCCTAATGACGATGGACCACTCAAATTGCGTCGCGATTCAATACATCGTCCTCCAGCGGACTGGTGTCCAAGGGGATATTGCTGCCTCGGGCACATTATGTGAGTCTATATTTTCGAATCCGACGAAAAACTGATAGTTAGATGTAACATTCAGGGCCTCCTAAAGACGATGGAACACTCAAATTGCGTCGAGTGTCAATACATCGTCCTCCAGCCGACTTGTCTCCAAGGGTCTATTCCTGCCTCGGGCACCTTATGGTGGTTCTCCTGTGAGTCTAGATTTTCTAATCTGACGCAAAACTGATTGTTAATTGTAACGTTCAGGGCCTCCTAATGACGATGGAACACTCAAATTGCGTCGAGATTCAATATATCGTCCTCCAGCCGACTTGTCTCCAAGGGGTTTATTGTTGCCTCGGGTACCATATGGTCCTTATCCTGTGAGTCTAGATTTTAGAATCCGACGCGAAACATAGTTAATTGTAACGTTCAGGGCCTCCTAATGACGATGGAGCGCTCAAATTGCGTCGCGATTCAAAACATCGTCCTCCTGCGGACTGGTCTCCAAGGGGAAATTGCTGCCTCGGGCACATTATGTGAGTCTATATTTACGAATCCGGCGAAAAACTGATAGTTAGATGTAACATTCAGGGCCTCCTAATGACTCTGAAACACTCAAATTGCGTCACGATCCAATATTTCGTCCACCAGCCGAATTGTCTCCAAGCGTTTATTGCTTACTCGGGCACCTTATGGTCGTTCTCCTGTGAGTCTAGATTTTCGAACCCGACGCAAAACTGATTGTTAATTGTAACGTTCAGGGCCTCCTGATGACGATGAAACACTCAAATTGAATCGAGTTTCAATACATCGTCTTCCAGCCGAAACTGGTAGTTAATTGTAACGGTCAGGGCCTCCAAAAGGCGATGGAACACTCAAATGGAGTCGAGATTCAATACATCGTCCTTCAGGCGACTTGTCTCCAAGGGTCTATTGCTGCCTCGGTCACCTTATTGTCGATCTCCAGTGAGTCTAGATTTTTGAATCCGACGCTAAATGATAGTTAATTGTAACTTTCAGCGCCTCCTAATGACGATGGAACACTCAAATTGCGTCGAGATTCAATACATCGTCCTTCAGCCGACTTGTATCCTACGGTCTATAGCTGCCTCGGGCACCTTATGGTCGTTCTCCTGTGAGTCTAGATTTTCGAATCCGACGCAAAAATGATAGTTAATTGTAACGTTCAGGGCCTCCTAATAACGATGGAACACTCAAACTGCGTCGAGATTCAATTCTTCGCCATTCAGCCGATTTGTCTCCAAGGGCAACTTATGGTTCGTCTCCTGTGAGTCTAGATTTTCGAATCCGACGCAAAAATGATATTCAATTGTTACGTTCAGCGCCTCCTAATGACGATGGACCACTCAAATTGCGTCGCGATTCAATACATCGTCCTCCAGCGGACTGGTGTCCAAGGGGATATTGCTGCCTCGGGCACATTATGTGAGTCTATATTTTCGAATCCGACGAAAAACTGATAGTTAGATGTAACATTCAGGGCCTCCTAAAGACGATGGAACACTCAAATTGCGTCGAGTGTCAATACATCGTCCTCCAGCCGACTTGTCTCCAAGGGTCTATTCCTGCCTCGGGCACCTTATGGTGGTTCTCCTGTGAGTCTAGATTTTCTAATCTGACGCAAAACTGATTGTTAATTGTAACGTTCAGGGCCTCCTAATGACGATGGAACACTCAAATTGCGTCGAGATTCAATATATCGTCCTCCAGCCGACTTGTCTCCAAGGGGTTTATTGTTGCCTCGGGTACCATATGGTCCTTATCCTGTGAGTCTAGATTTTAGAATCCGACGCGAAACATAGTTAATTGTAACGTTCAGGGCCTCCTAATGACGATGGAGCGCTCAAATTGCGTCGCGATTCAAAACATCGTCCTCCTGCGGACTGGTCTCCAAGGGGAAATTGCTGCCTCGGGCACATTATGTGAGTCTATATTTACGAATCCGGCGAAAAACTGATAGTTAGATGTAACATTCAGGGCCTCCTAATGACTCTGAAACACTCAAATTGCGTCACGATCCAATATTTCGTCCACCAGCCGAATTGTCTCCAAGCGTTTATTGCTTACTCGGGCACCTTATGGTCGTTCTCCTGTGAGTCTAGATTTTCGAACCCGACGCAAAACTGATTGTTAATTGTAACGTTCAGGGCCTCCTGATGACGATGAAACACTCAAATTGAATCGAGTTTCAATACATCGTCTTCCAGCCGAAACTGGTAGTTAATTGTAACGGTCAGGGCCTCCAAAAGGCGATGGAACACTCAAATGGAGTCGAGATTCAATACATCGTCCTTCAGGCGACTTGTCTCCAAGGGTCTATTGCTGCCTCGGTCACCTTATTGTCGATCTCCAGTGAGTCTAGATTTTCGAATCCGACGCTAAATGATAGTTAATTGTAACTTTCAGCGCCTCCTAATGACGATGGAACACTCAAATTGCGTCGAGATTCAATACATCGTCCTTCAGCCGACTTGTATCCTACGCTCTATAGCTGCCTCGGGCACCTTATGGTCGTTCTCCTGTGAGTCTAGATTTTCGAATCCGACGCAAAAATGATAGTTAATTGTAACGTTCAGGGCCTCCTAATAACGATGGAACACTCAAACTGCGTCGAGATTCAATTCTTCGCCATGCAGCCGATTTGTCTCCAAGGGCAACTTATGGTTCGTCTCCTGTGAGTCTAGATTTTCGAATCCGACGCAAAAATGATATTCAATTGTTACGTTCAGCGCCTCCTAATGACGATGGAACACTCAATTTGCGTCGAGAGTCAATACATGGACCTCCAGCCCACTTGTCTAGAAGGGGATATGCTGCCTCGGGTTCCATGTGGTCCGTGTCCTGTGAGTCTAGATTTTCAAATCCGACGAGATACTGATAGTTAATTGTAACGTTCATGGCCTCCTAATGACGATGGAGCACTCAAATTGCGTCGCGATTCAATACATCGTCCTCCAGCGGACTGGTGTCCAAGGGGATATTGCTGCCTCGGGCACATTATGTGAGTCTATATTTTCGAATCCGACGAAAAACTGATAGTTAGATGTAACATTCAGGGTCTCCTAATGACGATGGAACACTCAAATTGCGTCGAGTGTCAATACATCGTCCTCCAGCCGACTTGTCTTCAAGGGTCTATTCCTGCCTCGTTCACCTTATGGTGGTTCTCCTGTGAGTCTAGATTTTCTAATCTGACGCAAAACTGATTGTTAATTGTAACGTTCAGGGCCTCCTAATGACGATGGAACACTCAAATTGCGTCGAGATTCAATACATCGTCCTTCAGCCGACTTGTATCCAACGGTCTATAGCTGCCTCGGGCACCTTATGGTCGTTCTCCTGTGAGTCTAGATTTTCGAATCCGACGCAAAAATGATAGTTAATTGTAAAGTTCAGGGCCTCCTAATGACGATGGAACACTCAAATTGCGTCGAGATTCGATACATCGGCCTCCAACCGACTTGCCTCGAAGAGTCCGTTGCTGCCTTGGGCACCTTATGGTCGTTCTCCTGTGACTCTAGATTTTCGAATCCGACGCACAACTGATAGTTAATTGTATAGTTCAGCGCCTCCTAATGACGATGGAACACTCAAATTGGGTCGAGTCAATATATCGTCCTCCAGCCGACTTGTCTCCAAGGGGTTTATTGTTGCCTCGGGTACCATATGGTCCTTATCCTGTGAGTCTAGATTTTAGAATCCGACGCGAAACATAGTTAATTGTAACGTTCAGGGCCTCCTAATGACGATGGAGCGCTCAAATTGCGTCGCGATTCAAAACATCGTCCTCCTGCGGCCTGGTCTCCAAGCGGATATTGCTGCCTCGGGCACATTATGTTAGTCTATATTTACGAATCCAGCGAAAGTTGATAGTTAGATGTAACATTCAGGGCCTCCTAATGACTCTGAAACACTCAAATTGCGTCGCGATCCAATATTTCGTCCACCAGACGAATTGTCTCCAAGCGTCTATTTGCTGCCTCGGGCACCTTATGGTCGTTCTCCTGTGAGTCTAGATTTTCGAACCCGACGCAAAAATGATTGTTAATTGTAACGTTCAGCGCCTCCTAATGACGATGGAACACTCAAATTGAATCGAGATTCAATACATCGTCTTCCAGCCGACGTGTATCCAAGGGGATTTTGCTGTTTCGGGCACCATATTATCCTTCTCCTGTGAGTAGATTTTCGAATCCGACGCTAAAATGATAGTTAATTGTTACTTTCAGCGCCTCCTAATGACGATGGAAAACTCAAATTGCGTCCAGTGTAAATACATCGTCCTCCAGCCGATTTGTCTGCAAGGGTCTAGTCCTGCCTCGGGTACCTTATCGTCGTTCTAATGTGAGTCTGGATTTTTTAATCCGACGCAAAATTGATTGTTAATTGTAACGTTCAGGGCCTCCTAATGACGATGAAACACTCAAATTGAATCGAGTTTCAATACATCGTCTCCAGCCGAAACTGATAGTTAATAGTAACGGTCAGGGAATCCAAAAGACGATGGAACACTCAAATGGAGTCGAGATTCAATGCATCGTCCTTCAGGCGACTTGTCTCCAAGGGTCTATTGCTGCCTCGGTCACCTTATTGTCGATCTCCAGTGAGTCTAGATTTTCGAATCCGACGCTAAATGATAGTTAATTGTAACTTTCAGCGCCTCCTAATGACGATGGAACACACAAAATGCGTCGAGTGTCAATTCGTCGTCCTCCAGCCGATTTGTCTCCAAGGGTCTATTCTTGCCTCGGGCACCTTATGGTCGTTCTCCTGTGAGTCTAGATTTTCTAATCCGACGCAAAACTGATTGTTAATTGTAAAGTTCAGGGCCTCCTAATGACGATGGAACACCCAAATTGCGTCGAGATTCAATGCATCGGAATCCTGCTAACTTGTCACCAAGGGGCTGTTGCTGCCTCGGGCACCTTATGGTTGATCTCCTGTGAGTCTAGATTTTCGATTCCGACGCAAAAATGATAGTTAATTGTAACATTCAGGGCCTCCTAATAACGATGGAACACTCAAACTGCGTCGAGATTCAATTCTTCGCCATTCAGCCGATTTGTCTCCAAGGGCAACTTATGGTTCGTCTCCTGTGAGTCTAGATTTTCGAATCCGACGCAAAAATGATATTCAATTGTTACGTTCAGCGCCTCCTAATGACGATGGAACACACAATTTGCGTCGAGAGTCAATACATGGACCTCCAGCCCACTTGTCTAGAAGGGGATATGCTGCCTCGGGTTCCATGTGGTCCGTGTCCTGTGAGTCTAGATTTTCGAATCCGACGAGATACTGATAGTTAATTGTAACGTTCATGGCCTCCTAATGACGATGGAGCACTCAAATTGCGTCGCGATTCAATACATCGTCCTCCAGCGGACTGGTGTCCAAGGGGATATTGCTGCCTCGGGCACATTATGTGAGTCTATATTTTCGAATCCGACGAAAAACTGATAGTTAGATGTAACATTCAGGGCCTCCTAAAGACGATGGAACACTCAAATTGCGTCGAGTGTCAATACATCGTCCTCCAGCCGACTTGTCTCCAAGGGTCTATTCCTGCCTCGGGCACCTTATGGTGGTTCTCCTGTGAGTCTAGATTTTCTAATCTGACGCAAAACTGATTGTTAATTGTAACGTTCAGGGCCTCCTAATGACGATGGAACACTCAAATTGCGTCGAGATTCAATATATCGTCCTCCAGCCGACTTGTCTCCAAGGGGTTTATTGTCGCCTCGGGTACCATATGGTCCTTATCCTGGGAGTCTAGATTTTAGAATCCGACGCGAAACATAGTTAATTGTAACGTTCAGGGCCTCCTAATGACGATGGAGCGCTCAAATTGCGTCGCGATTCAAAACATCGTCCTCCTGCGGACTGGTCTCCAAGGGGAAATTGCTGCCTCGGGCACATTATGTGAGTCTATATTTACGAATCCGGCGAAAAACTGATAGTTAGATGTAACATTCAGGGCCTCCTAATGACTCTGAAACACTCAAATTGCGTCACGATCCAATATTTCGTCCACCAGCCGAATTGTCTCCAAGCGTTTATTGCTTACTCGGGCACCTTATGGTCGTTCTCCTGTGAGTCTAGATTTTCGAACCCGACGCAAAACTGATTGTTAATTGTAACGTTCAGGGCCTCCTGATGACGATGAAACACTCAAATTGAATCGAGTTTCAATACATCGTCTTCCAGCCGAAACTGGTAGTTAATTGTAACGGTCAGGGCCTCCAAAAGGCGATGGAACACTCAAATGGAGTCGAGATGCAATACATCGTCCTTCAGGCGACTTGTCTCCAAGGGTCTATTGCTGCCTCGGTCACCTTATTGTCGATCTCCAGTGAGTCTAGATTTTTGAATCCGACGCTAAATGATAGTTAATTGTAACTTTCAGCGCCTCCTAATGACGATGGAACACTCAAATTGCGTCGAGATTCAATACATCGTCCTTCAGCCGACTTGTATCCTACGGTCTATAGCTGCCTCGGGCACCTTATGGTCGTTCTCCTGTGAGTCTTGATTTTCGAATCCGACGCAAAAATGATAGTTAATTGTAACGTTCAGGGCCTCCTAATAACGATGGAACACTCAAACTGCGTCGAGATTCAATTCTTCGCCATTCAGCCGATTTGTCTCCAAGGGCAACTTATGGTTCGTCTCCTGTGAGTCTAGATTTTCGAATCCGACGCAAAAATGATATTCAATTGTTACGTTCAGCGCCTCCTAATGACGATGGAGCACTCAAATTGCGTCGCGATTCAATACATCGTCCTCCAGCGGACTGGTGTCCAAGGGGATATTGCTGCCTCGGGCACATTATGTGAGTCTATATTTTCGAATCCGACGAAAAACTGATAGTTAGATGTAACATTCAGGGCCTCCTAAAGACGATGGAACACTCAAATTGCGTCGAGTGTCAATACATCGTCCTCCAGCCGACTTGTCTCCAAGGGTCTATTCCTGCCTCGGGCACCTTATGGTGGTTCTCCTGTGAGTCTAGATTTTCTAATCTGACGCAAAACTGATTGTTAATTGTAACGTTCAGGGCCTCCTAATGACGATGGAACACTCAAATTGCGTCGAGATTCAATTTATCGTCCTCCAGCCGACTTGTCTCCAAGGGGTTTATTGTTGCCTCGGGTACCATATGGTCCTTATCCTGTGAGTCTAGATTTTAGAATCCGACGCGAAACATAGTTAATTGTAACGTTCAGGGCCTCCTAATGACGATGGAGCGCTCAAATTGCGTCGCGATTCAAAACATCGTCCTCCTGCGGACTGGTCTCCAAGGGGAAATTGCTGCCTCGGGCACATTATGTGAGTCTATATTTACGAATCCGGCGAAAAACTGATAGTTAGATGTAACATTCAGGGCCTCCTAATGACTCTGAAACACTCAAATTGCGTCACGATCCAATATTTCGTCCACCAGCCGAATTGTCTCCAAGCGTTTATTGCTTACTCGGGCACCTTATGGTCGTTCTCCTGTGAGTCTAGATTTTCGAACCCGACGCAAAACTGATTGTTAATTGTAACGTTCAGGGCCTCCTGATGACGATGAAACACTCAAATTGAATCGAGTTTCAATACATCGTCTTCCAGCCGAAACTGGTAGTTAATTGTAACGGTCAGGGCCTCCAAAAGGCGATGGAACACTCAAATGGAGTCGAGATTCAATACATCGTCCTTCAGGCGACTTGTCTCCAAGGGTCTATTGCTGCCTCGGTCACCTTATTGTCGATCTCCAGTGAGTCTAGATTTTCGAATCCGACGCTAAATGATAGTTAATTGTAACTTTCAGCGCCTCCTAATGACGATGGAACACTCAAATTGCGTCGAGATTCAATACGTCCTCCTTCAGCCGACTTGTATCCTACGCTCTATAGCTGCCTCGGGCACCTTATGGTCGTTCTCCCGTGAGTCTAGATTTTCGAATCCGACGCAAAAATGATAGTTAATTGTAACGTTCAGGGCCTCCTAATAACGATGGAACACTCAAACTGCGTCGAGATTCAATTCTTCGCCATGCAGCCGATTTGTCTCCAAGGGCAACTTATGGTTCGTCTCCTGTGAGTCTAGATTTTCGAATCCGACGCAAAAATGATATTCAATTGTCACGTTCAGCGCCTCCTAATGACGATGGAACACTCAATTTGCGTCGAGAGTCAATACATGGACCTCCAGCCCACTTGTCTAGAAGGGGATATGCTGCCTCGGGTTCCATGTGGTCCGTGTCCTGTGAGTCTAGATTTTCAAATCCGACGAGATACTGATAGTTAATTGTAACGTTCATGGCCTCCTAATGACGATGGAGCACTCAAATTGCGTCGCGATTCAATACATCGTCCTCCAGCGGACTGGTGTCCAAGGGGATATTGCTGCCTCGGGCACATTATGTGAGTCTATATTTTCGAATCCGACGAAAAACTGATAGTTAGATGTAACATTCAGGGTCTCCTAATGACGATGGAACACTCAAATTGCGTCGAGTGTCAATACATCGTCCTCCAGCCGACTTGTCTTCAAGGGTCTATTCCTGCCTCGTTCACCTTATGGTGGTTCTCCTGTGAGTCTAGATTTTCTAATCTGACGCAAAACTGATTGTTAATTGTAACGTTCAGGGCCTCCTAATGACGATGGAACACTCAAATTGCGTCGAGATTCAATACATCGTCCTTCAGCCGACTTGTATCCAACGGTCTATAGCTGCCTCGGGCACCTTATGGTCGTTCTCCTGTGAGTCTAGATTTTCGAATCCGACGCAAAAATGATAGTTAATTGTAAAGTTCAGGGCCTCCTAATGACGATGGAACACTCTAATTGCGTCGAGATTCGATACATCGGCCTCCAACCGACTTGCCTCGAAGAGTCCGTTGCTGCCTTGGGCACCTTATGGTCGTTCTCCTGTGACTCTAGATTTTCGAATCCGACGCACAACTGATAGTTAATTGTATAGTTCAGCGCCTCCTAATGACGATGGAACACTCAAATTGGGTCGAGTCAATATATCGTCCTCCAGCCGACTTGTCTCCAAGGGGTTTATTGTTGCCTCGGGTACCATATGGTCCTTATCCTGTGAGTCTAGATTTTAGAATCCGACGCGAAACATAGTTAATTGTAACGTTCAGGGCCTCCTAATGACGATGGAGCGCTCAAATTGCGTCGCGATTCAAAACATCGTCCTCCTGCGGACTGATCTCCAAGCGGATATTGCTGCCTCGGGCACATTATGTTAGTCTATATTTACGAATCCGGCGAAAAACTGATAGTTACATGTAACATTCAGGGCCTCCTAATGACTCTTGAACACTCAAATTGCGTCGCGATCCAATATTTCGTCCACCAGACGAATTGTCTCCAAGCGTCTATTTGCTGCCTCGGGCACCTTATGGTCGTTCTCCTGTGAGTCTAGATTTTCGAACCCGACGCAAAAATGATTGTTAATTGTAACGTTCAGCGCCTCCTAATGACGATGGAACACTCAAATTGAATCGAGATTCAATACATCGTCTTCCAGCCGACGTGTATCCAAGGGGATTTTGCTGTTTCGGGCACCATATTATCCTTCTCCTGTGAGTAGATTTTCGAATCCGACGCTAAAATGATAGTTAATTGTTACTTTCAGCGCCTCCTAATGACGATGGAAAACTCAAATTGCGTCCAGTGTAAATACATCGTCCTCCAGCCGATTTGTCTGCAAGGGTCTGGTCCTGCCTCGGGTACCTTATCGTCGTTCTAATGTGAGTCTGGATTTTTTAATCCGACGCAAAACTGATTGTTAATTGTAACGTTCAGGGCCTCCTAATGACGATGAAACACTCAAATTGAATCGTGTTTCAATACATCGTCTCCAGCCGAAACTGATAGTTAATAGTAACGGTCAGGGAATCCAAAAGACGATGGAACACTCAAATGGAGTCGAGATTCAATACATCGTCCTTCAGGCGACTTGTCTCCAAGGGTCTATTGCTGCCTCGGTCACCTTATTGTCGATCTCCAGTGAGTCTAGATTTTCGAATCCGACGCTAAATGATAGTTAATTGTAACTTTAAGCGCCTCCTAATGACGATGGAACACACAAAATGCGTCGAGTGTCAATTCGTCGTCCTCCAGCCGACTTATCTCCAAGGGTCTATTCTTGCCTCGGGCACCTTATGGTCGTTCTCCTGTGAGTCTAGATTTTCTAATCCGACGCAAAACTGATTGTTAATTGTAAAGTTCAGGGCCTCCTAATGACGATGGAACACCCAAATTGCGTCGAGATTCAATGCATCGGAATCCTGCTTACTTGTCACCAAGGGGCTGTTGCTGCCTCGGGCACCTTATGGTTGATCTCCTGTGAGTCTAGATTTTCGATTCCGACGCAAAAATGATAGTTAATTGTAACATTCAGGGCCTCCTAATAACGATGGAACACTCAAACTGCGTCGAATTTCAATTCTTCGCCATTCAGCCGATTTGTCTCCAAGGGCAACTTATGGTTCGTCTCCTGTGAGTCTAGATTTTCGAATCCGACGCAAAAATGATATTCAATTGTTACGTTCAGCGCCTCCTAATGACGATGGAACACACAATTTGCGTCGAGAGTCAATACATGGACCTCCAGCCCACTTGTCTAGAAGGGGATATGCTGCCTCGGGTTCCATGTGGTCCGTGTCCTGTGAGTCTAGATTTTCGAATCCGACGAGATACTGATAGTTAATTGTAACGTTCATGGCCTCCTAATGACGATGGAGCACTCAAATTGCGTCGCGATTCAATACATCGTCCTCCAGCGGACTGGTGTCCAAGGGGATATTGCTGCCTCGGGCACATTATGTGAGTCTATATTTTCGAATCCGACGAAAAACTGATAGTTAGATGTAACATTCAGGGCCTCCTAAAGACGATGGAACACTCAAATTGCGTCGAGTGTGAATACATCGTCCTCCAGCCGACTTGTCTCCAAGGGTCTATTCCTGCCTCGGGCACCTTATGGTGGTTCTCCTGTGAGTCTAGATTTTCTAATCTGACGCAAAACTGATTGTTAATTGTAACGTTCAGGGCCTCCTAATGACGATGGAAAACTCAAATTGCGTCGAGATTCAATATATCGTCCTCCAGCCGACTTGTCTCCAAGGGGTTTATTGTTGCCTCGGGTACCATATGGTCCTTATCCTGGGAGTCTAGATTTTAGAATCCGACGCGAAACATAGTTAATTGTAACGTTCAGGGCCTCCTAATGACGATGGAGCGCTCAAATTGCGTCGCGATTCAAAACATCGTCCTCCTGCAGCCTGGTCTCCAAGGGGAAATTGCTGCCTCGGGGACATTATGTGAGTCTATATTTACGAATCCGGCGAAAAACTGATAGTTAGATGTAACATTCAGGGCCTCCTAATGACTCTGAAACACTCAAATTGCGTCACGACCCAATATTTCGTCCACCAGCCGAATTGTCTCCAAGCGTTTATTGCTTACTCGGGCACCTTATGGTCGTTCTCCTGTGAGTCTAGATTTTCGAATCCGACGCAAAAATGATAGTTAATTGTAACGTTCAGGGCCTCCTAATAACGATGGAACACTCAAACTGCGTCGAGATTCAATTCTTCGCCATTCAGCCGATTTGTCTCCAAGGGCAACTTATGGTTCGTCTCCTGTGAGTCTAGATTTTCGAATCCGACGCAAAAATGATATTCAATTGTTACGTTCAGCGCCTCCTAATGACGATGGAGCACTCAAATTGCGTCGCGATTCAATACATCGTCCTCCAGCGGACTGGTGTCCAAGGGGATATTGCTGCCTCGGGCACATTATGTGAGTCTATATTTTCGAATCCGACGAAAAACTGATAGTTAGATGTAACATTCAGGGCCTCCTAAAGACGATGGAACACTCAAATTGCGTCGAGTGTCAATACATCGTCCTCCAGCCGACTTGTCTCCAAGGGTCTATTCCTGCCTCGGGCACGTTATGGTGGTTCTCCTGTGAGTCTAGATTTTCTAATCTGACGCAAAACTGATTGTTAATTGTAACGTTCAGGGCCTCCTAATGACGATGGAACACTCAAATTGCGTCGAGATTCAATTTATCGTCCTCCAGCCGACTTGTCTCCAAGGGGTTTATTGTTGCCTCGGGTACCATATGGTCCTTATCCTGTGAGTCTAGATTTTAGAATCCGACGCGAAACATAGTTAATTGTAACGTTCAGGGCCTCCTAATGACGATGGAGCGCTCAAATTGCGTCGCGATTCAAAACATCGTCCTCCTGCGGACTGGTCTCCAAGGGGAAATTGCTGCCTCGGGCACATTATGTGAGTCTATATTTACGAATCCGGCGAAAAACTGATAGTTAGATGTAACATTCAGGGCCTCCTAATGACTCTGAAACACTCAAATTGCGTCACGATCCAATATTTCGTCCACCAGCCGAATTGTCTCCAAGCGTTTATTGCTTACTCGGGCACCTTATGGTCGTTCTCCTGTGAGTCTAGATTTTCGAACCCGACGCAAAACTGATTGTTAATTGTAACGTTCAGGGCCTCCTGATGACGATGAAACACTCAAATTGAATCGAGTTTCAATACATCGTCTTCCAGCCGAAACTGGTAGTTAATTGTAACGGTCAGGGCCTCCAAAAGGCGATGGAACACTCAAATGGAGTCGAGATTCAATACATCGTCCTTCAGCCGACTTGTATCCTACGCTCTATAGCTGCCTCGGGCACCTTATGGTCGTTCTCCTGTGAGTCTAGATTTTCGAATCCGACGCAAAAATGATAGTTAATTGTAACGTTCAGGGCCTCCTAATAACGATGGAACACTCAAACTGCGTCGAGATTCAATTCTTCGCCATGCAGCCGATTTGTCTCCAAGGGCAACTTATGGTTCGTCTCCTGTGAGTCTAGATTTTCGAATCCGACGCAAAAATGATATTCAATTGTTACGTTCAGCGCCTCCTAATGACGATGGAACACTCAATTTGCGTCGAGAGTCAATACATGGACCTCCAGCCCACTTGTCTAGAAGGGGATATGCTGCCTCGGGTTCCATGTGGTCCGTGTCCTGTGAGTCTAGATTTTCAAATCCGACGAGATACTGATAGTTAATTGTAACGTTCATGGCCTCCTAATGACGATGGAGCACTCAAATTGCGTCGCGATTCAATACATCGTCCTCCAGCGGACTGGTGTCCAAGGGGATATTGCTGCCTCGGGCACATTATGTGAGTCTATATTTTCGAATCCGACGAAAAACTGATAGTTAGATGTAACATTCAGGGTCTCCTAATGACGATGGAACACTCAAATTGCGTCGAGTGTCAATACATCGTCCTCCAGCCGACTTGTCTTCAAGGGTCTATTCCTGCCTCGTTCACCTTATGGTGGTTCTCCTGTGAGTCTAGATTTTCTAATCTGACGCAAAACTGATTGTTAATTGTAACGTTCAGGGCCTCCTAATGACGATGGAACACTCAAATTGCGTCGAGATTCAATACATCGTCCTTCAGCCGACTTGTATCCAACGGTCTATAGCTGCCTCGGGCACCTTATGGTCGTTCTCCTGTGAGTCTAGATTTTCGAATCCGACGCAAAAATGATAGTTAATTGTAAAGTTCAGGGTCTCCTAATGACGATGGAACACTCAAATTGCGTCGAGATTCGATACATCGGCCTCCAACCGACTTGCCTCGAAGAGTCCGTTGCTGCCTTGGGCACCTTATGGTCGTTCTCCTGTGACTCTAGATTTTCGAATCCGACGCACAACTGATAGTTAATTGTATAGTTCAGCGCCTCCTAATGACGATGGAACACTCAAATTGGGTCGAGTCAATATATCGTCCTCCAGCCGACTTATCTCCAAGGGGTTTATTGTTGCCTCGGGTACCATATGGTCCTTATCCTGTGAGTCTAGATTTTAGAATCCGACGCGAAACATAGTTAATTGTAACGTTCAGGGCCTCCTAATGACGATGGAGCGCTCAAATTGCGTCGCGATTCAAAACATCGTCCTCCTGCGGACTGGTCTCCAAGCGGATATTGCTGCCTCGGGCACATTATGTTAGTCTATATTTACGAATCCGGCGAAAGTTGATAGATGTAACATTCAGGGCCTCCTAATGACTCTGAAACACTCAAATTGCGTCGCGATCCAATATTTCGTCCACCAGACGAATTGTCTCCAAGCGTCTATTTGCTGCCTCGGGCACCTTATGGTCGTTCTCCTGTGAGTCTAGATTTTCGAACCCGACGCAAAAATGATTGTTAATTGTAACGTTCAGCGCCTCCTAATGACGATGGAACACTCAAATTGAATCGAGATTCAATACATCGTCTTCCAGCCGACGTGTATCCAAGGGGATTTTGCTGTTTCGGGCACCATATTATCCTTCTCCTGTGAGTAGATTTTCGAATCCGACGCTAAAATGATAGTTAATTGTTACTTTCAGCGCCTCCTAATGACGATGGAAAACTCAAATTGCGTCCAGTGTAAATACATCGTCCTCCAGCCGATTTGTCTGCAAGGGTCTGGTCCTGCCTCGGGTACCTTATCGTCGTTCTAATGTGAGTCTGGATTTTTTAATCCGACGCAAAACTGATTGTTAATTGTAACGTTCAGGGCCTCCTAATGACGATGAAACACTCAAATTGAATCGTGTTTCAATACATCGTCTCCAGCCGAAACTGATAGTTAATAGTAACGGTCAGGGAATCCAAAAGACGATGGAACACTCAAATGGAGTCGAGATTCAATACATCGTCCTTCAGGCGACTTGTCTCCAAGGGTCTATTGCTGCCTCGGTCACCTTATTGTCGATCTCCAGTGAGTCTAGATTTTCGAATCCGACGCTAAATGATAGTTAATTGTAACTTTCAGCGCCTCCTAATGACGATGGAACACACAAAATGCGTCGAGTGTCAATTCGTCGTCCTCCAGCCGACTTATCTCCAAGGGTCTATTCTTGCCTCGGGCACCTTATGGTCGTTCTCCTGTGAGTCTAGATTTTCTAATCCGACGCAAAACTGATTGTTAATTGTAAAGTTCAGGGCCTCCTAATGACGATGGAACACCCAAATTGCGTCGAGATTCAATGCATCGGAATCCTGCTTACTTGTCACCAAGGGGCTGTTGCTGCCTCGGGCACCTTATGGTTGATCTCCTGTGAGTCTAGATTTTCGATTCCGACGCAAAAATGATAGTTAATTGTAACATTCAGGCCTCCTAATAACGATGGAACACTCAAACTGCGTCGAATTTCAATTCTTCGCCATTCAGCCGATTTGTCTCCAAGGGCAACTTATGGTTCGTCTCCTGTGAGTCTAGATTTTCGAATCCGACGCAAAAATGATATTCAATTGTTACGTTCAGCGCCTCCTAATGACGATGGAACACACAATTTGCGTCGAGAGTCAATACATGGACCTCCAGCCCACTTGTCTAGAAGGGGATATGCTGCCTCGGGTTCCATGTGGTCCGTGTCCTGTGAGTCTAGATTTTCGAATCCGACGAGATACTGATAGTTAATTGTAACGTTCATGGCCTCCTAATGACGATGGAGCACTCAAATTGCGTCGCGATTCAATACATCGTCCTCCAGCGGACTGGTGTCCAAGGGGATATTGCTGCCTCGGGCACATTATGTGAGTCTATATTTTCGAATCCGACGAAAAACTGATAGTTAGATGTAACATTCAGGGCCTCCTAAAGACGATGGAACACTCAAATTGCGTCGAGTGTCAA
This sequence comes from Schistocerca piceifrons, assembly GCF_021461385.2. Lineage (NCBI taxonomy): Eukaryota > Metazoa > Arthropoda > Insecta > Orthoptera > Acrididae > Schistocerca > Schistocerca piceifrons. The sequence continues at coordinate 989,920,147 of NC_060149.1, forward strand.
TACATCGTCCTCCAGCCGACTTGTCTCCAAGGGTCTATTCCTGCCTCGGGCACCTTATGGTGGTTCTCCTGTGAGTCTAGATTTTCTAATCTGACGCAAAACTGATTGTTAATTGTAACGTTCAGGGCCTCCTAATGACGATGGAAAACTCAAATTGCGTCGAGATTCAATATATCGTCCTCCAGCCGACTTGTCTCCAAGGGGTTTATTGTTGCCTCGGGTACCATATGGTCCTTATCCTGGGAGTCTAGATTTTAGAATCCGACGCGAAACATAGTTAATTGTAACGTTCAGGGCCTCCTAATGACGATGGAGCGCTCAAATTGCGTCGCGATTCAAAACATCGTCCTCCTGCGGACTGGTCTCCAAGGGGAAATTGCTGCCTCGGGGACATTATGTGAGTCTATATTTACGAATCCGGCGAAAAACTGATAGTTAGATGTAACATTCAGGGCCTCCTAATGACTCTGAAACACTCAAATTGCGTCACGACCCAATATTTCGTCCACCAGCCGAATTGTCTCCAAGCGTTTATTGCTTACTCGGGCACCTTATGGTCGTTCTCCTGTGAGTCTAGATTTTCGAACCCGACGAAAAACTGATTGTTAATTGTAACGTTCAGGGCCTCCTGATGACGATGAAACACTCAAATTGAATCGAGTTTCAATACATCGTCTTCCAGCCGAAACTGGTAGTTAATTGTAACGGTCAGGGCCTCCAAAAGGCGATGGAACACTCAAATGGAGTCGAGATTCAATACATCGTCCTTCAGGCGACTTGTCTCCAAGGGTCTATTGCTGCCTCGGTCACCTTATTGTCGATCTCCAGTGAGTCTAGATTTTTGAATCCGACGCTAAATGATAGTTAATTGTAACTTTCAGCGCCTCCTAATGACGATGGAACACTCAAATTGCGTCGAGATTCAATACATCGTCCTTCAGCCGACTTGTATCCTACGGTCTATAGCTGCCTCGGGCACCTTATGGTCGTTCTCCTGTGAGTCTAGATTTTCGAATCCGACGCAAAAATGATAGTTAATTGTAACGTTCAGGGCCTCCTAATAACGATGGAACACTCAAACTGCGTCGAGATTCAATTCTTCGCCATTCAGCCGATTTGTCTCCAAGGGCAACTTATGGTTCGTCTCCTGTGAGTCTAGATTTTCGAATCCGACGCAAAAATGATATTCAATTGTTACGTTCAGCGCCTCCTAATGACGATGGAGCACTCAAATTGCGTCGCGATTCAATACATCGTCCTCCAGCGGACTGGTGTCCAAGGGGATATTGCTGCCTCGGGCACATTATGTGAGTCTATATTTTCGAATCCGACGAAAAACTGATAGTTAGATGTAACATTCAGGGCCTCCTAAAGACGATGGAACACTCAAATTGCGTCGAGTGTCAATACATCGTCCTCCAGCCGACTTGTCTCCAAGGGTCTATTCCTGCCTCGGGCACGTTATGGTGGTTCTCCTGTGAGTCTAGATTTTCTAATCTGACGCAAAACTGATTGTTAATTGTAACGTTCAGGGCCTCCTAATGACGATGGAACACTCAATTTGCGTCGAGATTCAATATATCGTCCTCCAGCCGACTTGTCTCCAAGGGGTTTATTGTTGCCTCGGGTACCATATGGTCCTTATCCTGTGAGTCTAGATTTTAGAATCCGACGCGAAACATAGTTAATTGTAACGTTCAGGGCCTCCTAATGACGATGGAGCGCTCAAATTGCGTCGCGATTCAAAACATCGTCCTCCTGCGGACTGGTCTCCAAGGGGAAATTGCTGCCTCGGGCACATTATGTGAGTCTATATTTACGAATCCGGCGAAAAACTGATAGTTAGATGTAACATTCAGGGCCTCCTAATGACTCTGAAACACTCAAATTGCGTCACGATCCAATATTTCGTCCACCAGCCGAATTGTCTCCAAGCGTTTATTGCTTACTCGGGCACCTTATGGTCGTTCTCCTGTGAGTCTAGATTTTCGAACCCGACGCAAAACTGATTGTTAATTGTAACGTTCAGGGCCTCCTGATGACGATGAAACACTCAAATTGAATCGAGTTTCAATACATCGTCTTCCAGCCGAAACTGGTAGTTAATTGTAACGGTCAGGGCCTCCAAAAGGCGATGGAACACTCAAATGGAGTCGAGATTCAATACATCGTCCTTCAGCCGACTTGTATCCTACGCTCTATAGCTGCCTCGGGCACCTTATGGTCGTTCTCCTGTGAGTCTAGATTTTCGAATCCGACGCAAAAATGATAGTTAATTGTAACGTTCAGGGCCTCCTAATAACGATGGAACACTCAAACTGCGTCGAGATTCAATTCTTCGCCATGCAGCCGATTTGTCTCCAAGGGCAACTTATGGTTCGTCTCCTGTGAGTCTAGATTTTCGAATCCGACGCAAAAATGATATTCAATTGTTACGTTCAGCGCCTCCTAATGACGATGGAACACTCAATTTGCGTCGAGAGTCAATACATGGACCTCCAGCCCACTTGTCTAGAAGGGGATATGCTGCCTCGGGTTCCATGTGGTCCGTGTCCTGTGAGTCTAGATTTTCAAATCCGACGAGATACTGATAGTTAATTGTAACGTTCATGGCCTCCTAATGACGATGGAGCACTCAAATTGCGTCGCGATTCAATACATCGTCCTCCAGCGGACTGGTGTCCAAGGGGATATTGCTGCCTCGGGCACATTATGTGAGTCTATATTTTCGAATCCGACGAAAAACTGATAGTTAGATGTAACATTCAGGGTCTCCTAATGACGATGGAACACTCAAATTGCGTCGAGTGTCAATACATCGTCCTCCAGCCGACTTGTCTTCAAGGGTCTATTCCTGCCTCGTTCACCTTATGGTGGTTCTCCTGTGAGTCTAGATTTTCTAATCTGACGCAAAACTGATTGTTAATTGTAACGTTCAGGGCCTCCTAATGACGATGGAACACTCAAATTGCGTCGAGATTCAATACATCGTCCTTCAGCCGACTTGTATCCAACGGTCTATAGCTGCCTCGGGCACCTTATGGTCGTTCTCCTGTGGGTCTAGATTTTCGAATCCGACGCAAAAATGATAGTTAATTGTAAAGTTCAGGGCCTCCTAATGACGATGGAACACTCAAATTGCGTCGAGATTCGATACATCGGCCTCCAACCGACTTGCCTCGAAGAGTCCGTTGCTGCCTTGGGCACCTTATGGTCGTTCTCCTGTGACTCTAGATTTTCGAATCCGACGCACAACTGATAGTTAATTGTATAGTTCAGCGCCTCCTAATGACGATGGAACACTCAAATTGGGTCGAGTCAATATATCGTCCTCCAGCCGACTTATCTCCAAGGGGTTTATTGTTGCCTCGGGTACCATATGGTCCTTATCCTGTGAGTCTAGATTTTAGAATCCGACGCGAAACATAGTTAATTGTAACGTTCAGGGCCTCCTAATGACGATGGAGCGCTCAAATTGCGTCGCGATTCAAAACATCGTCCTCCTGCGGACTGGTCTCCAAGCGGATATTGCTGCCTCGGGCACATTATGTTAGTCTATATTTACGAATCCGGCGAAAGTTGATAGATGTAACATTCAGGGCCTCCTAATGACTCTGAAACACTCAAATTGCGTCGCGATCCAATATTTCGTCCACCAGACGAATTGTCTCCAAGCGTCTATTTGCTGCCTCGGGCACCTTATGGTCGTTCTCCTGTGAGTCTAGATTTTCGAACCCGACGCAAAAATGATTGTTAATTGTAACGTTCAGCGCCTCCTAATGACGATGGAACACTCAAATTGAATCGAGATTCAATACATCGTCTTCCAGCCGACGTGTATCCAAGGGGATTTTGCTGTTTCGGGCACCATATTATCCTTCTCCTGTGAGTAGATTTTCGAATCCGACGCTAAAATGATAGTTAATTGTTACTTTCAGCGCCTCCTAATGACGATGGAAAACTCAAATTGCGTCCAGTGTAAATACATCGTCCTCCCGCCGATTTGTCTGCAAGGGTCTAGTCCTGCCTCGGGTACCTTATCGTCGTTCTAATGTGAGTCTGGATTTTTTAATCCGACGCAAAACTGATTGTTAATTGTAACGTTCAGGGCCTCCTAATGACGATGAAACACTCAAATTGAATCGAGTTTCAATACATCGTCTCCAGCCGAAACTGATAGTTAATAGTAACGGTCAGGGAATCCAAAAGACGATGGAACACTCAAATGGAGTCGAGATTCAATACATCGTCCTTCAGGCGACTTGTCTCCAAGGGTCTATTGCTGCCTCGGTCACCTTATTGTCGATCTCCAGTGAGTCTAGATTTTCGAATCCGACGCTAAATGATAGTTAATTGTAACTTTCAGCGCCTCCTAATGACGATGGAACACACAAAATGCGTCGAGTGTCAATTCGTCGTCCTCCAGCCGACTTGTCTCCAAGGGTCTATTCTTGCCTCGGGCACCTTATGGTCGTTCTCCTGTGAGTCTAGATTTTCTAATCCGACGCAAAACTGATTGTTAATTGTAAAGTTCAGGGCCTCCTAATGACGATGGAACACCCAAATTGCGTCGAGATTCAATGCATCGGAATCCTGCTAACTTGTCACCAAGGGGCTGTTGCTGCCTCGGGCACCTTATGGTTGATCTCCTGTGAGTCTAGATTTTCGATTCCGACGCAAAAATGATAGTTAATTGTAACATTCAGGGCCTCCTAATAACGATGGAACACTCAAACTGCGTCGAGATTCAATTCTTCGCCATTCAGCCGATTTGTCTCCAAGGGCAACTTATGGTTCGTCTCCTGTGAGTCTAGATTTTCGAATCCGACGCAAAAATGATATTCAATTGTTACGTTCAGCGCCTCCTAATGACGATGGAACACACAATTTGCGTCGAGAGTCAATACATGGACCTCCAGCCCACTTGTCTAGAAGGGGATATGCTGCCTCGGGTTCCATGTGGTCCGTGTCCTGTGAGTCTAGATTTTCGAATCCGACGAGATACTGATAGTTAATTGTAACGTTCATGGCCTCCTAATGACGATGGAGCACTCAAATTGCGTCGCGATTCAATACATCGTCCTCCAGCGGACTGGTGTCCAAGGGGATATTGCTGCCTCGGGCACATTATGTGAGTCTATATTTTCGAATCCGACGAAAAACTGATAGTTAGATGTAACATTCAGGGCCTCCTAAAGACGATGGAACACTCAAATTGCGTCGAGTGTCAATACATCGTCCTCCAGCCGACTTGTCTCCAAGGGTCTATTCCTGCCTCGGGCACCTTATGGTGGTTCTCCTGTGAGTCTAGATTTTCTAATCTGACGCAAAACTGATTGTTAATTGTAACGTTCAGGGCCTCCTAATGACGATGGAACACTCAAATTGCGTCGAGATTCAATATATCGTCCTCCAGCCGACTTGTCTCCAAGGGGTTTATTGTCGCCTCGGGTACCATATGGTCCTTAACCTGGGAGTCTAGATTTTAGAATCCGACGCGAAACATAGTTAATTGTAACGTTCAGGGCCTCCTAATGACGATGGAGCGCTCAAATTGCGTCGCGATTCAAAACATCGTCCTCCTGCGGACTGGTCTCCAAGGGGAAATTGCTGCCTCGGGCACATTATGTGAGTCTATATTTACGAATCCGGCGAAAAACTGATAGTTAGATGTAACATTCAGGGCCTCCTAATGACTCTGAAACACTCAAATTGCGTCACGATCCAATATTTCGTCCACCAGCCGAATTGTCTCCAAGCGTTTATTGCTTACTCGGGCACCTTATGGTCGTTCTCCTGTGAGTCTAGATTTTCGAACCCGACGCAAAACTGATTGTTAATTGTAACGTTCAGGGCCTCCTGATGACGATGAAACACTCAAATTGAATCGAGTTTCAATACATCGTCTTCCAGCCGAAACTGGTAGTTAATTGTAACGGTCAGGGCCTCCAAAAGGCGATGGAACACTCAAATGGAGTCGAGATTCAATACATCGTCCTTCAGGCGACTTGTCTCCAAGGGTCTATTGCTGCCTCGGTCACCTTATTGTCGATCTCCAGTGAGTCTAGATTTTTGAATCCGACGCTAAATGATAGTTAATTGTAACTTTCAGCGCCTCCTAATGACGATGGAACACTCAAATTGCGTCGAGATTCAATACATCGTCCTTCAGCCGACTTGTATCCTACGGTCTATAGCTGCCTCGGGCACCTTATGGTCGTTCTCCTGTGAGTCTAGATTTCCGAATCCGACGCAAAAATGATAGTTAATTGTAACGTTCAGGGCCTCCTAATAACGATGGAACACTCAAACTGCGTCGAGATTCAATTCTTCGCCATTCAGCCGATTTGTCTCCAAGGGCAACTTATGGTTCGTCTCCTGTGAGTCTAGATTTTCGAATCCGACGCAAAAATGATATTCAATTGTTACGTTCAGCGCCTCCTAATGACGATGGAGCACTCAAATTGCGTCGCGATTCAATACATCGTCCTCCAGCGGACTGGTGTCCAAGGGGATATTGCTGCCTCGGGCACATTATGTGAGTCTATATTTTCGAATCCGACGAAAAACTGATAGTTAGATGTAACATTCAGGGCCTCCTAAAGACGATGGAACACTCAAATTGCGTCGAGTGTCAATACATCGTCCTCCAGCCGACTTGTCTCCAAGGGTCTATTCCTGCCTCGGGCACCTTATGGTGGTTCTCCTTTGAGTCTAGATTTTCTAATCTGACGCAAAACTGATTGTTAATTGTAACGTTCAGGGCCTCCTAATGACGATGGAACACTCAAATTGCGTCGAGATTCAATATATCGTCCTCCAGCCGACTTGTCTCCAAGGGGTTTATTGTTGCCTCGGGTACCATATGGTCCTTATCCTGTGAGTCTAGATTTTAGAATCCGACGCGAAACATAGTTAATTGTAACGTTCAGGGCCTCCTAATGACGATGGAGCGCTCAAATTGCGTCGCGATTCAAAACATCGTCCTCCTGCGGACTGGTCTCCAAGGGGAAATTGCTGCCTCTGGCACATTATGTGAGTCTATATTTACGAATCCGGCGAAAAACTGATAGTTAGATGTAACATTCAGGGCCTCCTAATGACTCTGAAACACTCAAATTGCGTCACGATCCAATATTTCGTCCACCAGCCGAATTGTCTCCAAGCGTTTATTGCTTACTCGGGCACCTTATGGTCGTTCTCCTGTGAGTCTAGATTTTCGAACCCGACGCAAAACTGATTGTTAATTGTAACGTTCAGGGCCTCCTGATGACGATGAAACACTCAAATTGAATCGAGTTTCAATACATCGTCTTCCAGCCGAACCTGGTAGTTAATTGTAACGGTCAGGGCCTCCAAAAGGCGATGGAACACTCAAATGGAGTCGAGATTCAATACATGGTCCTTCAGGCGACTTGTCTCCAAGGGTCTATTGCTGCCTCGGTCACCTTATTGTCGATCTCCAGTGAGTCTAGATTTTCGAATCCGACGCTAAATGATAGTTAATTGTAACTTTCAGCGCCTCCTAATGACGATGGAAGACTCAAATTGCGTCGAGATTCAATACATCGTCCTTCAGCCGACTTGTATCCTACGCTCTATAGCTGCCTCGGGCACCTTATGGTCGTTCTCCTGTGAGTCTAGATTTTCGAATCCGACGCAAAAATGATAGTTAATTGTAACGTTCAGGGCCTCCTAATAACGATGGAACACTCAAACTGCGTCGAGATTCAATTCTTCGCCATGCAGCCGATTTGTCTCCAAGGGCAACTTATGGTTCGTCTCCTGTGAGTCTAGATTTTCGAATCCGACGCAAAAATGATATTCAATTGTTACGTTCAGCGCCTCCTAATGACGATGGAACACTCAATTTGCGTCGAGAGTCAATACATGGACCTCCAGCCCACTTGTCTAGAAGGGGATATGCTGCCTCGGGTTCCATGTGGTCCGTGTCCTGTGAGTCTAGATTTTCAAATCCGACGAGATACTGATAGTTAATTGTAACGTTCATGGCCTCCTAATGACGATGGAGCACTCAAATTGCGTCGCGATTCAATACATCGTCCTCCAGCGGACTGGTGTCCAAGGGGATATTGCTGCCTCGGGCACATTATGTGAGTCTATATTTTCGAATCCGACGAAAAACTGATAGTTAGATGTAACATTCAGGGTCTCCTAATGACGATGGAACACTCAAATTGAGTCGAGTGTCAATACATCGTCCTCCAGCCGACTTGTCTTCAAGGGTCTATTCCTGCCTCGTTCACCTTATGGTGGTTCTCCTGTGAGTCTAGATTTTCTAATCTGACGCAAAACTGATTGTTAATTGTAACGTTCAGGGCCTCCTAATGACGATGGAACACTCAAATTGCGTCGAGATTCAATACATCGTCCTTCAGCCGACTTGTATCCAACGGTCTATAGCTGCCTCGGGCACCTTATGGTCGTTCTCCTGTGAGTCTAGATTTTCGAATCCGACGCAAAAATGATAGTTAATTGTAAAGTTCAGGGCCTCCTAATGACGATGGAACACTCAAATTGCGTCGAGATTCGATACATCGGCCTCCAACCGACTTGCCTCGAAGAGTCCGTTGCTGCCTTGGGCACCTTATGGTCGTTCTCCTGTGACTCTAGATTTTCGAATCCGACGCACAACTGATAGTTAATTGTATAGTTCAGCGCCTCCTAATGACGATGGAACACTCAAATTGGGTCGAGTCAATATATCGTCCTCCAGCCGACTTGTCTCCAAGGGGTTTATTGTTGCCTCGGGTACCATATGGTCCTTATCCTGTGAGTCTAGATTTTAGAATCCGACGCGAAACATAGTTAATTGTAACGTTCAGGGCCTCCTAATGACGATGGAGCGCTCAAATTGCGTCGCGATTCAAAACATCGTCCTCCTGCGGACTGGTCTCCAAGCGGATATTGCTGCCTCGGGCACATTATGTTAGTCTATATTTACGAATCCGGCGAAAGTTGATAGTTAGATGTAACATTCAGGGCCTCCTAATGACTCTGAAACACTCAAATTGCGTCGCGATCCAATATTTCGTCCACCAGACGAATTGTCTCCAAGCGTCTATTTGCTGCCTCGGGCACCTTATGGTCGTTCTCCTGTGAGTCTAGATTTTCGAACCCGACGCAAAAATGATTGTTAATTGTAACGTTCAGCGCCTCCTAATGACGATGGAACACTCAAATTGAATCGAGATTCAATACATCGTCTTCCAGCCGACGTGTATCCAAGGGGATTTTGCTGTTTCGGGCACCATATTATCCTTCTCCTGTGAGTAGATTTTCGAATCCGACGCTAAAATGATAGTTAATTGTTACTTTCAGCGCCTCCTAATGACGATGGAAAACTCAAATTGCGTCCAGTGTAAATACATCGTCCTCCAGCCGATTTGTCTGCAAGGGTCTATTCCTGCCTCGGGTACCTTATCGTCGTTCTCCTGTGAGTCTGGATTTTTTAATCCGACGCAAAACTGATTGTTAATTGTAACGTTCAGGGCCTCCTAATGACGATGGAACACTCAAATTGCGTCGAGATTCAATACATCGGAATCCAGCTAACTTGTCTCCAAGGGGCTGTTGCTGCCTCCGGCACCTTATGGTCGTTCTCTTGTGAGTCTAGATTTTCGAATCCGACGCAATAATGATAGTTAATTGTAACGTTCAGGGCCTCCTAATAACGATGGAACACTCAAACTGCGTCGAGATTCAATTCTTCTCCATGCAGCCGATTTGTCTCCAAGGGCAACTTATGGTTCGTCTCCTGTGAGTCTAGATTTTCGAATCCGACGCAAAAATGATATTCAATTGTTACGTTCAGCGCCTCCTAATGACGATGGAAAACTCAATTTGCGTCGAGAGTCAATACATGGACCACCAGCCCACTTGTCTAGAAGGGGATATGCTGCCTCGGGTTCCATGTGGTCCGTGTCCTGTGAGTCTAGATTTTCGAATCCGACGAGATACTGATAGTTAATTGTAACGTTGATGGCCTCCTAATGACGATGGAGCGCTCAAATTGCGTCGCGATTCAAAACATCGTCCTCCTGCGGACTGATCTCCAAGCGGATATTGCTGGCTCGGGCACGTTATGTTAGTCTATATTTACGAATCCGGAGAAAAACTGATAGTTACATGTAACATTCAGGGCCTCCTAATGACTCTCAAACACTCAAATGGCGTCGCGATCCAATATTTCGTCCACCAGACGAATTGTCTCCAAGCGTCTATTTGCTGCCTCGGGCACCTTATGGTCGTTCTCCTGTGAGTCTAGATTTTCGAACCCGACGCAAAAATGATTGTTAATTGTAACGTTCAGCGCCTCCTAATGACGATGGAACACTCAAATTGAATCGAGATTCAATACATCGTCTTCCAGCCGACGTGTATCCAAGGGGATTTTGCTGTTTCGGGCACCATATTATCCTTCTCCTGTGAGTAGATTTTCGAATCCGACGCTAAAATGATAGTTAATTGTTACTTTCAGCGCCTCCTAATGACGATGGAAAACTCAAATTGCGTCCAGTGTAAATACATCGTCCTCCAGCCGATTTGTCTGCAAGGGTCTAGTCCTGCCTCGGGTACCTTATCGTCGTTCTAATGTGAGTCTGGATTTTTTAATCCGACGCAAAACTGATTGTTAATTGTAACGTTCAGGGCCTCCTAATGACGATGGAACACTCAAATTGCGTCGAGATTCAATACATCGGAATCCAGCTAACTTGTCTCCAAGGGGCTGTTGCTGCCTCCGGCACCTTATGGTCGTTCTCTTGTGAGTCTAGATTTTCGAATCCGACGCAAAAATGATAGTTAATTGTAACGTTCAGGGCCTCCTAATAACGATGGAACACTCAAACTGCGTCGAGATTCAATTCTTCGCCATGCAGCCGATTTGTCTCCAAGGGCAACTTATGGTTCGTCTCCTGTGAGTCTAGATTTTCGAATCCGACGCAAAAATGATATTCAATTGTTACGTTCAGCGCCTCCTAATGACGATGGAACACTCAATTTGCGTCGAGAGTCAATACATGGACCACCAGCCCACTTGTCTAGAAGGGGATATGCTGCCTCGGGTTCCATGTGGTCCGTGTCCTGTGAGTCTAGATTTTCGAATCCGACGAGATACTGATAGTTAATTGTAACGTTCATGGCCTCCTAATGACGATGGAGCACTCAAATTGCGTCGCGATTCAATACATCGTCCTCCAGAGGACTGGTCTCCAAGGGGATATTGCTGCCTCGGGCACATTATGTGAGTCTATATTTTCGAATCCGACGAAAAACTGATAATTAGATGTAACATTCAGGGCCTCCTAATGACGATGGAACACTCAAAATGCGTCGAGTGTCAATACATCGTCCTCCAGCCGACTTGTCTCCAAGGGTCTATTCCTGCCTCGGGCACCTTATGGTGGTTCTCCTGTGAGTCTAGATTTTCTAATCTGACGCAAAACTGATTGTTAATTGTAACGTTAAGGGCCTCCTAATGACGATGGAACACTCAAATTGCGTCGAGATTCAATACATCGTCCTTCAGCCGATTTGTATCCAACGGTCATTAGCTGCCTCGGGCACCTTATGGTCGTTCTCCTGTGAGTCTAGATTTTCGAATCCGACGCAAAAATGATAGTTAATTGTAAAGTTCAGGGCCTCCTAATGACGATGGAACACTCAAATTGCGTCGAGATTCGATACATCGGCCTCCAACCGACTTGCCTCGAAGAGTCCGTTGCTGCCTTGGGCACCTTATGGTCGTTCTCCTGTGACTCTAGATTCTCGAATCCGACGCACAACTGATAGTTAATTGTATAGTTCAGCGCCTCCTAATGACGATGGAACACTCAAATTGGGTCGAGTCAATATATCGTCCTCCAGCCGACTTGTCTCCAAGGGGTTTATTGTTGCCTGGGGTACCATATGGTCCTTATCCTGTGAGTTTAGATTTTAGAATCCGACGCGAAACATAGTTAATTGTGACATTCAGGGCCTCCTAATGACGATGGAGCGCTCAAATTGCGTCGCGATTCAAAACATCGTCCTCCTGCGGACTGGTCTCCAAGGGGATATTGCTGCCTCGGGCACATTATGTGAGTCTATATTTACGAATCCGGCGAAAAACTGATAGTTAGATGTAACATTCAGGGCCTCCTAATGACGCTGAAACACTCAAATTGCGTCGCGATCCAATATTTCGTCCACCAGACGAATTGTCTCCAAGCGTCTATTTGCTGCCTCGGGCACCTTATGGTCGTTCTCCTGTGAGCCTAGATTTTCGAACCCGACGCAAAAATGATTGTTAATTGTAACGTTCAGCGCCTCCTAATGACGATGGAACACTCAAATTGAATCGAGATTCAATACATCGTCTTCCAGCCGACGTGTATCCAAGGGGATTTTGCTGTTTCGGGCACCATATTATCCTTCTCCTGTAAATTGATTTTCGAATCCGACGCTAAAATGATAGTTAATTGTTATTTTCAGCGCCTCCTAATGACGATGGAACACTCAATTAGCGTCGAGTGTAAATACATCGTCCTCCAGCCGATTTGTCTCCAAGGGTCTATTCCTGCCTCCGGCACCTTATGGTCGTTCTCTTGTGAGTCTAGCTTTTCGAATCCGACGCAAAAATGATAGTTAATTGTAACGTTCAGGGCCTCCTAATAACGATGGAACACTCAAACTGCGTCGAGATTCAATTCTTCGCCATGCAGCCGATTTGTCTCCAAGGGCAACTTATGGTTCGTCTCCTGTGAGTCTAGATTTTCGAATCCGACGCAAAAATGATATTCAATTGTTACGTTCAGCGCCTCCTAATGACGATGGAACACTCAATTTGCGTCGAGAGTCAATACATGGACCACCAGCCCACTTGTCTAGAAGGGGATATGCTGCCTCGGGTTCCATGTGGTCCGTGTCCTGTGAGTCTAGATTTTCGAATCCGACGAGATACTGATAGTTAATTGTAACGTTCATGGCCTCCTAATGACGATGGAGCACTCAAATTGCGTCGCGATTCAATACATCGTCCTCCAGCGGACTGGTCTCCAAGGGGATATTGCTGCCTCGGGCACATTATGTGAGTCTATATTTTCGAATCCGACGAAAAACTGATAGTTAGATGTAACATTCAGGGCCTCCTAATGACGATGGAACACTCAAATTGCGACGAGTGTCAATACATCGTCCTCCAGCCGACTTGTCTCCAAGGGTCTATTCCTGCCTCGGGCACCTTATGGTGGTTCTCCTGTGAGTCTAGATTTTCTAATCTGACGCAAAACTGATTGTTAATTGTAACGTTCAGGGCCTCCTAATGACGATGGAACACTCAAATTGCGTCGTGATTCAATACATCGTCTTTCAGCCGACTTGTATCCAACGGTCTATAGCTGCCTCGGGCACCTTATGGTCGTTCTCCTGTGAGTCTAGATTTTCGAATCCGACGCAAAAATGATAGTTAATTGTAAAGTTCAGGGCCTCCTAATGACGATGGAACACTCAAATTGCGTCGAGATTCGATACATCGGCCTCCAACCGACTTGCCTCGAAGAGTCCGTTGCTGCCTTGGGCACCTTATGGTCGTTCTCCTGTGACTCTAGATTTTCGAATCCGACGCACAACTGATAGTTAATTGTATAGTTCAGCGCCTCCTAATGACGATGGAACACTTAAATTGGGTCGAGTCAATATATCGTCCTCCAGCCGACTTGTCTCCAAGGGGTTTATTGTTGCCTCGGGTACCATATGGTCCTTATCCTGTGAGTCTACATTTTAGAATCCGACGCGAAACATAGTTAATTGTGACGTTCAGGGCCTCCTAATGACGATGGAGCGCTCAAATTGCGTCGCGATTCAAAACATCGTCCTCCTGCGGACTGGTCTCCAAGGGGATATTGCTGCCTCGGGCACATTATGTTAGTCTATATTTACGAATCCGGCGAAAAACTGATAGTTAGATGTAACATTCAGGGCCTCCTAATGACTCTGAAACACTCAAATTGCGTCGCGATCCAATATTTCGTCCACCAGACGAGTTGTCTCCAAGCGTCTATTTGCTGCCTCGGGCACCTTATGGTCGTTCTCCTGTGAGTCTAGATTTTCGAACCCGACGCAAAAATGATTGTTAATTGTAACGTTCAGTGCCTCCTAATGACGATGGAACACTCAAATTGAATCGAGATTCAATACATCGTCTTCCAGCCGACTTGTATCCAAGGGGATTTTGCTGTTTCGGGCACCATATTATCCTTCTCCAGTGAGTAGATTTTCGAATCCGACGCTAAAATGATAGTTAATTGTTATTTTCAGCGCCTCCTAATGACGATGGAACACTCAATTTGCGTCGAGTGTAAATACATCGTCCTCCAGCCGATTTGTCTCCAAGGGTCTATTCCTGCCTCCGGCACCTTATGGTCGTTCTCTTGTGAGTCTAGATTTTCGAATCCGACGCAAAAATGATAGTTAATTGTAACGTTCAGGGCCTCCTAATAACGATGGAACACTCAAATTGCGTCGAGATTCAATTCTTCGCCATGCAGCCGATTTGTCTCCAAGGGCAACTTATGGTTCGTCTCCTGTGAGTCTAGATTTTCGAATCCGACCCAAAAATGATATTCAATTGTTACGTTCAGCGCCTCCTAATGACGATGGAACACTCAATTTGCGTCGAGAGTCAATACATGGACCACCAGCCCACTTGTCTAGAAGGGGATATGCTGCCTCGGGTTCCATGTGGTCCGTGTCCTGTGAGTCTATATTTTCGAATCCGACGAGATAGTGATAGTTAATTGTAACGTTCATGGCCTCCTAATGACGATGGAGCACTCAAATTGCGTCGCGATTCAATACATCGTCCTCCAGCGGACTGGTCTCCAAGGGGATATTGCTGCCTCGGGCACATTATGTGAGTCTATATTTTCGAATCCGACGAAAAACTGATAGTTAGATGTAACATTCAGGGCCTCCTAATGACGATGGAACACTCAAATTGCGTCGAGTGTCAATACATCGTCCTCCAGCCGACTTGTCTCCAAGGGTCTATTCCTGCCTCGGGCACCTTATGGTGGTTCTCCTGTGAGACTAGATTTTCTAATCTGACGCAAAACTGATTGTTAATTGTAACGTTCAGGGCCTCCTAATGACGATGGAACACTCAAATTGCGTCGAGATTCAATACATCGTCCTTCAGCCGACTTGTATCCAACGGTCTATAGCTGCCTCGGGCACCTTATGGTCGTTCTCCTGTGAGTCTAGATTTTCGAATCCGACGCAAAAATGATATTCAATTGTTACGTTCAGCGCCTCCTAATCACGATGGAACACTCAAATTGCGTCGAGATTCGATACATCGGCCTCCAACCGACTTGCCTAGAAGAGTCCGTTGCTGCCTTGGGCACCTTATGGTCGTTCTCCTGTGACTCTAGATTTTCGAATCCGACGCACAACTGATAGTTAATTGTATAGTTCAGCGCCTCCTAATGACGATGGAACACTCAAATTGGGTCGAGTCAATATATCGTCCTCCAGCCGACTTGTCTCCAAGGGGTTTATTGTTGCCTCGGGTACCATATGGTCCTTATCCTGTGAGTCTAGATTTTAGAATCCGACGCGAAACATAGTTAATTGTAACGTTCAGGGCCTCCTAATGACGATGGAGCGCTCAAATTGCGTCGCGATTCAAAACATCGTCCTCCTGCGGACTGGTCTCCAATTGGATATTGCTGCCTCGGGCACATTATGTTAGTCTATATTTACGAATCCGGCGAAAAACTGATAGTTAGATGTAACATTCAGGGCCTCCTAATGACTCTGAAACACTCAAATTGCGTCGCGATCCAATATTTCGTCCACCAGACGAATTGTCTCCAAGCGTCTATTTGCTGCCTCGGGCACCTTATGGTCGTTCTCCTGTGAGTCTAGATTTTCGAACCCGACGCAAAAATGATTGTTAATTGTAACGTTCAGTGCCTCCTAATGACGATGGAACACTCAAATTGAATCGAGATTCAATACATCGTCTTCCAGCCGACTTGTATATAAGGGGATTTTGCTGTTTCGGGCACCATATTATCCTTCTCCTGTTAGTAGATTTTCGAATCCGACGCTAAAATGATAGTTAATTGTTATTTTCAGCGCCTCCTAATGACGATGGAACACTCAAATTGCGTCGAGTGTAAATACATCGTCCTCCAGCCGATTTGTCTCCAAGGGTCTATTGCTGCCTCGGCTACCTTATCGTCGTTCTCCTGTGAGTCTGGATTTTTTAATCCGACGCAAAACTGATTGTTAATTGTAACGTTCAGGGCCTCCTAATGACGATGGAACACTTAAATTGCGTCGAGATTCAATACATCGGAATCCAGCTAACTTGTCTCCAAGGGGCTGTTGCTGCCTCCGGCACCTTATGGTCGTTCTCTTGTGAGTCTAGATTTTCGAATCCGACGCAAAAATGGTAGTTAATTGTAACGTTCAGGGCCTCCTAATAACGATGGAACACTCAAACTGCGTCGAGATTCAATTCTTCGCCATGCAGCCGATTTGTCTCCAAGGGCAACTTATGGTTCGTCTCCTGTGAGTCTAGATTTTCGAATCCGACGCAAAAATGATATTCAATTGTTACGTTCAGCGCCTCCTAATGACGATGGAACACTCAATTTGCGTCGAGAGTCAATACATGGACCTCCAGCCCACTTGTCTAGAAGGGGATCTGCTGCCTCGGGTTCCATGTGGTCCGTGTCCTGTGAGTCTAGATTTTCAAACCCGACGAGATACTGATAGTTAATTGTAACGTTCATGGCCTCCTAATGACGATGGAGCACTCAAATTGCGTCGCGATTCAATACATCGTCCTCCAGCGGACTGGTCCATAAGGGGATATTGCTGCCTCGGGCACATTATGTGAGTCTATATTTTCGAATCCGACGAAAAACTGATAGTTAGATGTAACATTCAGGGCCTCCTAATGACGATGGAACACTCAAATTGCGTCGAGTGTCAATACATCGTCCTCCAGCCGACTTGTCTCCAAGGGTCTATTCCTGCCTCGGGCACCTTATGGTGGTTCTCCTGTGAGACTAGATTTTCTAATCTGACGCAAAACTGATTGTTAATTGTAACGTTCAGGGCCTCCTAATGACGATGGAACACTCAAATTGCGTCGAGATTCAATACATCGTCCTTCAGCCGACTTGTATCCAACGGTCTATAGCTGCCTCGGGCACCTTATGGTCGTTCTCTTGTGAGTCTAGATTTTCGAATCCGACGCAAAAATGATAGTTAATTGTAACGTTCAGGGCCTCCTAATAACGATGGAACACTCAAACAGCGTCGAGATTCAATTCTTCGCCATGCAGCCGATTTGTCTCCAAGGGCAACTTATGGTTCGTCTCCTGTGAGTCTAGATTTTCGAATCCGACGCAAAAATGATATTCAATTGTTACGTTCAGCGCCTCCTAATGACGATGGAACACTCAATTTGCGTCGAGAGTCAATACATGGACCTCCAGCCCACTTGTCTAGAAGGGGATATGCTGCCTCGGGTTCCATGTGGTCCGTGTCCTGTGAGTCTAGATTTTCAAATCCGACGAGATACTGATAGTTAATTGTAACGTTCATGGCCTCCTAATGACGATGGAGCACTCAAATTGCGTCGCGATTCAATACATCGTCCTCCAGCGGACTGGTCCATAAGGGGATATTGCTGCCTCGGGCACATTATGTGAGTCTATATTTTCGAATCCGACGAAAAACTGATAGTTAGATGTAACATTCAGGGCCTCCTAATGACGATGGAACACTCAAATTGCGTCGAGTGTCAATACATCGTCCTCCAGCCGACTTGTCTCCAAGGGTCTATTCCTGCCTCGGGCACCTTATGGTGGTTCTCCTGTGAGACTAGATTTTCTAATCTGACGCAAAACTGATTGTTAATTGTAACGTTCAGGGCCTCCTAATGACGATGGAACACTCAAATTGCGTCGAGATTCAATACATCGTCCTTCAGCCGACTTGTATCCAACGGTCTATAGCTGCCTCGGGCACCTTATGGTCGTTCTCCTGTGAGTCTAGATTTTCGAATCCGACGCAAAAATGATAGTTAATTGTAAAGTTCAGGGCCTCCTAATGACGATGGAACACTCAAATTGCGTCGAGATTCGATACATTGGCCTCCAACCGACTTGCCTCGAAGAGTCCGTTGCGGCCTTGGGCACCTTATGGTCGTTCTCCTGTGACTCTAGATTTTCGAATCCGACGCACAACTGATAGTTAATTGTATAGTTCAGCGCCTCCTAATGACGATGGAACACTCAAATTGGGTCGAGTCAATATATCGTCCTCCAGCCGACTTGTCTCCAAGGAGTTTATTGTTGCCTCGGGTACCATATGGTCCTTATCCTGTGGGTCTAGATTTTAGAATCCGACGCGAAACATAGTTAATTGTAACGTTCAGGGCCTCCTAATGACGATGGAGCGCTCAAATTGCGTCGCGATTCAAAACATCGTCCTCCTGCGGACTGGTCTCCAATTGGATATTGCTGCCTCGGGCACATTATGTTAGTCTATATTTACGAATCCGGCGAAAAACTGATAGTTAGATGTAACATTCAGGGCCTCCTAATGACTCTGAAACACTCAAATTGCGTCGCGATCCAATATTTCGTCCACCAGACGAATTGTCTCCAAGCGTCTATTTGCTGCCTCGGGCACCTTATGGTCGTTCTCCTGTGAGTCTAGATTTTCGAACCCGACGCAAAAATGATTGTTAATTGTAACGTTCAGTGCCTCCTAATGACGATGGAACACTCAAATTGAATCGAGATTCAATACATCGTCTTCCAGCCGACTTGTATATAAGGGGATTTTGCTGTTTCGGGCACCATATTATCCTTCTCCTGTTAGTAGATTTTCGAATCCGACGCTAAAATGATAGTTAATTGTTATTTTCAGCGCCTCCTAATGACGATGGAACACTCAAATTGCGTCGAGTGTAAATACATCGTCCTCCAGCCGATTTGTCTCCAAGGGTCTATTGCTGCCTCGGCTACCTTATCGTCGTTCTCCTGTGAGTCTGGATTTTTTAATCCGACGCAAAACTGATTGTTAATTGTAACGTTCAGGGCCTCCTAATGACGATGGAACACTTAAATTGCGTCGAGATTCAATACATCGGAATCCAGCTAACTTGTCTCCAAGGGGCTGTTGCTGCCTCCGGCACCTTATGGTCGTTCTCTTGTGAGTCTAGATTTTCGAATCCGACGCAAAAATGGTAGTTAATTGTAACGTTCAGGGCCTCCTAATAACGATGGAACACTCAAACTGCGTCGAGATTCAATTCTTCGCCATGCAGCCGATTTGTCTCCAAGGGCAACTTATGGTTCGTCTCCTGTGAGTCTAGATTTTCGAATCCGACGCAAAAATGATATTCAATTGTTACGTTCAGCGCCTCCTAATGACGATGGAACACTCAATTTGCGTCGAGAGTCAATACATGGACCTCCAGCCCACTTGTCTAGAAGGGGATATGCTGCCTCGGGTTCCATGTGGTCCGTGTCCTGTGAGTCTAGATTTTCAAATCCGACGAGATACTGATAGTTAATTGTAACGTTCATGGCCTCCTAATGACGATGGAGCACTCAAATTGCGTCGCGATTCAATACATCGTCCTCCAGCGGACTGGTCCATAAGGGGATATTGCTGCCTCGGGCACATTATGTGAGTCTATATTTTCGAATCCGACGAAAAACTGATAGTTAGATGTAACATTCAGGGCCTCCTAATGACGATGGAACACTCAAATTGCGTCGAGTGTCAATACATCGTCCTCCAGCCGACTTGTCTCCAAGGGTCTATTCCTGCCTCGGGCACCTTATGGTGGTTCTCCTGTGAGACTAGATTTTCTAATCTGACGCAAAACTGATTGTTAATTGTAACGTTCAGGGCCTCCTAATGACGATGGAACACTCAAATTGCGTCGAGATTCAATACATCGTCCTTCAGCCGACTTGTATCCAACGGTCTATAGCTGCCTCGGGCACCTTATGGTCGTTCTCTTGTGAGTCTAGATTTTCGAATCCGACGCAAAAATGATAGTTAATTGTAACGTTCAGGGCCTCCTAATAACGATGGAACACTCAAACAGCGTCGAGATTCAATTCTTCGCCATGCAGCCGATTTGGCTCCAAGGGCAACTTATGGTTCGTCTCCTGTGAGTCTAGATTTTCGAATCCGACGCAAAAATGATATTCAATTGTTACGTTCAGCGCCTCCTAATGACGATGGAACACTCAATTTGCGTCGAGAGTCAATACATGGACCTCCAGCCCACTTGTCTAGAAGGGGATATGCTGCCTCGGGTTCCATGTGGTCCGTGTCCTGTGAGTCTAGATTTTCAAATCCGACGAGATACTGATAGTTAATTGTAACGTTCATGGCCTCCTAATGACGATGGAGCACTCAAATTGCGTCGCGATTCAATACATCGTCCTCCAGCGGACTGGTCCATAAGGGGATATTGCTGCCTCGGGCACATTATGTGAGTCTATATTTTCGAATCCGACGAAAAACTGATAGTTAGATGTAACATTCAGGGCCTCCTAATGACGATGGAACACTCAAATTGCGTCGAGTGTCAATACATCGTCCTCCAGCCGACTTGTCTCCAAGGGTCTATTCCTGCCTCGGGCACCTTATGGTGGTTCTCCTGTGAGACTAGATTTTCTAATCTGACGCAAAACTGATTGTTAATTGTAACGTTCAGGGCCTCCTAATGACGATGGAACACTCAAATTGCGTCGAGATTCAATACATCGTCCTTCAGCCGACTTGTATCCAACGGTCTATAGCTGCCTCGGGCACCTTATGGTCGTTCTCCTGTGAGTCTAGATTTTCGAATCCGACGCAAAAATGATAGTTAATTGTAAAGTTCAGGGCCTCCTAATGACGATGGAACACTCAAATTGCGTCGAGATTCGATACATTGGCCTCCAACCGACTTGCCTCGAAGAGTCCGTTGCTGCCTTGGGCACCTTATGGTCGTTCTCCTGTGACTCTAGATTTTCGAATCCGACGCACAACTGATAGTTAATTGTATAGTTCAGCGCCTCCTAATGACGATGGAACACTCAAATTGGGTCGAGTCAATATATCGTCCTCCAGCCGACTTGTCTCCAAGGAGTTTATTGTTGCCTCGGGTACCATATGGTCCTTATCCTGTGGGTCTAGATTTTAGAATCCGACGCGAAACATAGTTAATTGTAACGTTCAGGGCCTCCTAATGACGATGGAGCGCTCAAATTGCGTCGCGATTCAAAACATCGTCCTCCTGCGGACTGATCTCCAATTGGATATTGCTGCCTCGGGCACATTATGTTAGTCTATATTTACGAATCCGGCGAAAAACTGATAGTTAGATGTAACATTCAGGGCCTCCTAATGACTCTGAAACACTCAAATTGCGTCGCGATCCAATATTTCGTCCACCAGACGAATTGTCTCCAAGCGTCTATTTGCTGCCTCGGGCACCTTATATTCGTTCTCCTGTGAGTCTAGATTTTCGAACCCGACGCAAAAATGATTGTTAATTGTAACGTTCAGTGCCTCCTAATAACGATGGAACACTCAAATTGAATCGAGATTCAATACATCGTCTTCCAGCCGACTTGTATCCAAGGGGATTTTGCTGTTTCGGGCACGATATTATCCTTCTCCTGTTAGTAGATTTTCGAATCCGACGCTAAAATGATAGTTAATTGTTATTTTCAGCGCCTCCTAATGACGATGGAACACTCAAATTGCGTCGAGTGTAAATACATCGTCCTCCAGCCGATTTGTCTCCAAGGGTCTATTGCTGCCTCGGCTACCTTATCGTCGTTCTCCTGTGAGTCTGGATTTTTTAATCCGACGCAAAACTGATTGTTAATTGTAACGTTCAGGGCCTCCTAATGACGATGGAACACTCAAATTGCGTCGAGATTCAATACATCGTCCTTCAGCCGACTTGTATCCAACGGTCTATAGCTGCCTCGGGCACCTTATGGTCGTTCTCTTGTGAGTCTAGATTTTCGAATCCGACGCAAAAATGATAGTTAATTGTAACGTTCAGGGCCTCCTAATAACGATGGAACACTCAAATTGCGTCGAGATTCAATTCTTCGCCATGCAGCCGATTTGTCTCCAAGGGCAACTTATGGTTCGTCTCCTGTGAGTCTAGATTTTCGAATCCGACCCAAAAATGATATTCAATTGTTACGTTCAGCGCCTCCTAATGACGATGGAACACTCAATTTGCGTCGAGAGTCAATACATGGACCACCAGCCCACTTGTCTAGAAGGGGATATGCTGCCTCGGGTTCCATGTGGTCCGTGTCCTGTGAGTCTAGATTTTCGAATCCGACGAGATAGTGATAGTTAATTGTAACGTTCATGGCCTCCTAATGACGATGGAGCACTCAAATTGCGTCGCGATTCAATACATCGTCCTCCAGCGGACTGGTCTCCAAGGGGATATTGCTGCCTCGGGCACATTATGTGAGTCTATATTTTCGAATCCGACGAAAAACTGATAGTTAGATGTAACATTCAGGGCCTCCTAATGACGATGGAACACTCAAATTGCGTCGAGTGTCAATACATCGTCCTCCAGCCGACTTGTCTCCAAGGGTCTATTCCTGCCTCGGGCACCTTATGGTGGTTCTCCTGTGAGACTAGATTTTCTAATCTGACGCAAAACTGATTGTTAATTGTAACGTTCAGGGCCTCCTAATGACGATGGAACACTCAAATTGCGTCGAGATTCAATACATCGTCCTTCAGCCGACTTGTATCCAACGGTCTATAGCTGCCTCGGGCACCTTATGGTCGTTCTCCTGTGAGTCTAGATTTTCGAATCCGACGCAAAAATGATAGTTAATTGTAAAGTTCAGGGCCTCCTAATGACGATGGAACACTCAAATTGCGTCGAGATTCGATACATCGGCCTCCAACCGACTTGCCTCGAAGAGTCCGTTGCTGCCTTGGGCACCTTATGGTCGTTCTCCTGTGACTCTAGATTTTCGAATCCGACGCACAACTGATAGTTAATTGTATAGTTCAGCGCCTCCTAATGACGATGGAACACTCAAATTGGGTCGAGTCAATATATCGTCCTCCAGCCGACTTGTCTCCAAGGAGTTTATTGTTGCCTCGGGTACCATATGGTCCTTATCCTGTGAGTCTAGATTTTAGAATCCGACGCGAAACATAGTTAATTGTAACGTTCAGGGCCTCCTAATGACGATGGAGCGCTCAAATTGCGTCGCGATTCAAAACATCGTCCTCCTGCGGACTGGTCTCCAATTGGATATTGCTGCCTCGGGCACATTATGTTAGTCTATATTTACGAATCCGGCGAAAAACTGATAGTTAGATGTAACATTCAGGGCCTCCTAATGACTCTGAAACACTCAAATTGCGTCGCGATCCAATATTTCGTCCACCAGACGAATTGTCTCCAAGCGTCTATTTGCTGCCTCGGGCACCTTATATTCGTTCTCCTGTGAGTCTAGATTTTCGAACCCGACGCAAAAATGATTGTTAATTGTAACGTTCAGTGCCTCCTAATGACGATGGAACACTCAAATTGAATCGAGATTCAATACATCGTCTTCCAGCCGACTTGTATCCAAGGGGATTTTGCTGTTTCGGGCACGATATTATCCTTCTCCTGTTAGTAGATTTTCGAATCCGACGCTAAAATGATAGTTAATTGTTATTTTCAGCGCCTCCTAATGACGATGGAACACTCAAATTGCGTCGAGTGTAAATACATCGTCCTCCAGCCGATTTGTCTCCAAGGGTCTATTGCTGCCTCGGCTACCTTATCGTCGTTCTCCTGTGAGTCTGGATTTTTTAATCCGACGCAAAACTGATTGTTAATTGTAACGTTCAGGGCCTCCTAATGACGATGGAACACTTAAATTGCGTCGAGATTCAATACATCGGAATCCAGCTAACTTGTCTCCAAGGGGCTGTTGCTGCCTCCGGCACCTTATGGTCGTTCTCTTGTGAGTCTAGATTTTCGAATCCGACGCAAAAATGATAGTTAATTGTAACGTTCAGGGCCTCCTAATAACGATGGAACACTCAAACTGCGTCGAGATTCAATTCTTCGCCATGCAGCCGATTTGTCTCCAAGGGCAACTTATGGTTCGTCTCCTGTGAGTCTAGATTTTCGAATCCGACGCAAAAATGATATTCAATTGTTACGTTCAGCGCCTCCTAATGACGATGGAACACTCAATTTGCGTCGAGAGTCAATACATGGACCTCCAGCCCACTTGTCTAGAAGGGATATGCTGCCTCGGGTTCCATGTGGTCCGTGTCCTGTGAGTCTAGATTTTCAAATCCGACGAGATACTGATAGTTAATTGTAACGTTCATGGCCTCCTAATGACGATGGAGCACTCAAATTGCGTCGCGATTCAATACATCGTCCTCCAGCGGACTGGTCCATAAGGGGATATTGCTGCCTTGGGCACATTATGTGAGTCTATATTTTCGAATCCGACGAATAACTGATAGTTAGATGTAACATTCAGGGCCTCCTAATGACGATGGAACACTCAAATTGCGTCGAGTGTCAATACATCGTCCTCCAGCCGACTTGTCTCCAAGGGTCTATTCCTGCCTCGGGCACCTTATGGTGGTTCCCCTGTGAGACTAGATTTTCTAATCTGACGCAAAACTGATTGTTAATTGTAACGTTCAGGGCCTCCTAATGACGATGGAACACTCAAATTGCGTCGAGATTCAATACATCGTCCTTCAGCCGACTTGTATCCAACGGTCTATAGCTGCCTCGGGCACCTTATGGTCGTTCTCTTGTGAGTCTAGATTTTCGAATCCGACGCAAAAATGATAGTTAATTGTAACGTTCAGGGCCTCCTAATAACGATGGAACACTCAAACTGCGTCGAGATTCAATTCTTCGCCATGCAGCCGATTTGTCTCCAAGGGCAACTTATGGTTCGTCTCCTGTGAGTCTAGATTTTCGAATCCGACGCAAAAATGATATTCAATTGTTACGTTCAGCGCCTCCTAATGACGATGGAACACTCAATTTGCGTCGAGAGTCAATACATGGACCTCCAGCCCACTGGTCTAGAAGGGGATATGCTGCCTCGGGTTCCATGTGGTCCGTGTCCTGTGAGGCTAGATTTTCAAATCCGACGAGATACTGATAGTTAATTGTAACGTTCATGGCCTCCTAATGACGATGGAGCACTCAAATTGCGTCGCGATTCAATACATCGTCCTCCAGCGGACTGGTCCATAAGGGGATATTGCTGCCTCGGGCACATTATGTGAGTCTATATTTTCGAATCCGACGAAAAACTGATAGTTAGATGTAACATTCAGGGCCTCCTAATGACGATGGAACACTCAAATTGGGTCGAGTCAATATATCGTCCTCCAGCCGACTTGTCTCCAAGGGGTTTATTGTTGCCTCGGGTACCATATGGTCCTTATCCTGTGAGTCTAGATTTTAGAATCCGACGCGAAACATAGTTAATTGTAACGTTCAGGGCCTCCTAATGACGATGGAGCACTCAAATTGCGTCGCGATTCAAAACATCGTCCTCCTGCGGACTGGTCTCCAATTGGATATTGCTGCCTCGGGCACATTATGTTAGTCTATATTTACGAATCCGGCGAAAAACTGATAGTTAGATGTAACATTCAGGGCCTCCTAATGACTCTGAAACACTCAAATTGCGTCGCGATCCAATATTTCGTCCACCAGACGAATTGTCTCCAAGCGTCTATTTGCTGCCTCGGGCACCTTATGGTCGTTCTCCTGTGAGTCTAGATTTTCGAACCCGACGCAAAAATGATTGTTAATTGTAACGTTCAGCGCCTCCTAATGACGATGGAACACTCAAATTGAATCGAGATTCAATACATCGTCTTCCAGCCGACTTGTATCCAAGGGGATTTTGCTGTTTCGGGCACCATATTATCCTTCTCCTGTTAGTAGATTTTCGAATCCGACGCTAAAATGATAGTTAATTGTTATTTTCAGCGCCTCCTAATGACGATGGAACACTCAAATTGCGTCGAGTGTAAATACATCGTCCTCCAGCCGATTTGTCTCCAAGGGTCTATTCCTGCCTCGGCTACCTTATCGTCGTTCTCCTGTGAGTCTGGATTTTTTAATCCGACGCAAAACTGATTGTTAATTGTAACGTTCAGGGCCTCCTAATGACGATGGAACACTCAAATTGCGTCGAGATTCAATACATCGGAATCCAGCTAACTTGTCTCCAAGGGGCTGTTGCTGCCTCCGGCACCTTATGGTCGTTCTCTTGTGAGTCTAGATTTTCGAATCCGACGCAAAAATGATAGTTAATTGTAACGTTCAGGGCCTCCTAATAACGATGGAACACTCAAACTGCGTCGAGATTCAATTCTTCGCCATGCAGCCGATTTGTCTCCAAGGGCAACTTATGGTTCGTCTCCTGTGAGTCTAGATTTTCGAATCCGACGCAAAAATGATATTCAATTGTTACGTTCAGCGCCTCCTAATGACGATGGAACACTCAATTTGCGTCGAGAGTCAATACATGGACCTCCAGCCCACTTGTCTAGAAGGGGATATGCTGCCTCGGGTTCCATGTGGTCCGTGTCCTGTGAGTCTAGATTTTCAAATCCGACGAGATACTGATAGTTAATTGTAACGTTCATGGCCTCCTAATGACGATGGAGCACTCAAATTGCGTCGCGATTCAATACATCGTCCTCCAGCGGACTGGTCCATAAGGGGATATTGCTGCCTCGGGCACATTATGTGAGTCTATATTTTCGAATCCGACGAAAAACTGATAGTTAGATGTAACATTCAGGGCCTCCTAATGACGATGGAACACTCAAATTGCGTCGAGTGTCAATACATCGTCCTCCAGCCGACTTGTCTCCAAGGGTCTATTCCTGCCTCGGGTACCTTATGGTGGTTCTCCTGTGAGACTAGATTTTCTAATCTGACGCGAAACTTATAGTTAATTGTAACGTTCAGGGCCTCCTATACACGATGGATCACTCAAATTGCGTCGAGATTCAATACATCGTCCTTCAGCCGACTTGTATCCAACGGTCTATAGCTGCCTCGGGCACCTTATGGTCGTTCTCCTGTGAGTCTAGATTTTCGAATCCGACGCAAAAATGATAGTTAATTGTAAAGTTCAGGGCCTCCTAATGACGATGGAACACTCAAATTGCGTCGAGATTCAATACATCGTCCTTCAGCCGACTTGTATCCAACGGTCTATAGCTGCCTCGGGCACCTTATGGTCGTTCTCCTGTGAGTCTAGATTTTCGAATCCGACGCAAAAATGATAGTTAATTGTAAAGTTCAGGGCCTCCTAATGACGATGGAACACTCAAATTGCGTCGAGATTCGATACATCGGCCTCCAACCGACTTGCCTCGAAGAGTCCGTTGCTGCCTTGGGCACCTTATGGTCGTTCTCCTGTGACTCTAGATTTTCGAATCCGACGCACAACTGATAGTTAATTGTATAGTTCAGCGCCTCCTAATGACGATGGAACACTCAAATTGGGTCGAGTCAATATATCGTCCTCCAGCCGACTTGTCTCCAAGGGGTTTATTGTTGCCTCGGGTACCATATGGTCCTTATCCTGTGAGTCTAGATTTTAGAATCCGACGCGAAACATAGTTAATTGTGACGTTCAGGGCCTCCTAATGACGATGGAGCGCTCAAATTGCGTCGCGATTCAAAACATCGTCCTCCTGCGGACTGGTCTCCAAGCGGATATTGCTGCCTCGGGCACATTATGTTAGTCTATATTTACGAATCCGGCGAAAAACTGATAGTTAGATGTAACATTCAGGGCCTCCTAATGACTCTGAAACACTCAAATTGCGTCGCGATCCAATATTTCGTCCACCAGACGAATTGTCTCCAAGCGTCTATTTGCTGCCTCGGGCACCTTATGGTCGTTCTCCTGTGAGTATAGATTTTCGAACCCGACGCAAAAATGATTGTTAATTGTAACGTTCAGCGCCTCCTAATGACGATGGAACACTCAAATTGAATCGAGATTCAATACATCGTCTTCCAGCCGACTTGTATCCAAGGGGATTTTGCTGTTTCGGGCACCATATTATCCTTCTCCTGTTAGTAGATTTTCGAATCCGACGCTAAAATGATAGTTAATTGTTATTTTCAGCGCCTCCTAATGACGATGGAACACTCAAATTGCGTCGAGTGTAAATACATCGTCCTCCAGCCGATTTGTCTCCAAGGGTCTATTCCTGCCTCGGCTACCTTATCGTCGTTCTCCTGTGAGTCTGGATTTTTTAATCCGACGCAAAACTGATAGTTAATTGTAACGTTCAGGGCCTCCTAATAACGATGGAACACTCAAACTGCGTCGAGATTCAATTCTTCGCCATGCAGCCGATTTGTCTCCAAGGGCAACTTATGGTTCGTCTCCTGTGAGTCTAGATTTTCGAATCCGACGCAAAAATGATATTCAATTGTTACGTTCAGCGCCTCCTAATGACGATGGAACACTCAATTTGCGTCGAGAGTCAATACATGGACCTCCAGCCCACTTGTCTAGAAGGGGATATGCTGCCTCGAGTTCCATGTGGTCCGTGTCCTGTGAGTCTAGATTTTCAAATCCGACGAGATACTGATAGTTAATTGTAACGTTCATGGCCTCCTAATGACGATGGAGCACTCAAATTGCGTCGCGATTCAATACATCGTCCTCCAGCGGACTGGTCCATAAGGGGATATTGCTGCCTCGGGTACATTATGTGAGTCTATATTTTCGAATCCGACGAAAAACTGATAGTTAGATGTAACATTCAGGGCCTCCTAATGACGATGGAACACTCAAATTGCGTCGAGAGTCAATACATCGTCCTCCAGCCGACTTGTCTCCAAGGGTCTATTCCTGCCTCGGGCACCTTATGGTGGTTCTCCTGTGAGACTAGATTTTCTAATCTGACGCAAAACTGATTG
This sequence comes from Schistocerca piceifrons, assembly GCF_021461385.2. Lineage (NCBI taxonomy): Eukaryota > Metazoa > Arthropoda > Insecta > Orthoptera > Acrididae > Schistocerca > Schistocerca piceifrons. Next base: position 989,949,182 of record NC_060149.1, read on the forward strand.
TTAATTGTAACGTTCAGGGCCTCCTAATGACGATGGAACACTCAAATTGCGACGAGATTCAATACATCGTCCTTCAGCCGACTTGTATCCAACGGTCTATAGCTGCCTCGGGCACCTTATGGTCGTTCTCCTGTGAATCTAGATTTCCGAATCCGACGCAAAATTGATAGTTAATTGTAAAGTTCAGGGCTTCCTAGTGACGATGGATCACTCAAATTGCGTCGAGATTCGATACATCGGCCACCAACCGACTTGCCTCGAAGAGTCCGTTGCTGCCTTGGGCACCTTATGGTCGTTCTCCTGTGACTCTAGACTTTCGAATCCGACGCACAACTGATAGTTAATTGTATAGTTCAGCGCCTCCTAATGACGATGGAACACTCAAATTGGGTCGAGATTCAATATATCATCCTCCAGCCGACTTGTCTCCAAGGGGTTTATTGTTGCCTCGGGTACCATATGGTCCTTATCCTGTGAGTCTAGATTTTCGAATCCGACGCGAAACATAGTTAATTGTAACGGTCAGGGCCTCCTAATGACGATGGAGCGCTCAAATTGCGTCGCGATTCAAAACATCGTCCTCCAGCGGACTGGTCCATAAGGGGATATTGCTGCCTCGGGTACATTATGTGAGTCTATATTTTCGAATCCGACGAAAAACTGATAGTTAGATGTAACATTCAGGGCCTCCTAATGACGATGGAACACTCAATTGCGTCGAGTGTCAATACATCGTCCTCCAGCCGATTTGTCTCCAAGGGTCTATTCCTGCCTCGGGTACCTTATGGTCGTTCTATTGTGAGTCTGGATTTTCTAATCCGACACAAAACTGATTGTTAATTGTAACGTTCAGGGCCTCCTAATAACGATGGAACACTCAAACTGCGTCGAGATTCAATTCTTCGCCATTCAGCCGATTTGTCTCCAAGGGCAACTTATGGTTCGTCTCCTGTGAGTCTAGATTTTCGAATCCGACGCAAAAATGAAAGTCAATTGTTACGTTCAGCGCCTCTTAATGACGATGGAACACTCAATTGCGTCGAGTGTCAATACATCGTCCTCCAGCCGACTTGTCTCCAAGGGTCTATTCCTGGCTCGGACGCGCTGAACGTTACAATTAACAATCATTTTTGCGTCGGGTTCGAAAATCTAGACTCTCCAGTGAGTCTAGATTTTCCTAATCCGACGCAAAACTGATTGTTAATTGTAACGTTCAGGGCCTCCTATTGACGATGGAACACTCAATTTGCGTCGAGAGTCAATACATGGACCTCCAGCCCACTTGTCTAGAAGGGGATATGCTGCCTCGGGTTCCATGTGGTCCGTGTCCTGTGAGTCTAGATTTTCGAATCCGACGAGATACTGATAGTTAATTGTAACGTTTATGGCCTCCTAATGACGATGGAGCAGTCAAATTGCGTCGCGATTCAATACATCATCCTCCAGCGGACTGGTCTCCAAGGGGATATTGCTGCTTCGGGCACATTATGTGAGTCTATATTTTCGAATCCGACGAAAAACTGATAGTTAGATGTAACATTCAGGGCCTCCTAATGACGATGGAACACTCAATTGCGTCGAGTGTCAATACATCGTCCTCCAGCCGACTTGTCTCCAGGGGTCTATTCCTGCCTCGGTCACCTTATGGTGGTTCTCCTGTGAGTCTAGATTTTCTAATCCGACGCAAAACTGATTGTTAATTGTAACGTTCAGGGCCTCCTAATGACGATGGAGACTCAAATTGCGTCGAGATTCAATACATCGGAATCCAGCTAACTTGTCTCCAAGGGGCTGTTGCTGCCTCCGGCATCTTATGGTCGTTCTCTTGTGAGTCTAGATTTTCGAATCCGACGCAAAAATGATAGTTAATTTTAACGTTCAGCGCCTCCAAAAGACGATGGAACACTCAAATTGCGTCGAGATTCAATACATCGTCCTTCAGCCGACTTGTATCCAAAGGTCTATAGGTGCCTCGGGCACCTTATGGTCGTTCTCCTGTGAGTCTAGATTTTCGAATCCGACGTAAAAATGATAGTTAATTGTAATGTTCAGGGCCTCCTAATGACGATGGAACACTCAAATTGCGTCGAGATTCGATACATCGGCCTCCAACCGACTTGCCTCGAAGAGTCCGTTGGTGCCTCGGGCACCTTATGGTCGTTCTCCTGTGACTCTAGATTTTCAAATCCGACGCATAATTGATAGTTAATTGTATCGTTCAGCGCCTCCTAATGACGATGGAGCACTCAAATTGGGTCGAGATTCAATATATCGTCCTCCAGCCGACTTGTCTCCAAGGGGTTTATTGCTGCCTCGGGTAGCATATGGTCCTTATCCTGTGAGTCTAGATTTTCGAATGTGACGTGAAACTTGTAGTTAATTGTAACGCTCAGGGGCTCGTAATGACGATGGTGCGCTCAAATTGCGTCGCGATTCAAAACATTGTCCTCCTGCGGACTGGTCTCCAAGGGGATATTGCTGCCTCGGGCACATTATGTGAGTCTATATTTACGAATCCGGCGAAAAACTGATAGTTAGATGTAACATTCAGGGCCTCCTAATGACTCTGAAACACTCAAATTGCGTCGCGATCCAATATTTCGTCCACCACCCGAATTGTCTCCAAGCGTTTATTGCTTTCTCGGGCACCTTATGGTCGTTCTCCTGTGAGTCTAGATTTTCGAATCCGACGCAAAAATAATAGTTAATTGTAAAGGTCAGGGCCTCCTAATGACGATGGAACACTCAAATAGCGTCGAGATTCGATACATCGGCCTCCAACCGACTTGCCTCGAAGAGTCCGTTGCTGCCTTGGGCACCTTATGGTCGTTCTCCTGTGACTCTAGATTTTCGAATCCGACGCACAACTGATAGTTAATTGTATAGTTCAGCGCCTCCTAATGACGATGGAACACTCAATTGGGTCGAGATTCAATATATCGTCCTCCAGCCGACTTGTCTCCAAGGGGTTTATTGTTGTCTCGGGTACCATATGGTCCTTATCCTGTTAGTCTAGATTTTCGAATCCGACGCGAAACATAGTTAATTGTAACGGTCAGGGCCTCCTAATGACGATGGAGCGCTCAAATTGCGTCGCGATTCAAAACATCGTCCTCCTGCGGACTGGTCTCCAAGGGGAAATTGCTGCCTCGGGCACATTATGTGAGTCTATGTTTACGAATCCGGCGAAAAACTGATAGTTAGATGTAACATTCAGGGGCTCCTAATGACTCTGAAACACTCAAATTGCGTCGCGATCCAATATTTCGTCCTCCAGCAGAATTGTCTCCAAGCGTCTATTTGCTGCCTCGGGCACCTTATGGTCGTTCTCCTGTGAGTCTAGATTTTCGAACCCGACGCAAAAATGATTGTTTATTGTAACGTTCAGCGCCTCCTATTGACGATGGAACACTCAAATTGAATCGAGATTCAATACATCGTCTTCCAGCGGACTTGTATCCAAGGGGATTTTGCTGTTTCGGGCACCATATTTTCCTTCTCCTGTGAGTAGATTTTTCGAATCCGACGCTAAAATGATAGATAATTGTTATTTTGAGCGCCTCCTAAAGACGATGGAACACTCAAAATGCGTCGAGTGTCAATACATCGTCCTCCAGCCGACTTGTCTCCAAGGGTCTATTCCTGCCTCGGGCACCTTATGGTGGTTCTCCTGTGAGTCTAGATTTTCTAATCTGACGCAAAACTGATTGTTAATTGTAACGTTAAGGGCCTCCTAATGACGATGGAACACTCAAATTGCGTCGAGATTCAATACATCGTCCTTCAGCCGATTTGTATCCAACGGTCATTAGCTGCCTCGGGCACCTTATGGTCGTTCTCCTGTGAGTCTAGATTTTCGAATGCGACGCAAAAATGATAGTTAATTGTAAAGTTCAGGGCCTCCTAATGACGATAGAACACTCAAATTGCGTCGAGATTCGATACATCGGCCTCCAACCGACTTGCCTCGAAGAGTCCGTTGCTGCCTCGGGCACCTTATGGTCGTTCTCCTGTGACTCTAGATTTTCGAATCCGACGCATAACTGATAGTTAATTGTATCGTTCAGCGCCTCCTAATGACGATGGAACACTCAAATTGGGTCGATATTCAATATATCGTCCTCCAGCCGACTTGCCTCCAAGGGGATATTGCTGCCTCGGGCATCTTATGGTCCTTATCCTGTGAGTCTAGATTTTCAAATCCGACGCGAAACTTATTGTTAATTGTAACGTTCAGGGCCTCCTAATGACGATGGAGCACTCAAATTGTGTCGCGATTCAATACATCGTCCTCCAGCGGACTGGTCTCCAAGGGGATATTGTTGCCACGGGCACCTTTTGTGAGTCAAGATGTTCGAATCCGACGAAAAACTGATAGTTAATTGTAACATTCAGGGCCTCCTAATGACGGTGGAACACTCAAATTGCGTCGGGATCCAATACATCGTCCATCAGGCGACTTGTCTCCAAGGGTCTATTGCTGCCTAGGGCTCCATACGTTCAGGGCCTCCTAATGACGATGGTACACTCAAATTGCGTCGCGATCCAATACATCGTCCTCCAGTGGACTGATCTCCAAGGGGATACTCCTGCTTCCGGAACCTTATGGTTCGTCTCCAGTGAGTCTAGAATTTCCAATCCGACGAAAAACTTATAGTTAATTGTAACATTCAGGGCCTCCTAGTTACGATGGAACAATCAAATTGCGTCGCGATGCAAAACATCGTCCTCCAGCCGACTTGTCTCCAAGCGTCTATTGCTGCCTGGGGCACCTTATGATCGTTCTCCTGTAAGTCTAGATTTTCGAATCCGACGCGAAACTGATAGTTAATTGTAACGTTCAGAGCCTCATAATGACGATGGAGCACTCAAACTGCGTCGAGATTCAATAAATCGTCCTATAGCCGACTTGTCTCCAAGGTTCTATAGCTGCCTCGGGCACCTTATGGTCGCTCTCCTGTTAGTCTACATTTTCGAATCCGACGCAAAAATGATAGTTAATTGCAATGTTCAGTGCCTCCTACTGACGATGGAACACTCAAATTGCGTCCAGATTCAATACATCGGCCTCCAGCCGACTTGTCTCGAAGAGTCCGTTGCTGCCTCGGGCACCTTATGGTCGTTCTCCTGTGACTCTAGATTTTCGAATCCGACGCATAACTGATAGTTAATTGTATCGTCCAGCGCCTCCTAATGACGATGGAACACTCAAATTGGGTCGAGATTCAATACATCGTCCTTCAGCCCACTTCTCTCGAAGGGTCTATTGCTGCCTCGTACACCTTATGGTCGTTCTCCTGAGAGTCTAGATTTTCGAATGCGACGCGAAACTGATTGTTAATTGTAACTTTAAGCGCCTCCTAATGACGATGGAACACTCAAATTTCGTCGAGTGTCAATACATCGTCCTCCAGCCGACTTGTCTCCAAGGGTCTATTCCTGCCTCGGGCACCTTATTGTCGTTCTCCTGTGAGTGTAGATTTTGGAATCCGACGCAAAAATGATAGTTAATTGTAAAGTTCAGGGCCTCCTAATAACGATGGAACACTCAAATATAGTCGAGATTCAATACATCGCCATTCAGCCGATTTGTCTCCTAGGGGATATTGCTGTCTCGGGCAACATATGGTCCGTCTCCTGTGAGTCTAGATTTTCGAATCCGACGCAAAAATGATAGTCAATTGTTACGTTCAGCGACTCCTAATGACGATGGAACACTCAATTTGCGTCGAGAGTCAATACATGGACCTCCAGCCCACTTGTCTAGAAGGGGATATGCTGCCTCGGGTTCCATGTGGTCCGTGTCTTGTGAGTCTAGATTTACGAATCCGATGCAAAACTCATAGTTAATTGTAACGCTATTACGATGGAACACTCTAATTGCGTCGAGATTCAATATATCGTCTTCCAGCTGACTTGTTTTCATGGGGATTTTGCTGCCTCGGGCTCCTTATGGTCGCTCTCCTGTGAGTCTAGATTTTCAAATCCGACGCGAAACTGATTGTTAATTGTAATGGTCAGGGCCTCCTAATGACGATGGAACACTCAAATTGCGTCGCGATCCAATACATCGTCCTCCAGCGGACTGGTCTCCAAGGGGATACTGCTGCTTCCGGAACCATATGGTCCGTCTCCAGTGAGTCTAGAATTTCCAATCCGACGAAAAACTTATAGTTAATTGTAACATTCAGGGCCTCCTAGTTACGATGGAACACTCAAATTGCGTCGCGATCCAAAACATCGACCTCCAGCCGACTTGTCTCAAAGCGTCTATTGCTGCCTGGGGCACCTTATGATCGTTCTCCTGTAAGTCTAGATTTTCTAATCCGACGCAAAACTGATTGTTAATTGTAACGATCAGGGCCTCATAATGACGATGGAGCACTCGAATTGCGTCGAGATTCAATACATCGTCCTTCAGCCGACTTGTACCCAAGGGTCTATAGCTGCCTCGGGCACCTTATGGTCGTTCTCCTGTGACTCTAGATTTTCGAATCCGACGCATAACTGATAGTTAATTGTATCGTTCAGCGCCTCCTAATGACGATGGAACACTCAAATTGGGTCGAGATTCAATATATCGTCCTCCAGGCGACTTGTCTCCAAGGGGATATTGCTGCCTCGGGCACCATATGGTCCTTATCCTGTGAGTCTAGATTTTCGAATCCGACGCGAAACTTATAGTTAATTGTAACGCTCAGGGCCCCCTAATTACGATGGAACACTCTAATTGCGTCGAGTGTAAATACATCGTCCTCCAGCCGATTTGTCTCCAAGGGTCTATTCCTGCCTCGGGTACCTTATGGTCGTTCTATTGTGAGTCTGGATTTTCTAATCCGACACAAAACTGATTGTTAATTCTAACGTTCAGGGCCTCCTAATAACGATGGAACACTCAAATTGCGTCGAGATTCAATACATCGTCCTTCAGCCGACTTGTATCCAAAGGTCTATAGGTGCCTCGGGCACCTTATGGTCGTTCTCCTGTGAGTCTAGATTTTCGAATCCGACGCAAAAATGATAGTTAATTGTAATGTTCAGGGCCTCCTAATGACGATGGAACACTCAAATTGCGTCGAGATTCGATACATCGGCCTCCAACCGACTTGCCTCGAAGAGTCCGTTGCTGCCTCGGGCACCTTATGGTCGTTCTCCTGTGACTCTAGATTTTCAAATCCGACGCATAATTGATAGTTAATTGTATCGTTCAGCGCCTCCTAATGACGATGGAACACTCAAATTGGGTCGAGATTCAATATATCGTCCTCCAGGCGACTTGTCTCCAAGGGGATATTGCTGCCTCGGGCACCATATGGTCCTTATCCTGTGAGTCTAGATTTTCGAATCCGACGTGAAACTTGTAGTTAATTGTAACGCTCAGGGGCTCGTAATGACGATGGTGCGCTCAAATTGCGTCGCGATTCAAAACATTGTCCTCCTGCGGACTGGTCTCCAAGGGGATATTGCTGCCTCGGGCACATTATGTGAGTCTATATTTACGAATCCGGCGAAAAACTGATAGTAAGATGTAACATTCAGGGCCTCCTAATGACTCTGAAACACTCAAATTGCGTCGCGATCCAATATTTCGTCCTCCAGCAGAATTGTCTCCAAGCGTCTATTTGCTGCCTCGGGCACCTTATGGTCGTTCTCCTGTGAGTCTAGATTTTCGAACCCGACGCAAAAATGATTGTTAATTGTAACGTTCAGCGCCTCCTATTGACGATGGAACACTCAAATTGAATCGAGATTCAATACATCGTCTTCCAGCGGACTTGTATCCAAGGGGATTTTGCTGTTTCGGGCACCATATTTTCCTTCTCCTGTGAGTAGATTTTTCGAATCCGACGCTAAAATGATAGATAATTGTTATTTTGAGCGCCTCCTAATGACGATGGAACACTCAAATTGCGTCGAGTGTAAATACATCGTTCTCCAGCCGATTTGTCTCCAAGGGTCTATTCCTGCCTCGGGTACCTTATGGTCGTTCTATTGTGAGTTTGGATTTTCTAATCCGACACAAAACTGATTGTTAATTGTAACGTTCAGGGCCTCCTAATAACGATGGAACACTCAAATTGCGTCGAGATTCAATACATCGGCCTCCAACCGACTTGCCTCGAAGAGTCCGTTGCTGCCTCGGGCACCTTATGGTCGTTCTCTTGTGACTCCAGATTTTCGAATCCGACGCATAACTGATAGTTAATTGTATCGTTCAGAGCCTCCTAATGACGATGGAACACTCAAATTGCGTCGAGATTCAATACATCGTCCTTCAGCCGACTTGTATCCAACGGTCTATAGCTGCCTCGGGCACCTGTGAGTCTAGATTTTCGAATGCGACGCAAAAATGATAGTTAATTGTAAAGTTCAGGGCCTCCTAATGACGATAGAACACTCAAATTGCGTCGAGATTCGATACATCGGCCTCCAACCGACTTGCCTCGAAGAGTCCCTTGCTGCCTTGGGCACCTTACGGTTGTTCTCCTGTTACTCTAGATTTTCGAATCCGACGCACAACTGATAGTTAACTGAATAGTTCAGCGCCTCCTAATGACGATGGAACACTCAAATTGGGTCGAGATTCAATATATCGTCCTCCAGCCGACTTGTCTCCAAGGGGCTTATTGCCGCATCGTGTACCATATGGTCCTTATCCTGTTAGTCTAGATTTTCGAATCCGACGCGAAACTTATAGTTAATTGTAACGTTCAGGGCCTATTAACGACGATGGAGGGCTCAAATTGCGTCGCGATTCAAAACATCGTCCTCCTGCAGACTGGTCTCCAAGGGGATATTGCAACCTCGGGCACATTATGTGTGTCTATATTTACGAATCCGGCGAAAAACTGATAGTTAGATGTAACATTCAGGGCCTCCTAATGACTCTGAAACACTCAAATTGCATGGCGATCCAATATTTCGTCCACCAGCCGAATTGTCTCTAAGCGTCTATTGCTGCCTCGGGCACCTTATGATCGTTCTCCTGTGAGTCTAGATTTTGATTGTTAATTGTAACGTTCAGCGCCTCCTAATGACGATGGAACACTCAATTTGCGTCAAGAGTCAAAACATGGACCTCCAGCCCACTTGTGTAGAAGATGATTTGCTGCCTCGGGTTCCATATGGTCCGTGTCCTATGAGTAGATTTTCGAATCCGACGAGATACTGATAGTTAATTGTAACGTTCATGGCCTCCTAATGACGATGGATCGCTCAAATTGCGTCGCGATTCAATACATCGTCCTCCAGCCAACTTGTCTCCAAGGGTCTATTGCAGCCTCGGGCACCTTATGGACGTTCTCCTGTGAGTCTAGATTTTCTAATCCGACGCAAAACTGAATGTTAATTGTAAAATTCAGGGCCTCCTAGTTACGATGGAACACTCAAATTGCGTCGCGATCCAAAACATCGTCCTCCAGCCGACTTGTCTCCAAGCGTCTATTGCTGCCTGGGGCACCTTATGAACGTTCTCCTGTAAGTCTAGATTTTCTAATCCGACGCAAAACTGATTGTTAATTGTAACGTTCAGGGCCTCATAATGACGATGGAACACTCAGATTGCGTCGAGATTCAATACATCGGCCTCCAGCCGACTTGTCTCGAAGAGTCCGTTGCTGCCTCGGGCACCTTATGGTCGTTCTCCTGTGACTCTAGATTTTCGAATCCGACGCATAACTGATAGTTAATTGTATCGTTCAGCGCCTCCTAATGACGATGGAACACTCAAATTGGGTCGATATTCAATATATCGTCCTCCAGCCGACTTGCCTCCAAGGGGATATTGCTGCCTCGGGCATCTTATGGTCCTTATCCTGTGAGTCCAGATTTTCAAATCCGACGCGAAACTTATTGTTAATTGTAACGTTCAGGGCCTCCTAATGACGATGGAGCACTCAAATTGTGTCGCGATTCAATACATCGTCCTCCAGCGGACTGGTCTCCAAGGGGATATTGTTGCCACGGGCACCTTTTGTGAGTCAAGATGTTCGAATCCGACGAATAACTGATAGTTAATTGTAACATTCAGGGCCTCCTAATGACGGTGGAACACTCAAATTGCGTCGGGATCCAATACATCGTCCATCAGGCGACTTGTCTCCAAGGGTCTATTGCTGCCTAGGGCTCCATACGTTCAGGGCCTCCTAATGACGATGGTACACTCAAATTGCGTCGCGATCCAATACATCGTCCTCCAGTGGACTGATCTCCAAGGGGATACTCCTGCTTCCGGAACCTTATGGTTCGTCTCCAGTGAGTCTAGAATTTCCAATCCGACGAAAAACTTATAGTTAATTGTAACATTCAGGGCCTCCTAGTTACGATGGAACAATCAAATTGCGTCGCGATGCAAAACATCGTCCTCCAGCCGACTTGTCTCCAAGCGTCTATTGCTGCCTGGGGCACCTTATGATCGTTCTCCTGTAAGTCTAGATTTTCGAATCCGACGCGAAACTGATAGTTAATTGTAACGTTCAGAGCCTCATAATGACGATGGAGCACTCAAACTGCGTCGAGATTCAATAAATCGTCCTATAGCCGACTTGTCTCCAAGGTTCTATAGCTGCCTCGGGCACCTTATGGTCGCTCTCCTGTTAGTCTACATTTTCGAATCCGACGCAAAAATGATAGTTAATTGCAATGTTCAGTGCCTCCTACTGACGATGGAACACTCAAATTGCGTCCAGATTCAATACATCGGCCTCCAGCCGACTTGTCTCGAAGAGTCCGTTGCTGCCGCGGGCACCTTATGGTCGTTCTCCTGTGACTCTAGATTTTCGAATCCGACGCATAACTGATAGTTAATTGTATCGTCCAGCGCCTCCTAATGACGATGGAACACTCAAATTGGGTCGAGATTCAATACATCGTCCTTCAGCCCACTTCTCTCGAAGGGTCTATTGCTGCCTCGTACACCTTATGGTCGTTCTCCTGAGAGTCTAGATTTTCGAATGCGACGCGAAACTGATTGTTAATTGTAACTTTAAGCGCCTCCTAATGACGATGGAACACTCAAATTTCGTCGAGTGTCAATACATCGTCCTCCAGCCGACTTGTCTCCAAGGGTCTATTCCTGCCTCGGGCACCTTATTGTCGTTCTCCTGTGAGTGTAGATTTTGGAATCCGACGCAAAAATGATAGTTAATTGTAAAGTTCAGGGCCTCCTAATAACGATGGAACACTCAAATATAGTCGAGATTCAATACATCGCCATTCAGCCGATTTGTCTCCTAGGGGATATTGCTGTCTCGGGCAACATATGGTCCGTCTCCTGTGAGTCTAGATTTTCGAATCCGACGCAAAAATGATAGTCAATTGTTACGTTCAGCGACTCCTAATGACGATGGAACACTCAATTTGCGTCGAGAGTCAATACATGGACCTCCAGCCCACTTGTCTAGAAGGGGATATGCTGCCTCGGGTTCCATGTGGTCCGTGTCTTGTGAGTCTAGATTTACGAATCCGATGCAAAACTCATAGTTAATTGTAACGCTATTACGATGGAACACTCTAATTGCGTCGAGATTCAATATATCGTCTTCCAGCTGACTTGTTTTCATGGGGATTTTGCTGCCTCGGGCTCCTTATGGTCGCTCTCCTGTGAGTCTAGATTTTCAAATCCGACGCGAAACTGATTGTTAATTGTAATGGTCAGGGCCTCCTAATGACGATGGAACACTCAAATTGCGTCGCGATCCAATACATCGTCCTCCAGCGGACTGGTCTCCAAGGGGATACTGCTGCTTCCGGAACCATATGGTCCGTCTCCAGTGAGTCTAGAATTTCCAATCCGACGAAAAACTTATAGTTAATTGTAACATTCAGGGCCTCCTAGTTACGATGGAACACTCAAATTGCGTCGCGATCCAAAACATCGACCTCCAGCCGACTTGTCTCAAAGCGTCTATTGCTGCCTGGGGCACCTTATGATCGTTCTCCTGTAAGTCTAGATTTTCTAATCCGACGCAAAACTGATTGTTAATTGTAACGATCAGGGCCTCATAATGACGATGGAGCACTCGAATTGCGTCGAGATTCAATACATCGTCCTTCAGCCGACTTGTACCCAAGGGTCTATAGCTGCCTCGGGCACCTTATGGTCGTTCTCCTGTGACTCTAGATTTTCGAATCCGACGCATAACTGATAGTTAATTGTATCGTTCAGCGCCTCCTAATGACGATGGAACACTCAAATTGGGTCGAGATTAAATATATCGTCCTCCAGGCGACTTGTCTCCAAGGGGATATTGCTGCCTCGGGCACCATATGGTCCTTATCCTGTGAGTCTAGATTTTCGAATCCGACGCGAAACTTATAGTTAATTGTAACGTTCAGGGCCTCCTATACACGATGGATCACTCAAATTGCGTCGAGATTCAATACATCGTCCTTCAGCCGACTTCTCTCGAAGGGTCTATTGCTGCCTCGTACACCTTATGGTCGTTCTCCTGTGAGTCTAGATTATCGAATGCGACGCGAAACTGATTGTTAATTGTAACTTTCAGGGCCTCCTAATGACGATGGAACACTCAAATTGAATCGAGATTCAATACATCGTCTTCCAGCCGACCTGTATCCAAGGGGAGATTGCTGTATCGGGCACCTTATGATCCTTCTCCTGTGAGTAGATTTTCGAATCCGACGCTAAAATGATAGTTAATTGTAACTTTAAGCGCCTCCTAATGACGATGGAACACTCAAATTTCGTCGAGTGTCAATACATCGTCCTCCAGCCGGCTTGTCTCCAAGGGTCTATTCCGGCCTCGGGCACCTTATTGTCGTTCTCCTGTGAGTGTAGATTTTGGAATCCGACGCAAAAATGATAGTTAATTGTAAAGTTCAGGGCCTCCTAATAACGATGGAACACTCAAATATCGTCGAGATTCAATACATCGCCATTCAGCCGATTCGTCTCCTAGGGGATATTGCTGTCTCGGGCAACATATGGTTCGTCTCCTGTGAGTCTAGATTTTCGAATCCGACGCAAAAATGATAGTCAATTGTTACGTTCAGCGACTCGTAATGACGATGGAACACTCAATTTGCGTCGAGAGTCAATACATGGACCTCCAGCCCACTTGTCTAGAAGGGGATATGCAGCCTCGGGTTCCATGTGGTCCGTGTCTTGTGAGTCTAGATTTACGAATCCGATGCAAAACTCATAGTTAATTGTAACGCTCAGGGCCCCCTAATTACGATGGAACACTCTAATTGCGTCGAGATTCAATATATCGTCATCCAGCTGACTTGTTTTCATGGGGATTTTGGTGCCTCGGGCTCCTTATGGTCGCTCTCCTGTGAGTCTAGATTTTCAAATCCGACGCGAAACTGATTGTTAATTGTAATGGTCAGGGCCTCCTAATGACGATGGAACACTCAAATTGCGTCGCGATCCAATAGGTCGTCCTCCAGCGGACTGGTCTCCAAGCGGATACTGCTGCTTCCGGAACCATATGGTCCGTCTCCAGTGAGTCTAGAATTTCCAATCCGACGAAAAACTTATAGTTAATTGTAACATTCAGGGCCTCCTAGTTACGATGGAACACTCAAATTGCGTTGCGATCCAAATCATCGACCTCCAGCCGACTTGTCTCCAAGCGTCTATTGCTGCCTGGGGCACCTTATGATCGTTCTCCTGTAAGTCTAGATTTTCTAATCCGACGCAAAACTGATTGTTAATTGTAACGTTCAGGGCCTCATAATGACGATGGAGCACTCAAATTGCGTCGAGATTCAATACATCGTCCTTCAGCCGACTTGTATCCAACGGTCTATAGCTGCCTCGGGCACCTTATGGTCGATCTCCTGTGAGTCTACATTTTCGAAACCGACGCAAAAATGATTGTTAATTGTAATGTTCAGGGCCTCCTATTGACGATGGAACACTCAAATTGCGTCGCGATTCAATACATCGTCCTCCAGCCGACTTGTCTCCAAGAGGATATTGCTGCCTCGGGCACCATATGGTCTTTATCCTGTGAGTCTAGATTTTGCAAATCCGACGCGAAACTTATAGTTAATTGTAACGTTCAGGGCCTCCTAATGACGATGGAGCACTCAAATTGCGTCGAGATTCAATACATCGTCCTTCAGCCGACTTGTATCCAACGGTCTATAGCTGCCTCGGGCACCTTATGGTTGTTCTCCTGTGAGTCTAGATTTTCGAATCCGACGCAAAAATGATAGTTAATTGTAAAGTTCAGGGCCTCGTAATGACGATGGATCACTCAAATTGCGTCGAGATTCGATACATCGGCCTCCAACCGATTTGCCTCGAAGAGTCCGTTGCTGCCTTGGGCACCTTATGGTCGTTCTCCTGTGACTCTAGATTTTCGAATCCGACGCACAACTGATAGTTAATTGTAGAGTTCAGCGCCTCCTAATGACGATGGAACACTCAATTGGGTCGAGATTCAATATATCGTCCTCCAGCCGACTTGTCTCCAAGGGGTTTATTGTTGTCTCGGGTACCATATGGTCCTTATCCTGTGAGTCTAGATTTTCGAATCCGACGCGAAACATAGTTAATTGTAACGGTCAGGGCCTCCTAATGACGATGGAGCGCTCAAATTGCGTCGCGATTCAAAACATCGTCCTCCTGCGGACTGGTCTCCAAGGGGATATTGCTGCCTCGGGCACATTATGTGAGTCTATATTTACGAATCCGGCGAAAAACTGATAGTTAGATGTAACATTCAGGGCCTCCTAATGACTCTGAAACACTCAAATTGCGTCGCGATCCAATATTTCGTCCACCAGCAGAATTGTCTCCAAGCGTCTATTTGCTGCCTCGGGCACCTTATGGTCGTTCTCCTGTGAGTCTAGATTTTCGAACCCGACGCAAAAATGATTGTTAATTGTAACGTTCAGCGCCTCCTAATGACGATGGAACACTCAAATTGAATCGAGATTCAATTCATCGTCTTCCAGCCGACTTGTATACAAGGGGATTTTGCTGTTTCGGGCACCATATTTTCCTTCTCCTGTGAGTAGATTTTCGAATCCGACGCTAAAATGATAGATAATTGTTATTTTGAGCGCCTCCTAATGACGATGGAACACTCAAATTGCGTCGAGTGTAAATACATCGTCCTCCAGCCGATTTGTCTCCAAGGGTCTATTCCTGCCTCGGGTACCTTATGGTCGTTCTATTGTGAGTCTGGATTTTCTAATCCGACTCAAAACTGATTGTTAATTCTAACGTTCAGGGCCTCCTAATAACGATGGAACACTCAAATTGCGTCGAGATTCGATACATCGGCCTCCAACCGACGTGCCTCGAAGAGTCCGTTGCTGCCTCGGGCACCTTATGGTCGTTCTCCTGTGACTCTAGATTTTCGAATCCGACGCATAACTGATAGTTAATTGTATCGTTCAGAGCCTCCTAACGACGATGGAACACTCAAATTGCGTCGAGATTCAATACATCGTCCTTCAGCCGACTTGTATCCAACGGTCTATAGCTGCCTCGGGCACCTTATGGTCGTTCTCCTGTGAGTCTAGATTTTCGAATCCGACGCAAAAATCATAGTTAATTGTAATGTTCAGGGCCTCCTAATGACGATGGAACACTCAAATTGCGTCGAGATTCGATACATCGGCCTCCAACCGACGTGCCTCGAAGAGTCCGTTGCTGCCTCGGGCACCTTATGGTCGTTCTCCTGTGACTCTAGATTTTCGAATCCGACGCATAACTGATAGTTAATTGGATCGTTCAGAGCCTCCTAACGACGATGGAACACTCAAATTGCGTCGAGATTCAATACATCGTCCTTCAGCCGACTTGTATCCAACGGTCTATAGCTGCCTCGGGCACCTTATGGTCGTTCTCCTGTGAGTCTAGATTTTCGAATCCGACGCAAAAATGATAGTTAATTGTAAAGTTCAGGGCCTCCTAATGACGATGGAACACTCAAATTGCGTCAAGATTCGATACATCGGCCTCCAACCGACTTGCCTCGAAGAGTCCGTTGCTGCCTTGGGCACCTTACGGTTGTTCTCCTGTGACTCTAGATTTTCGAATCCGACGCACAACTGATAGTTAATTGAATAGTTCAGCGCCTCCTAATGACCATGGAACACTCAAATTGGGTCGAGATTCAATATATCGTCCTCCAGCCGACTTGTCTCCAAGGGGTTTATTGCCGCCTCGTGTACCATATGGTCCTTATCCTGTGAGTCTAGATTTTCGAATCCGACGCGAAACTTATAGTTAATTGTAACGTTCAGGGCCTCCTAACGACGATGGAGCGCTCAAATTGCGTCGCGATTCAAAACATCGTCCTCCTGCGGACTGGTCTCCAAGGGGATATTGCAACCTCGGGCACATTATGTGTGTCTATATTTACGAATCCGGCGAAAAACTGATAGTTAGATGTAACATTCAGGGCCTCCTAATGACTCTGAAACTCTCAAATTGCATGGCGATCCAATATTTCGTCCACCAGCCGAATTGTCTCTAAGCGTCTATTGCTGCCTCGAGCACCTTATGATCGTTCTCCTGTGAGTCTAGATTTTCGAACCCGACGCAAAAATGATTGTTAATTGTAACGTTCAGCGCCTCCTAATGACGATGGAACACTCAATTTGCGTCGAGAGTCAATACATGGACCTCCAGCCCACTTGTGTAGAAGATGATTTGCTGCCTCGGGTTCCATATGGTCCGTGTCCTATGAGTAGATTTTCGAATCCGACGAGATACTGATAGTTAATTGTAACGTTCATGGCCTCCTAATGACGATGGATCTCTCAAATTGCGTCGCGATTCAATACATCGTCCTCCAGCCAACTTGTCTCCAAGGGTCTATTGCAGCCTCGGATACCTTATGGACGTTCTCCTGTGAGTCTAGATTTTCTAATCCGACGCAAAACTGAATGTTAATTGTATAATTCAGGGCGTCCTAGTTACGATGGAACACTCAAATTGCGTCGCGATCCAAAACATCGTCCTCCAGCCGACTTGTCTCCAAGCGTCTATTGCTGCCTGGGGCACCTTATGATCGTTCTCCTGTAAGTCTAGATTTTCGAATCCGACGCGAATCTGATAGTTAATTGTAATGTTCAGGGCCTCCTACTGACGATGGAACACTCAGATTGCGTCGAGATTCAATACATCGGCCTCCAGCCGACTTGCCTCGAAGAGTCCGTTGCTGCCTCGGGCACCTTGTGGTCGTTCTCCTGTGACTCTAGATTTTCGAATCCGACGCATAACTGATAGTTAATTGTATCGTTCAGCACCTCCTAATGACGATGGAACACTCAAATTGGGTCGATATTCAATATATCGTCCTCCAGCCGACTTGCCTCCAAGGGGATATTGCTGCCTCGGGCATCTTATGGTCCTTATCCTGTGAGTCTAGATTTTCGAATCCGACGCGAAACTTATAGTTAATTGTAACGTTCAGGGCCTCCTAATGACGATGGAGCACTCAAATTGTGTCGCGATCCAACACATCGTCCTCCAGTGGACTGATCTCCAAGGGGATACTCCTGCTTCCGGAACCTTATGGTCCGTCTCCAGTGAGTCTAGAATTTCCAATCCGACGAAAAACTTATAGTTAATTGTAACATTCAGGGCCTCCTAGTTACGATGGAACAATCAAATTGCGTCGCGATGCAAAACATCGTCCTCCAGCCGACTTGTCTCCAAGCGTCTATTGCTGCCTGGGGCACCTTATGATCGTTCTCCTGTAAGTCTAGATTTTCGAATCCGACGCGAAACTGATAGTTAATTGTAACGTTCAGAGCCTCATAATGACGATGGAGCACTCAAACTGCGTCAAGATTCAATAAATCGTCCTTCAGCCGACTTGTCTCCAAGGTTCTATAGCTGCCTCGGGCACCTTATGGTCGCTCTCCTGTTAGTCTACATTTTCGAATCCGACGCAAAAATGATAGTTAATTGCAATGTTCAGTGCCTCCTACTGACGATGGAACACTCAAATTGCGTCCAGATTCAATACATCGGCCTCCAGCCGACTTGTCTCGAAGAGTCCGTTGCTGCCTCGGGCACCTTATGGTCGTTCTCCTGTGACTCTAGATTTTCGAATCCGACGCATAACTGATAGTTAATTGTATTGTTCAGCGCCTCCTAATGACGATGGAACACTCAAATTCGGTCGAGATTCAATATATCGTCCTCCAGGCGACTTGTCTCCAAGGGGATATTGCTGCCTCGGGCACCATATGGTCCTTATCCTGTGAGTCTAGATTTTCGAATCCGACGCGAAACTTATAGTTAATTGTAACGTTCAGGGCCTCCTATACACGACGGATCACTCAAATTGCGTCGAGAATCAATACATCGTCCTTCAGCCGACTTCTCTCGAAGGGTCTATTGCTGCCCCGTACACCGTATGGTCGTTCTCCTGTGAGTCTAGATTTTCGAATGCGACGCGAAACTGATTGTTAATTGTAACTTTCAAGGCCTCCTAATGACGATGGAACACTCAAATTGAATCGAGATTCAATACATCGTCTTCCAGCCGACTTGTATCCAAGGGGAGATTGCTGTATCGGGCACCTTATGATCCTTCTCCTGTGAGTAGATTTTCGAATCCGACGCTAAAATGATAGTTAATTGTAACTTTAAGCGCCTCCTAATGACGATGGAACACTCTAATTGCGTCGAGATTCAATATATCGTCTTGCAGCTGACTTGTCTTCATGGGGATTTTGCTGCCTCGGGCTCCTTATGGTCGCTCTCCTGTGAGTCTAGATTTTCAAATCCGACGCGAAACTGATTGTTAATTGTAATGTTCAGGGCCTCCTAACGGCGATGGAACACTCAAATTGCGTCGCGATCCAATACATCGTCCTCCAGCGGACTGGTCTCCAAGGGGATACTGCTGCTTCCGGAACCTTATGGTCCGTCTCCAGTGAGTCTAGAATTTCCAATCCGACGAAAAACTTATAGTTAATTGTAACATTCAGGGCCTCCTAGTTACGATGGAACACTCAAATTGCGTCGCGATCCAAAACATCGACCTCCAGCCGACTTGTCTCCAAGCGTCTATTGCTGCCTGGGGCACCTTATGATCGTTCTCCTGTAAGTCTAGATTTTCTAATCCGACGCAAAACTGAGTGTTAATTGTAACGTTCAGGGCCTCATAATGACGATGGAGCACTCAAATTGCGTCGAGATTCAATACATCGTCCTTCAGCCGACTTGTACCCAAGGGTCTATAGCTGCCTCGGGCACCTTATGGTCGATCTCCTGTGAGTCTACATTTTCGAATCCGACGCAAAAATGATTGTTAATTGTAATGTTCAGGGCCTCCTATTGACGATGGAACACTCAAATTGCGTCGCGATTCAATACATCGTCCTCCAGCCGACTTGTCTCCAAGAGGATATTGCTGCCTCGGGCACCATATGGTCTTTATCCTGTGAGTCTAGATTTTGGAAATCCGACGCGAAACTTATAGTTAATTGTAACATTCAGGGCCTCCTAATGACGATGGAGCACTCAAATTGCGTCTCCAAGGAGATATTGCTGCCTCGGGCACATTATGTGAGTCTATATTTTCGAATCCGGCGAAAAACGGATAGTTAGATGTAACATTCAGGGCCTCCTAATGACTCTGAAACACTCAAATTGCGTCGCGATCCAATATTTCGTCCACCAGCCGAATTGTCTCCAAGCGTCTATTGCTGCCTCGGGCACCTTATGATCGTTCTCCTGTAAGTCTAGATTTTCGAATCCGACGCGAAACTGATAGTTAATTGTAACGTTCAGCGCCTCCTAATGACGATGGAACACTCTAATTGCGTCGAGATTCAATACATCGTTCTTCAGCTGAATTGTCTCCAAGGGTCTATAGCTGCCTCGGGCACCTTATGGTCGTTCTCCTGTGAGTCTACATTTTCGAATCCGACGCAAAAATGATAGTTAATTGTAACGTTCAGCGCCTCCTAATGACGATGGAACACTCAAATTGCGTCGAGATTCAATACATCGTCCTTCAGCCGACTTGTATCCAACGGTCTATAGCTGCCTCGGGCACCTTATGGTCGTTCTCCTGTGAGTCTAGATTTTCGAATCCGACGCAAAATTGATAGTTAATTGTAAAGTTCAGGGCCTCCTAATGACGATGGAACACTCAAATTGCGTCGAGATTCGATACATCGGCCTCCAACCGACTTGCCTCGAAGAGTCCGTTGCTGCCTTGGGCACCTTATGGTTGTTCTCCTGTGACTCTAGATTTTCGAATCCGACGCACAACTGATAGTTAATTGTGTAGTTCAGCGCCTCCTAATGACCATGGAACACTCAAATTGGGTCGAGATTCAATAATTCGTCCTCCAGCCGACTTGTCTCCAAGGGGTTTATTGCCGCCTCGTGTACCATATGGTCCTTATCCTGTGAGTCTAGATTTTCGAATCCGACGCGAAACTTATAGTTAATTGTAACGTTCAGGGCCTCCTAATGACGATGGAGCGCTCAAATTGCGTCGCGATTCAAAACATCGTCCTCCTGCGGACTGGTCTCCAAGGGGATATTGCAACCTCGGGCACATTATGTGTGTCTATATTTACGAATCCGGCGAAAAACTGATTGTTAGATGTAACATTCAGGGCCTCCTAATGACTCTGAAACACTCAAATTGCGTGGCGATCCAATATTTCGTCCACCAGCCGAATTGTCTCCAAGCGTCTATTGCTGCCTCGGGCACCTTATGATCGTTCTCCTGTGAGTCTAGATTTTCTAATCCGACGCAAAACTGAATGTTAATTGTAAAATTCAGGGCCTCCTAGTTACGATGGAACACTCAAATTGCGTCGCGATCCAAAACATCGTCCTCCAGCCGACTTGTCTCCAAGCGTCTATTGCTGCCTGGGGCACCTTATGATCGTTCTCCTGTAAGTCTAGATTTTCGAATCCGACGCGAATCTGATAGTTAATTGTAATGTTCAGGGCCTCCTACTGACGATGGAACACTCAGATTGCGTCGAGATTCAATACATCGGCCTCCAGCCGACTTGTCTCGAAGAGTCCGTTGCTGCCTCGGGCACCTTATGGTCGTTCTCCTGTGACTCTAGATTTTCGAATCCGACGCATAACTGATACTTAATTGTATCGTTCAGCGCCTCCTAATGACGATGGAACACTCAAATTGGGTCGATATTCAATATATCGTCCTCCAGCCGACTTGCCTGCAAGGGGATATTGCTGCCTCGCATCTTATGGTCCTTATCCTGTGAGTCTAGATTTTCGAATCCGACGCGAAACTTATAGTTAATTGTAACGTTCAGGGCCTCCTAATGACGATGGAACACTCAAATTGTGTCGCGATTCAATACATCGTCCTCCAGCGGACTGGTCTCCGAGGGGATATTGTTGCCACGGGCACCTTTTGTGAGTCAAGATTTTCGAATCCGACGAAAAACTGATAGTTAATTGTAACATTCAGGGCCTCCTAATGACGGTGGAACACTCAAATTGCGTCGGGATCCAATACATCGTCCATCAGGCGACTTGTCTCTAAGGGTCTATT
The DNA here is from genome assembly GCF_021461385.2 of Schistocerca piceifrons. Classification (NCBI taxonomy): domain Eukaryota; kingdom Metazoa; phylum Arthropoda; class Insecta; order Orthoptera; family Acrididae; genus Schistocerca; species Schistocerca piceifrons. Next base: position 989,970,679 of record NC_060149.1, read on the forward strand.
GCTGCCTAGGGCTCCATACGGTCCTTCTCCTGTGAGTCTAGATTTTCTAATCCGACGCAAAACTGATTGTTAATTGTAACGTTCAGGGCCTCCTAATGACGATGGAACACTCAAATTGCGTCGCGATCCAATACATCGTCCTCCAGTGGACTGATCTCCAAGGGGATACTCCTGCTTCCGGAACCTTATGGTCCGTCTCCAGTGAGTCTAGAATTTCACATCCGACGAAAAACTTATAGTTAATTGTAACATTCAGGGCCTCCTAGTTACGATGGAACACTCAAATTGCGTCGCGATGCAAAACATCGTCCTCCAGCCGACTTGTCTCCAAGCGTCTATTGCTGCCTGGGGCACCTTATGATCGTTCTCCTGTAAGTCTAGATTTTCGAATCCGACGCGAAACTGATAGTTAATTGTAACGTTCAGAGCCTCGTAATGACGATGGAGCACTCAAACTGCGTCGAGATTCAATAAATCGTCCTTCAGCCGACTTGTCTCCAAGGATCTATAGCAGCCTCGGGCACCTTATGGTCGCTCTCCGGTTAGTCTACATTTTCGAATCCGACGCAAAAATGATAGTTAATTGTAATGTTCAGTGCCTCCTACTGACGATGGAACACTCAAATTGCGTCCAGATTCAATACATCGGCCTCCAGCCGACTTGTCTCGAAGAGTCCGTTGCTGCCTCGGGCACCTTATGGTCGTTCTCCTGTGACTCTAGATTTTCGAATCCGACGCATAACTGATAGTTAATTGTATTGTTCAGCGCCTCCTAATGACGATGGAACACTCAAATTGGGTCGAGATTCAATATATCGTCCTCCAGGCGACTTGTCTCCAAGGGGATATTGCTGCCTCGGGCACCATATGGTCCTTATCCTGTGAGTCTAGATTTTCGAATCCGACGCGAAACTTATAGTTAATTGTAACGTTCAGGGCCTCCTATACACGACGGATCACTCAAATTGCGTCGAGAATCAATACATCGTCCTTCAGCCGACTTCTCTCGAAGGGTCTATTGCTGCCCCGTACACCGTATGGTCGTTCTCCTGTGAGTCTAGATTTTCGAATGCGACGCGAAACTGATTGTTAATTGTAACTTTCAGGGCCTCCTAATGACGATGGAACACTCAAATTGAATCGAGATTCAATACATCGTCTTCCAGCCGACTTGTATCCGAGGGGAGATTGCTGTATCGCGCACCTTATGATCCTTCTCCTGTGAGTAGATTTTGGAATCCGACGCTAAAATGATAGTTAATTGTAACTTTAAGCGCCTCCTAATTACGATGGAACACTCAAATTTCGTCGAGTGTCAATACATCGTCCTCCAGCCGACTTGTCTCCAAGGGTCTATTCCTGCCTCGGGCACCTAATTGTCGTTCTCCTGTGAGTCTAGATTTAGGAATCCGACGCAAAAATGATAGTTAATTGTAAAGTTCAGGGCCTCCCAATAACGATGGAACACTCAAATATCGTCGAGATTCAATACATCGCCATTCAGCCGATTTGTCTCCAAGGGGATATTGCTGTCTCGGGCAACATATGGTTCGTCTCCTGTGTGTCTAGATTTTCGAATCCGACGCAAAAATGATAGTCAATTGTTACGTTCAGCGACTCCTAATGACGATGGAACACTCAATTTGCGTCGAGAGTCAATACATGAACCTCCAGCCCACTTGTCTAGAAGGGGATATGCTGCCTCGGGTTCCATGTGGTCCGTGTCTTGTGAGTCTAGATTTACGAATCCGATGCAAAACTCATAGTTAATTGTAACGCTCAGGGCCTCCTAATTACGATGGAACACTCTAATTGCGTCGCGATCCAAAACATCGACCTCCAGCCGACTTGTCTCCAAACGTCTATTGCTGCCTGGGGCACCTTATGATCGTTCTCCTGTAAGTCTAGATTTTCTAATCCGACGCAAAACTGATTGTTAATTGTAACGTTCAGGGCCTCCTAATGACGATGGAGCACTCAAATTGCGTCTCCAAGGAGATATTGCTGCCTCGGGCACATTATGTGAGTCTATATTTTCGAATCCGGCGAAAAACGGATAGTTAGATGTAACATTCAGGGCCTCCTAATGACTCTGAAACACTCAAATTGCGTCGCGATCCAATAATTCGTCCACCAGCCGAATTGTCTCCAAGCGTCTATTGCTGCCTCGGGCACCTTATGATCGTTCTCCTGTAAGTCTAGATTTTCGAATCCGACGCGAAACTGATTGTTAATTGTAACGTTCAGCGCCTCATAATGACGATGGCACACTGTAATTGCGTCGAGATTCAATACATCGTTCTTCAGCTGAATTGTCTCCAAGGGTCTATTGCTGCCTCGTGCACCTTATGGTCGTTCTCCTGTGAGTCGACATTTTCGAATCCGACGCAAAAATGATAGTTAATTGTAACGTTCAGCGCCTCCTGATGACGATGGAACACTCAAATTGCGTCGAGATTCAATACATCGACCTACAGCCGACTTGTATCCAAGGGGATATTGCTGTCGCGAGCACAATATGAACTTCCCCTGTAAGTAGATTTTGGAATCCGACGCGAAAATGATAGTTAATTGTAACGTTCAGCGCCTCCTAATGACGATGGAACACTCAAATTGAATCGAGATTCAAAACATCGTCTTCCAGCCGACTTGTATCCAAGGCGATATTGCTGTATCGGGCACCATATGATCTTTCTCCTGTGAGTAGATTTTCGAATCCTACGCTAAATTGATAGTTAATTGTAACTTTCAGCGCCTCCTAATGACGATGGAACACTCAAATTGCGTCAAGATTCAATACATCGGAATCCAGCTAACTTGTCTCCAAGGGGCTGTTGCTGCTTCGGGCACCTTATGGTCGTTCTCCTGTGAGTCTAGATTTTCGAATCCGACGCAAAAATGATAGTTAATTGTAACGTTCAGGGCCTCCTAATGACGATGGAACACTCAAATTGCGTCAAGATTCAATACATCGGAATCCAGCTAACTTGTCTCCAAGGGGCTGTTGCTGCCGCGGGCACCTTATGGTCGTTCTCCTCTGAGTCTAGATTTTCGAATCCGACGCGAAAATGATAGTTAATTGTAACGTTCAGCGCCTCCTAATGACGATGGAACACTCAAATTGAATCGAGATTCAAAACATCGTCTTCCAGCCGACTTGTATCCAAGGCGATATTGCTGTATCGGGCACCATATGATCTTTCTCCTGTGAGTAGATTTTCGAATCCTACGCTAAATTGATAGTTAATTGTAACTTTCAGCGCCTCCTAATGACGATGGAACACTCAAATTGCGTCAAGATTCAATACATCGGAATCCAGCTAACTTGTCTCCAAGGGGCTGTTGCTGCCACGGGCACCTTATGGTCGTTCTCCTGTGAGTCTAGATTTTCGAATCCGACGCAAAAATGATAGTTAATTGTAACGTTCAGGGCCTCCTAATAAAGATGGAACACTCAAATTGCGTCGAGATTCAAAACATCGCCATTCAGCCGATTTGTCTCCAAAGGGATATTGCTGCCTCGGGCAACATGTGGTACGTCTCCTGTGTGTCTAGATTTTCGAAACCGACGCAAAAATGATCGTCAATTATTACGTTCAGCGACTCCTAATGACGATGGAACACTCAATTAGCGTCGAGAGTCAATACATGGACCTCCAGTCCACTTGTCAAGAAGGGGGTATGCTGCATCGGGTTCCATGTGTTCCGTGTCCTGTGAGTCTAGATTTTCGAATCCGACGATATACTGATAGTAAATTGTAACGTTCATGGCCTCCTAATGACGATGCAGCACTCAAATTGCGTCGCGATTCAATACATCGTCCTCCAGCGGACTGGTCTCCAAGGGGATCTCGTTGCCACGGGCACCTTATGAGAGTCTAGATTTTCGAATCCGACGAAAAACTGATAGATAATTGTAACATTCAGGGCCTCCTATTGACGATGGAAACTCAAATTGCGTCGGGATCCGATACATCGTCCTCCAGGCGACTTGTCTCCAAGGGTCTATTCCTGCCTCGGGCACCTAATTGTCGTTCTCCTGTGAGTCTAGATTTAGGAATCCGACGCAAAAATGATAGTTAATTGTAAAGTTCAGGGCCTCCCAATAACGATGGAACACTCAAATATCGTCGAGATTCAATACATCGCCATTCAGCCGATTTGTCTCCAAGGGGATATTGCTGTCTCGGGCAACATATGGTTCGTCTCCTGTGTGTCTAGATTTTCGAATCCGACGCAAAAATGATAGTCAATTGTTACGTTCAGCGACTCCTAATGACGATGGAACACTCAATTTGCGTCGAGAGTCAATACATGAACCTCCAGCCCACTTGTCTAGAAGGGGATATGCTGCCTCGGGTTCCATGTGGTCCGTGTCTTGTGAGTCTAGATTTACGAATCCGATGCAAAACTCATAGTTAATTGTAACGCTCAGGGCCTCCTAATTACGATGGAACACTCTAATTGCGTCGCGATCCAAAACATCGACCTCCAGCCGACTTGTCTCCAAACGTCTATTGCTGCCTGGGGCACCTTATGATCGTTCTCCTGTAAGTCTAGATTTTCTAATCCGACGCAAAACTGATTGTTAATTGTAACGTTCAGGGCCTCCTAATGACGATGGAGCACTCAAATTGCGTCTCCAAGGAGATATTGCTGCCTCGGGCACATTATGTGAGTCTATATTTTCGAATCCGGCGAAAAACGGATAGTTAGATGTAACATTCAGGGCCTCCTAATGACTCTGAAACACTCAAATTGCGTCGCGATCCAATAATTCGTCCACCAGCCGAATTGTCTCCAAGCGTCTATTGCTGCCTCGGGCACCTTATGATCGTTCTCCTGTAAGTCTAGATTTTCGAATCCGACGCGAAACTGATTGTTAATTGTAACGTTCAGCGCCTCATAATGACGATGGCACACTGTAATTGCGTCGAGATTCAATACATCGTTCTTCAGCTGAATTGTCTCCAAGGGTCTATTGCTGCCTCGTGCACCTTATGGTCGTTCTCCTGTGAGTCGACATTTTCGAATCCGACGCAAAAATGATAGTTAATTGTAACGTTCAGCGCCTCCTGATGACGATGGAACACTCAAATTGCGTCGAGATTCAATACATCGACCTACAGCCGACTTGTATCCAAGGGGATATTGCTGTCGCGAGCACAATATGAACTTCCCCTGTAAGTAGATTTTGGAATCCGACGCGAAAATGATAGTTAATTGTAACGTTCAGCGCCTCCTAATGACGATGGAACACTCAAATTGAATCGAGATTCAAAACATCGTCTTCCAGCCGACTTGTATCCAAGGCGATATTGCTGTATCGGGCACCATATGATCTTTCTCCTGTGAGTAGATTTTCGAATCCTACGCTAAATTGATAGTTAATTGTAACTTTCAGCGCCTCCTAATGACGATGGAACACTCAAATTGCGTCAAGATTCAATACATCGGAATCCAGCTAACTTGTCTCCAAGGGGCTGTTGCTGCTTCGGGCACCTTATGGTCGTTCTCCTGTGAGTCTAGATTTTCGAATCCGACGCAAAAATGATAGTTAATTGTAACGTTCAGGGCCTCCTAATGACGATGGAACACTCAAATTGCGTCAAGATTCAATACATCGGAATCCAGCTAACTTGTCTCCAAGGGGCTGTTGCTGCCGCGGGCACCTTATGGTCGTTCTCCTCTGAGTCTAGATTTTCGAATCCGACGCGAAAATGATAGTTAATTGTAACGTTCAGCGCCTCCTAATGACGATGGAACACTCAAATTGAATCGAGATTCAAAACATCGTCTTCCAGCCGACTTGTATCCAAGGCGATATTGCTGTATCGGGCACCATATGATCTTTCTCCTGTGAGTAGATTTTCGAATCCTACGCTAAATTGATAGTTAATTGTAACTTTCAGCGCCTCCTAATGACGATGGAACACTCAAATTGCGTCAAGATTCAATACATCGGAATCCAGCTAACTTGTCTCCAAGGGGCTGTTGCTGCCACGGGCACCTTATGGTCGTTCTCCTGTGAGTCTAGATTTTCGAATCCGACGCAAAAATGATAGTTAATTGTAACGTTCAGGGCCTCCTAATAAAGATGGAACACTCAAATTGCGTCGAGATTCAAAACATCGCCATTCAGCCGATTTGTCTCCAAAGGGATATTGCTGCCTCGGGCAACATGTGGTACGTCTCCTGTGTGTCTAGATTTTCGAAACCGACGCAAAAATGATCGTCAATTATTACGTTCAGCGACTCCTAATGACGATGGAACACTCAATTAGCGTCGAGAGTCAATACATGGACCTCCAGTCCACTTGTCAAGAAGGGGGTATGCTGCATCGGGTTCCATGTGTTCCGTGTCCTGTGAGTCTAGATTTTCGAATCCGACGATATACTGATAGTAAATTGTAACGTTCATGGCCTCCTAATGACGATGCAGCACTCAAATTGCGTCGCGATTCAATACATCGTCCTCCAGCGGACTGGTCTCCAAGGGGATCTCGTTGCCACGGGCACCTTATGAGAGTCTAGATTTTCGAATCCGACGAAAAACTGATAGATAATTGTAACATTCAGGGCCTCCTATTGACGATGGAAACTCAAATTGCGTCGGGATCCGATACATCGTCCTCCAGGCGACTTGTCTCCAAGGGTCTATTGTTGCCTCGGGCACTATATGATCGTTCTCCAGTGAGCCTAGATTTTCGAACCCGACGCAAAACTGACAGTTAATTGTAACGGTTAGTGCCTCCTAATGACGATTGAACACTCAAATTGCGTCGAGATTCAATACATCGTCCTCCAGCGGACTGGTCTCCAATGGGATATTGCTGATTCCGGATCCTTATGGTCCGTCTCCAGTGAGTCTATATTTTCGAATCCGACGAAAATCTTATAGTTAATTATAACATACATGGCCTCCTAGTTACGATGGAACATTCAAATTGCGTCGCGATCCAATACATCGTCCTCCAGCGGACTGGTCTCCAAGGGGATACTGGTGCTTCCGGAACCTTAAGGTCCGTCTCCAGTGAGTCTAGAATTTCCAATCCGACGAAAAACTTATAGTTAATTGTAACATTCTGGGCCCCCTAGTTACGATGGAACACTGAAATTGCGTCGCGATCCAAAACATCGTCCTCCAGCCGACTTGTCTCCAAGCGTCTATTGCTGCCTGGGGCACCTTATGATCGTTCACCTGTAAGTCTAGATTTTCGAATCCGACGCTATAAGGATAGTTAATTGTAACGTTCAGGGCCTCAAAATGACGATGGAGCACTCAAATTCCGTCGCGATTCAATACATCGTCTTCCAGCGGACTTATCTCCAAGGGGATATTGCTGCTTCCGGAACCTTATGGTCCTTCTCCAGTGAGTCTGGATTTTCCAATCCGACGAAAAACTTATAGTTAATTGTAACATTCAGGGCCTCCTAGTTACGATCGAACACTAAGATTGTGTCGAGAGTCAATACATCGACCTCCAGCCGACTTGTCTACAAGGGGATATTGCCGCCTCGGGCACCTTATGATCGTTCACCTGTGAGTCTAGATTTTCGAATCCGATGCAAAACTCATAGTTAATTGTAACGTACAGGGCCTCCTAATTACGATGGAACACTCTAATTGCGTCGAGATTCAATATATCGTCTTCCAGCTGACTTGTTTTCATTGGGATATTGCTGCCTCGGGCTCCTAATGGTCGCTCACCTGTGAGTCTAGATTTTCAAATCCAACGCGAAACTGATTGTTAATTGTAACGTTCAATGCCTCCAAATAACGATGGAACATTAAGATTGTGTCGAGATTCAATACATCGTCCTTCAGCCGACTTGTATCCAACGGTCTATAGCTGCCTCGGGCTCCATGTGGTCCGTCTCCTGTGAGTCTAGATTTTCGAATCCGCCGCGAAACTGATAGTTAATTGTAACGTTCAGGGTCTCCTAATGACGATGGAGCACTCAAAATGCGTCGCCATTCAATACATCGTCCTCCAGCGGCCAGGTCTCCAAGGGGATATTGCTGCTTCCGGAACCTTATGGTCCGTCTCCAGTGAGTCTAGATTTTCGAATCCGACGAAAAACTTATAGTTAATTGTAACGTTCAGGGCCTCCTAAAGACGATGGAACACTCAAATTTCGTCGAGATTCAATACATCGTCCTTCAGGCGACTTGTCTCCAAGGTTCTATTGCTGCCTCGGGCACCTTATGGTCGTTCTCCTGTGAGTCTAGATTTTCTAATCCGACGCAAAACTGAATGTTAATTGTAACGTACAGGGCCTCAAAATGACGATGGAACACTCAAACTGCGTCGCTATTCAACACATCGTCCTCCACCCGACTTCTCTCCAAGGGTCTAATGCTGCCTCGGGCACCTTATGGTCGATCTCCTGTGAGTCTACATTTTCGAATCCGACGCAAAAATGATTGTTAATTGTAATGTCAGGGCCTCCTAATGACGTAACACTCAAATTGCTTCGCGATTCAATACATCGTCCTCCAGCCGACTTGTCTCCAAGAGGATATTGCTGCCTCGGGCACCATATGGTCCTTATCCTGTGAGTCTAGATTTTTGAATCCGACGCGAAACTTATAGTTACTTGTAACGTTTAGGGCCTCCTAAAGACTCTGAAACACTCAAATTGCGTCGCGATCCAATATTTCGTCCACCAGTCGAATTGTCTCCAAGCGTCTATTGCTGCCTCGGGCACCTTATGGTCGTTCTCCTGTGAGTCTAAATTTTCTAATCCGACGCAAAACTGATTGTTAAATGTAACGTTCAGGGCCTCCTATTGACGATGGAACACTCAAATTGAATCGAGATTCAATACATCGTCTTCCAGCCGACTTGTATCCAAGGGGGTATTACTGTTTCGGGCACCATATGATCCTTCTCCTGTGAGTAGATTTTCGAATCCAACCCTAAAATGTTAGTTAATTGTAATTTTCAGCGCCTCCTAATGACGATGGAACACTCAAATTGCGTCGAGTGTCAATACATCGTCCTCCAGCCGACTTGTCTCCAAGGGTCTATTCCTGCCTCGGGCACCTTATGATCGATCTCCTGTGAGTCTACATTTTCGAATCCGACGCAAAAATGATAGTTAATTGTAACGTTCGGAGCCTCCTAATAACGATGGAACACTCAAATAGCGTCGAGATTCAATACTTCGCCATTCAGAGGATTTGTCTCCAAGGGGTATTGCTACCTCGGGCAACTTATGGTTCGTCTCCTGTGTGTCTAGATTTTCGAATCCGACGCAAAAATGATAGTCAATTGTTACGGTCAGCGCCTCCTAATGACGATGGAACACTCAATTTGCGTCGAGAGTCAATACATGGACCTCCAGCCCACTTGTCTAGAAGGGGAAATGCTGCCTCGGGTTCCATGTGGTCCGTGTCCTGTGAGTCTAGATTTTCGAATCCGACGCGAAACCGATTGTTAATTGTAACGTTCAGAGCCTCCTAATGACGATGGAACACCAAGATTGTGTCGAGAGTCAATACATCGACCTCCAGCCGACCTGCCTACAAGGGGATATTGCCGCCTGGGGCTCCATGTGGCCCGTCTCGTGTGAGTCAAGATTTTCGAATCCGACGCGAAACTGATAGTTAGTTGTAACGTTCAGGGCCTCCTAAAGACGATGGAACACTCAAATTGCGTCGAGATTCAATACATCGACCTACAGCCGACTTGTATTCAAGGGGATATTGCTGTCGCGAGCACCATATGAACTTCCCCTGTAAGTAGATTTTGGAATCCGACGCGAAAATGATAGTTAATTGTAACGTTCAGCGCCTCCTAATGACGATGGAACACTCAAATTGGGTCGATATTCAATATATCGTCCTCCAGCCGACTTGCCTGCAAGGGGATATTGCTGCCTCGGCATCTTATGGTCCTTATCCTGTGAGTCTAGATTTTCGAATCCGACGCGAAACTTATAGTTAATTGTAACGTTCAGGGCCTCCTAATGACGATGGAACACTCAAATTGTGTCGCGATTCAATACATCGTCCTCCAGCGGACTGGTCTCCGAGGGGATATTGTTGCCACGGGCACCTTTTGTGAGTCAAGATTTTCGAATCCGACGAAAAACTGATAGTTAATTGTAACATTCAGGGCCTCCTAATGACGGTGGAACACTCAAATTGCGTCGGGATCCAATACATCGTCCATCAGGCGACTTGTCTCTAAGGGTCTATTGCTGCCTAGGGCTCCATACGGTCCTTCTCCTGTGAGTCTAGATTTTCTAATCCGACGCAAAACTGATTGTTAATTGTAACGTTCAGGGCCTCCTAATGACGATGGAACACTCAAATTGCGTCGCGATCCAATACATCGTCCTCCAGTGGACTGATCTCCAAGGGGATACTCCTGCTTCCGGAACCTTATGGTCCGTCTCCAGTGAGTCTAGAATTTCACATCCGACGAAAAACTTATAGTTAATTGTAACATTCAGGGCCTCCTAGTTACGATGGAACACTCAAATTGCGTCGCGATGCAAAACATCGTCCTCCAGCCGACTTGTCTCCAAGCGTCTATTGCTGCCTGGGGCACCTTATGATCGTTCTCCTGTAAGTCTAGATTTTCGAATCCGACGCGAAACTGATAGTTAATTGTAACGTTCAGAGCCTCGTAATGACGATGGAGCACTCAAACTGCGTCGAGATTCAATAAATCGTCCTTCAGCCGACTTGTCTCCAAGGATCTATAGCAGCCTCGGGCACCTTATGGTCGCTCTCCGGTTAGTCTACATTTTCGAATCCGACGCAAAAATGATAGTTAATTGTAATGTTCAGTGCCTCCTACTGACGATGGAACACTCAAATTGCGTCCAGATTCAATACATCGGCCTCCAGCCGACTTGTCTCGAAGAGTCCGTTGCTGCCTCGGGCACCTTATGGTCGTTCTCCTGTGACTCTAGATTTTCGAATCCGACGCATAACTGATAGTTAATTGTATTGTTCAGCGCCTCCTAATGACGATGGAACACTCAAATTGGGTCGAGATTCAATATATCGTCCTCCAGGCGACTTGTCTCCAAGGGGATATTGCTGCCTCGGGCACCATATGGTCCTTATCCTGTGAGTCTAGATTTTCGAATCCGACGCGAAACTTATAGTTAATTGTAACGTTCAGGGCCTCCTATACACGACGGATCACTCAAATTGCGTCGAGAATCAATACATCGTCCTTCAGCCGACTTCTCTCGAAGGGTCTATTGCTGCCCCGTACACCGTATGGTCGTTCTCCTGTGAGTCTAGATTTTCGAATGCGACGCGAAACTGATTGTTAATTGTAACTTTCAGGGCCTCCTAATGACGATGGAACACTCAAATTGAATCGAGATTCAATACATCGTCTTCCAGCCGACTTGTATCCGAGGGGAGATTGCTGTATCGCGCACCTTATGATCCTTCTCCTGTGAGTAGATTTTGGAATCCGACGCTAAAATGATAGTTAATTGTAACTTTAAGCGCCTCCTAATTACGATGGAACACTCAAATTTCGTCGAGTGTCAATACATCGTCCTCCAGCCGACTTGTCTCCAAGGGTCTATTCCTGCCTCGGGCACCTAATTGTCGTTCTCCTGTGAGTCTAGATTTAGGAATCCGACGCAAAAATGATAGTTAATTGTAAAGTTCAGGGCCTCCCAATAACGATGGAACACTCAAATATCGTCGAGATTCAATACATCGCCATTCAGCCGATTTGTCTCCAAGGGGATATTGCTGTCTCGGGCAACATATGGTTCGTCTCCTGTGTGTCTAGATTTTCGAATCCGACGCAAAAATGATAGTCAATTGTTACGTTCAGCGACTCCTAATGACGATGGAACACTCAATTTGCGTCGAGAGTCAATACATGAACCTCCAGCCCACTTGTCTAGAAGGGGATATGCTGCCTCGGGTTCCATGTGGTCCGAGTCTTGTGAGTCTAGATTTACGAATCCGATGCAAAACTCATAGTTAATTGTAACGCTCAGGGCCTCCTAATTACGATGGAACACTCTAATTGCGTCGCGATCCAAAACATCGACCTCCAGCCGACTTGTCTCCAAACGTCTATTGCTGCCTGGGGCACCTTATGATCGTTCTCCTGTAAGTCTAGATTTTCTAATCCGACGCAAAACTGATTGTTAATTGTAACGTTCAGGGCCTCCTAATGACGATGGAGCACTCAAATTGCGTCTCCAAGGAGATATTGCTGCCTCGGGCACATTATGTGAGTCTATATTTTCGAATCCGGCGAAAAACGGATAGTTAGATGTAACATTCAGGGCCTCCTAATGACTCTGAAACACTCAAATTGCGTCGCGATCCAATAATTCGTCCACCAGCCGAATTGTCTCCAAGCGTCTATTGCTGCCTCGGGCACCTTATGATCGTTCTCCTGTAAGTCTAGATTTTCGAATCCGACGCGAAACTGATTGTTAATTGTAACGTTCAGCGCCTCATAATGACGATGGCACACTGTAATTGCGTCGAGATTCAATACATCGTTCTTCAGCTGAATTGTCTCCAAGGGTCTATTGCTGCCTCGTGCACCTTATGGTCGTTCTCCTGTGAGTCGACATTTTCGAATCCGACGCAAAAATGATAGTTAATTGTAACGTTCAGCGCCTCCTGATGACGATGGAACACTCAAATTGCGTCGAGATTCAATACATCGACCTACAGCCGACTTGTATCCAAGGGGATATTGCTGTCGCGAGCACAATATGAACTTCCCCTGTAAGTAGATTTTGGAATCCGACGCGAAAATGATAGTTAATTGTAACGTTCAGCGCCTCCTAATGACGATGGAACACTCAAATTGAATCGAGATTCAAAACATCGTCTTCCAGCCGACTTGTATCCAAGGCGATATTGCTGTATCGGGCACCATATGATCTTTCTCCTGTGAGTAGATTTTCGAATCCTACGCTAAATTGATAGTTAATTGTAACTTTCAGCGCCTCCTAATGACGATGGAACACTCAAATTGCGTCAAGATTCAATACATCGGAATCCAGCTAACTTGTCTCCAAGGGGCTGTTGCTGCTTCGGGCACCTTATGGTCGTTCTCCTGTGAGTCTAGATTTTCGAATCCGACGCAAAAATGATAGTTAATTGTAACGTTCAGGGCCTCCTAATGACGATGGAACACTCAAATTGCGTCAAGATTCAATACATCGGAATCCAGCTAACTTGTCTCCAAGGGGCTGTTGCTGCCGCGGGCACCTTATGGTCGTTCTCCTCTGAGTCTAGATTTTCGAATCCGACGCGAAAATGATAGTTAATTGTAACGTTCAGCGCCTCCTAATGACGATGGAACACTCAAATTGAATCGAGATTCAAAACATCGTCTTCCAGCCGACTTGTATCCAAGGCGATATTGCTGTATCGGGCACCATATGATCTTTCTCCTGTGAGTAGATTTTCGAATCCTACGCTAAATTGATAGTTAATTGTAACTTTCAGCGCCTCCTAATGACGATGGAACACTCAAATTGCGTCAAGATTCAATACATCGGAATCCAGCTAACTTGTCTCCAAGGGGCTGTTGCTGCCACGGGCACCTTATGGTCGTTCTCCTGTGAGTCTAGATTTTCGAATCCGACGCAAAAATGATAGTTAATTGTAACGTTCAGGGCCTCCTAATAAAGATGGAACACTCAAATTGCGTCGAGATTCAAAACATCGCCATTCAGCCGATTTGTCTCCAAAGGGATATTGCTGCCTCGGGCAACATGTGGTACGTCTCCTGTGTGTCTAGATTTTCGAAACCGACGCAAAAATGATCGTCAATTATTACGTTCAGCGACTCCTAATGACGATGGAACACTCAATTAGCGTCGAGAGTCAATACATGGACCTCCAGTCCACTTGTCAAGAAGGGGGTATGCTGCATCGGGTTCCATGTGTTCCGTGTCCTGTGAGTCTAGATTTTCGAATCCGACGATATACTGATAGTAAATTGTAACGTTCATGGCCTCCTAATGACGATGCAGCACTCAAATTGCGTCGCGATTCAATACATCGTCCTCCAGCGGACTGGTCTCCAAGGGGATCTCGTTGCCACGGGCACCTTATGAGAGTCTAGATTTTCGAATCCGACGAAAAACTGATAGATAATTGTAACATTCAGGGCCTCCTATTGACGATGGAAACTCAAATTGCGTCGGGATCCGATACATCGTCCTCCAGGCGACTTGTCTCCAAGGGTCTATTGTTGCCTCGGGCACTATATGATCGTTCTCCAGTGAGCCTAGATTTTCGAACCCGACGCAAAACTGACAGGTAATTGTAACGGTTAGTGCCTCCTAATGACGATTGAACACTCAAATTGCGTCGAGATTCAATACATCGTCCTCCAGCGGACTGGTCTCCAATGGGATATTGCTGATTCCGGATCCTTATGGTCCGTCTCCAGTGAGTCTATATTTTCGAATCCGACGAAAATCTTATAGTTAATTATAACATACATGGCCTCCTAGTTACGATGGAACATTCAAATTGCGTCGCGATCCAATACATCGTCCTCCAGCGGACTGGTCTCCAAGGGGATACTGGTGCTTCCGGAACCTTAAGGTCCGTCTCCAGTGAGTCTAGAATTTCCAATCCGACGAAAAACTTATAGTTAATTGTAACATTCTGGGCCCCCTAGTTACGATGGAACACTGAAATTGCGTCGCGATCCAAAACATCGTCCTCCAGCCGACTTGTCTCCAAGCGTCTATTGCTGCCTGGGGCACCTTATGATCGTTCACCTGTAAGTCTAGATTTTCGAATCCGACGCTATATGGATAGTTAATTGTAACGTTCAGGGCCTCAAAATGACGATGGAGCACTCAAATTCCGTCGCGATTCAATACATCGTCTTCCAGCGGACTTATCTCCAAGGGGATATTGCTGCTTCCGGAACCTTATGGTCCTTCTCCAGTGAGTCTGGATTTTCCAATCCGACGAAAAACTTATAGTTAATTGTAACATTCAGGGCCTCCTAGTTACGATCGAACACTAAGATTGTGTCGAGAGTCAATACATCGACCTCCAGCCGACTTGTCTACAAGGGGATATTGCCGCCTCGGGCACCTTATGATCGTTCACCTGTGAGTCTAGATTTTCGAATCCGATGCAAAACTCATAGTTAATTGTAACGTACAGGGCCTCCTAATTACGATGGAACACTCTAATTGCGTCGAGATTCAATATATCGTCTTCCAGCTGACTTGTTTTCATTGGGATATTGCTGCCTCGGGCTCCTAATGGTCGCTCACCTGTGAGTCTAGATTTTCAAATCCAACGCGAAACTGATTGTTAATTGTAACGTTCAATGCCTCCAAATAACGATGGAACATTAAGATTGTGTCGAGATTCAATACATCGTCCTTCAGCCGACTTGTATCCAACGGTCTATAGCTGCCTCGGGCTCCATGTGGTCCGTCTCCTGTGAGTCTAGATTTTCGAATCCGCCGCGAAACTGATAGTTAATTGTAACGTTCAGGGTCTCCTAATGACGATGGAGCACTCAAAATGCGTCGCCATTCAATACATCGTCCTCCAGCGGCCAGGTCTCCAAGGGGATATTGCTGCTTCCGGAACCTTATGGTCCGTCTCCAGTGAGTCTAGATTTTCGAATCCGACGAAAAACTTATAGTTAATTGTAACGTTCAGGGCCTCCTAAAGACGATGGAACACTCAAATTTCGTCGAGATTCAATACATCGTCCTTCAGGCGACTTGTCTCCAAGGTTCTATTGCTGCCTCGGGCACCTTATGGTCGTTCTCCTGTGAGTCTAGATTTTCTAATCCGACGCAAAACTGAATGTTAATTGTAACGTACAGGGCCTCAAAATGACGATGGAACACTCAAACTGCGTCGCTATTCAACACATCGTCCTCCACCCGACTTCTCTCCAAGGGTCTAATGCTGCCTCGGGCACCTTATGGTCGATCTCCTGTGAGTCTACATTTTCGAATCCGACGCAAAAATGATTGTTAATTGTAATGTCAGGGCCTCCTAATGACGTAACACTCAAATTGCTTCGCGATTCAATACATCGTCCTCCAGCCGACTTGTCTCCAAGAGGATATTGCTGCCTCGGGCACCATATGGTCCTTCTCCTGTGAGTCTAGATTTTTGAATCCGACGCGAAACTTATAGTTACTTGTAACGTTTAGGGCCTCCTAAAGACTCTGAAACACTCAAATTGCGTCGCGATCCAATATTTCGTCCACCAGTCGAATTGTCTCCAAGCGTCTATTGCTGCCTCGGGCACCTTATGGTCGTTCTCCTGTGAGTCTAAATTTTCTAATCCGACGCAAAACTGATTGTTAAATGTAACGTTCAGGGCCTCCTATTGACGATGGAACACTCAAATTGAATCGAGATTCAATACATCGTCTTCCAGCCGACTTGTATCCAAGGGGGTATTACTGTTTCGGGCACCATATGATCCTTCTCCTGTGAGTAGATTTTCGAATCCAACCCTAAAATGTTAGTTAATTGTAATTTTCAGCGCCTCCTAATGACGATGGAACACTCAAATTGCGTCGAGTGTCAATACATCGTCCTCCAGCCGACTTGTCTCCAAGGGTCTATTCCTGCCTCGGGCACCTTATGATCGATCTCCTGTGAGTCTACATTTTCGAATCCGACGCAAAAATGATAGTTAATTGTAACGTTCGGAGCCTCCTAATAACGATGGAACACTCAAATAGCGTCGAGATTCAATACTTCGCCATTCAGAGGATTTGTCTCCAAGGGGTATTGCTACCTCGGGCAACTTATGGTTCGTCTCCTGTGTGTCTAGATTTTCGAATCCGACGCAAAAATGATAGTCAATTGTTACGGTCAGCGCCTCCTAATGACGATGGAACACTCAATTTGCGTCGAGAGTCAATACATGGACCTCCAGCCCACTTGTCTAGAAGGGGAAATGCTGCCTCGGGTTCCATGTGGTCCGTGTCCTGTGAGTCTAGATTTTCGAATCCGACGCGAAACCGATTGTTAATTGTAACGTTCAGAGCCTCCTAATGACGATGGAACACCAAGATTGTGTCGAGAGTCAATACATCGACCTCCAGCCGACCTGCCTACAAGGGGATATTGCCGCCTGGGGCTCCATGTGGCCCGTCTCGTGTGAGTCTAGATTTTCGAATCCGACGCGAAACTGATAGTTAGTTGTAACGTTCAGGGCCTCCTAAAGACGATGGAACACTCAAATTGCGTCGAGATTCAATACATCGACCTACAGCCGACTTGTATTCAAGGGGATATTGCTGTCGCGAGCACCATATGAACTTCCCCTGTAAGTAGATTTTGGAATCCGACGCGAAAATGATAGTTAATTGTAACGTTCAGCGCCTCCTAATGACGATGGAACACTCAAATTGAATCGAGATTCAAAACATCGTCTTCCAGCCGACTTGTATCCAAGGCGATATTGCTGTATCGGGCGTCATATGATCCTTCTCCTGTGACTAGATTTTCGAATCCTACGCTAAAATGATAGTTAATTGTAACTTTCAGCGCCTCCTAATGACGATGGAACACTCAAATTGCGTCAAGATTCAATACATCGGAATCCAGCTAACTTGTCTCCAAGGGGCTGTTGCTGCCTCGGGCATCTTATGGTCGTTCTCCTGTGAGTCTAGATTTTCGAATCCGACGCAAAAATGACAGTTAATTGCAACGTTCCGGGCCTCCTAATAACGATGGAACACTCAAATTGCGTCGAGATTCGATACATCGGCCTCCAACCGACTTGCCTCGAAGAGTCCGTTGCTTCCTTGGGCACCTTATGGTCGTTCTCCTGTGACTCTAGATTTTCGAATCCGACGCACAACTGATAGTTAATTGTATAGTTCAGCGCCTCCTAATGACGATGGAACACTCAAATTGGGTCGAGATTCAATATATCGTCCTCCAGCCGACTTGTCTCCAAGGAGTTTATTGTTGCCTCGGGTACCCTATGGTCCTTATCCTGTGAGTCTAGATTTTAGAATCCGACGCGAAACATAGTTAATTGTAACGTACATCGCCATTCAGCCGATTTGTCTCCAAGGGGATATTGCTGCCTCGGGCAACATATGGTTCGTCTCCTGTGTGTCTAGATTTTCGAATCCGACGCAAAAATGATCGTCAATTGTTACGTTCAGCGATTCCTAATGATGATGGAACACTCAATTAGGGTCGAGAGTCAATACATGGACCTCCAGTCCACTTGTCAAGAAGGGGATATGCTGCATCGGGTTCCATGTGTTCCGTGTCCTGTGAGTCTAGATTTTCGAATCCGACGATATACTGATAGTCAATAGTAACGTTCATGGCCACCTAATGACGATGCAGCACTCAAATAGCGTCGCGATTCAATACATCGTCCTCCAGCGGACTGGTCTCCAAGGGGATATCGTTGCCACGGTCACCTTATGAGAGTCTAGATTTTCGAATCCGACGAAAAACTGATAGATAATTGTAACATTCAGATCCTCCTATTGACGATGGAAACTCAAATTGCGTAGGGATCCGAAACATCGTCCTCCAGGCGACTTGTCTCTAAGGGTCTATTGTTGCCTCGGGCACTATATGATCGTTCTCCAGTGAGTCTAGATTTTTGAACCCTACGCAAAACTGACAGTTAATTGTAAAGTTCAACGCCTCCTAATGACGATGGAACACTCAAATTGCGTCGAGATTCAATACATCGACCTCCAGCCGACCTGCCTCCAAGTGGATATTGCTGCCTCGGGCACCTTATGGACATTCTCCTGTGAGTCTACATTTTCTAATCCGACGCAAAACTGATAGTTAATTGTAACGTTCAGGGCCTCCTAGTTACGATGGAACACTCAAATTCCGTCGCGATCCAAAACATCGTCCTCCAGCCGACTTGCTCCAAGCGTCTATTCCTGACTGGGGCACCTTATGATCGTTCACCTGTAAGTCTAGATTTTCGATTCCGACGCGATAATGATAGTTAATTGTAACGTTCAGGGCCTCATAATGACGAAGGAGCACTCAAATTGCGTCAAGATTCAATACATCGTCCTTCAGCTGACTTGTCTCCAAGGGGATATTGCTGCCTCAGGCACCATACGGTCCTTCTCCTGTAAGTCTAGATTTTCGAATCCGAGGCGAAACTGATAATTAAATGTAACGTTCAGGGCCTCATAATGACGATGGAGCACTCAAATTTCGTCGCGATTCAATACATCGTCTTCCAGCGGACTGGTCTCCAAGGGGATATTGCTGCTTCCGGAACCTTATGGTCTGTCTCCAGTGAGTCTGGATTTTCGAATCCGACGAAAAACTTATAGTTAATTGTAACGTTCAGGGCCTCCTAGTTACGATGGAACACTCAAATTGCGTCTCCAAGGAGATATTGCTGCCTCGGGCACATTATGTGAGTCTATATTTTCGAATCCGGCGAAAAACGGATAGTTAGATGTAACATTCAGGGCCTCCTAATGACTCTGAAACACTCAAATTGCGTCGCGATCCAATATTTCGTCCACCAGCCGAATTGTCTCCAAGCGTCTATTGCTGCCTCGGGCACCTTATGATCGTTCTCCTGTAAGTCTAGATTTTCGAATCCGACGCGAAACTGATAGTTAATTGTAACGTTCAGCGCCTCCTAATGACGATGGAACACTCAAATTGCGTCGAGATTCAATACAACGTCCTTCAGCCTACTTGTATCCAACGGTCTATAGCTGCCTCGGGCACCTTATGGTCGTTCTCCTGTGAGTCTAGATTTTCGAATCCGACGAAAAAATGATAGTTAATTGTAATGTTCAGGGCCTCCTAATGACGATGGAACACTCAAATTGCGTCGAGATTCGATACATCGGCCTCCAACCGACTTGCCTCGAAGAGTCCGTTGCTGCCTCGGGCACCTTATGGTCGTTCTCCTGTGACGCCAGATTTTCGAATCCGACGCATAACTGATAGTTAATTGTATCGTTCAGCGCCTCCTAATGACGATGGAACACTCAAATTGGGTCGAGATTCACTATATCGTCCTCCTGCCGGCTTGTATCCAAGGGGATATTGCTGTCGCGAGCACAATATGAACTTCCCCTGTAAGTAGATTTTGGTATCCGACGGGAAAATGATAGTTAATTGTAACGTTCAGCGCCTCCTAATGACGATGGAACACTCAAATTGAATCGAGATTCAAAACATCGTCTTCCAGCCGACTTGTATCCAAGGCGATATTGCTGTATCGGGCACCATATGATCTTTCTCCTGTGAGTAGATTTTCGAATCCTACGCTAAATTGATAGTTAATTGTAACTTTCAGCGCCTCCTAATGACGATGGAACACTCAAATTGCGTCAAGATTCAATACATCGGAATCCAGCTAACTTGTCTCCAAGGGGCTGTTGCTGCCTCGGGCACCTTATGGTCGTTCTCCTGTGAGTCTAGATTTTCGAATCCGACGCAAAAATGATAGTTAATTGTAACGTTCAGGGCCTCCTAATAACGATGGAACACTCAAATTGCGTCGAGATTCAAAACATCGCCATTCAGCCGATTTGTCTCCAAAGGGATATTGCTGCCTCGGGCAACATGTGGTACGTCTCCTGTGTGTCTAGATTTTCGAATCCGACGCAAAAATGATCGTCAATTGTTACGTTCAGCGACTCCTAATGACGATGGAACACTCAATTAGCGTCGAGAGTCAATACATGGACCTCCAGTCCACTTGTCAAGAAGGGGGTATGCTGCATCGGGTTCCATGTGTTCCGTGTCCTGTGAGTCTAGATTTTCGAATCCGACGATATACTGATAGTAAATTGTAACGTTCATGGCCTCCTAATGACGATGCAGCACTCAAATTGCGTCGCGATTCAATACATCGTCCTCCAGCGGACTGGTCTCCAAGGGGATCTCGTTGCCACGGGCACCTTATGAGAGTCTAGATTTTCGAATCCGGCGAAAAACTGATAGATAATTGTAACATTCAGGGCCTCCTATTGACGATGGAAACTCAAATTGCGTCGGGATCCGATACATCGTCCTTCAGGCGACTTGTCTCCAAGGGTCTGTTGTTGCCTCGGGCACTATATGATCGTTCTCCAGTGAGTCTAGATTTTCGAACCCGACGCAAAACTGACAGTTAATTGTAACGGTCAGCGCCTCCTAATGACGATTGAACACTCAAATTGCGTCGAGATTCAATACATCGTCCTCCAGCGGACTGTTCTCCAATGGGATATTGCTGCTTCCGGAACCTTATGGTCCGTCTCCAGTGAGTCTATATTTTTTGAATCCGACGAAAATCTTATAGTTAATTATAGCATACATGGCCTCCTAGTTACGATGGAACACTCAAATTGCGTCGCGATCCAATACATCGTCCTCCAGCGGACTGGTCTCCAAGGGGATACTGCTGCTTCCGGAACCTTAAGGTCCGTCTCCAGTGAGTCTAGAATTTCCAATCCGACGAAAAACTTATAGTTAATTGTAACATTCAGGGCCCCCTAGTTACGATGGAACACTGAAATTGCGTCGCGATCCAAAAAATCGTCCTCCAGCCGACTTGTCTCCAAGCGTCTATTGCTGCCTGGGGCACCTTATGATCGTTCACCTGTGAGTCTAGATTTTCGAATCCGATGCAAAACTCATAGTTAATTGTAACGTACAGGGCCTCCTAATTACGATGGAACACTCTAATTGCGTCGAGATTCAATATATCGTCTTCCAGCTGACTTGTTTTCATTGGGATATTGCTGCCTCGGGCTCGTAATGGTCGCTCACCTGTGAGTCTAGATTTTCAAATCCGACGCGAAACTGATTGTTAATTGTAACGTTCAATGCCTCCAAATAACGATGGAACACTAAGATTGCGTCGAGATTCAATACATCGGCCTTCAGCCGACTTGTATCCAACGGTCTATAGCTGCCTCGGGCTCCATGTGGTCCGTCTCCTGTGAGTCTAGATTTTCGAATCCGACGCGAAACTGATAGTTAATTGTAACGTTCAGGGTCTCCTAATGACGATGGAGCACTCAAAATGCGTCGCCATTCAATACATCGTCCTCCAGCGGCCAGGTCTCCAAGGGGATATTGCTGCTTCCGGAACCTTATGGTCCGTCTCCAGTGAGTGTAGATTTTCGAATCCGACGAAAAACTTATAGTTAATTGTAACGTTCAGGGCCTCCTAAAGACGATGGAACACTCAAATTTCGTCGAGATTCAATACATCGTCCTTCAGGCGACTTGTCTCCAAGGTTCTATTGCTGCCTCGGGCACCTTATTGTCGTTCTCCTGTGAGTCTAGATTTTCTAATCCGACGCAAAACTGGATGTTAATTGTAACGTACAGGGCCTCAAAATGACGATGGAACACTCAAATTGCGTCGCTATTCAACACATCGTCCTCCACCCGACTTCTCTCCAAGGGTCTATTGCTGCCTCGTTCACCTTATGGTCGATCTCCTGTGAGTCTACATTTTCGAATCCGACGCAAAAATGATTGTTAATTGTAATGTTCAGGGCCTCCTAATGACGTAACACTCAAATTGCTTCGCGATTCAATACATCGTCCTCCAGCCGACTTGTCTCCAAGAGGATATTGCTGCCTCGGGCACCATATGGTCCTTATCCTGTGAGTCTAGATTTTCGAATCCGACGCGAAACTTATAGTTAATTGTAACGCTCAGGGCCTCCTAATTACGATGGAACACTCTAATTGCGTCGAGATTCAATATATCGTCTTCCAGCTGACTTGTTTTCATGGGGATTTTGCTGCCTCGGGCTCCTTATGGTCGCTCTTCTGTGAGTCTAGATTTTTAAATCCGACGCGAAACTGATTGTTAATTGTAACGTTCAGGGCCTCCTAATGACGATGGAACACTCTAATTGCGTCGCGATCCAATACATCGTCCTCCAGCGGACTGGTCTCAAAGGGGATACTGCTGCTTCCGGAACCTTATGGTCCATCTCCAGTGAGTCTAGAATTTCCAATCCGACGAAAAACTTATAGTTAATTGTAACATTCAGGGCCTCCTAGTTACGATGGAACACTCAAATTGCGTCGCGATCCAAAACATCGAGCTCCAGCCGACGTGTCTCCAAGCGTCTATTTCTGCCTGGGGAACCTTATGATCGTTCTCCTGTAAGTCTAGATTTTCTAATCCGGCGCAAAACTGATTGTTAATTGTAACGTTCAGGGCCTCATAATGACGATGGAGCACTCAAATTGCGTCGAGATTCAATACAACGTCCTTCAGCCGACTTGTCTCCAAGAGGATATTGCTGCCTCGGGCACCATATGGTCCTTATCCTGTGAGTCTAGATTTTTGAATCCGACGCGAAACTTATAGT
This sequence comes from Schistocerca piceifrons, assembly GCF_021461385.2. Taxonomy (NCBI): domain Eukaryota; kingdom Metazoa; phylum Arthropoda; class Insecta; order Orthoptera; family Acrididae; genus Schistocerca; species Schistocerca piceifrons. Next base: position 989,994,001 of record NC_060149.1, read on the forward strand.
TACTTGTAACGTTCAGGGCCTCCTAATGACTCTGAAACACTCAAATTGCGTCGCGATCCAATATTTCGTCCACCAGTCGAATTGTCTCCAAGCGTCTAATGCTGCCTCGGGCACCTTATGGTCGTTCTCCTGTGAGTCTAAATTTTCTAATCCGACGCAAAACTGATTGTTAAATGTAACGTTCAGGGCCTCCTATTGACGATGGAACACTCAAATTGAATCGAGATTCAATACATCGTCTTCCAGCCGACTTGTATCCAAGGGGGTATTACTGTTTCGGGCACCATATGATCCTTCTCCTGTGAGTAGATTTTCGAATCCAACCCTAAAATGTTAGTTAATTGTAATTTTCAGCGCCTCCTAATGACGATGGAACACTCAAATTGCGTCGAGTGTCAATACATCGTCCTCCAGCCGACTTGTCTCCAATGGTCTATTCCTGCCTCGGGCACCTTATGGTCGATCTCCTGTGAGACTAGATTTTCTAATCCGACGCAAAACTGATTGTTAATTATAACGTTCAGGGCCTCCTAATGACGATGGGACACTCAAATTGCGTCAAGATTCTATACATCGGAATCCAGCTAACTTGTATCCAAGGGGCTGTTGCTGCCTCGGGCACCTTATGGTCGTTCTCCTGTGAGTCTAGATTTTCGAATCCGACGCAAAAATGATAGTTAATTGTAACGTTCAGGGCCTCCTAATAACGATGGAACACTCAAATTGCGTCGAGATTCAATACATCGCCATTCAGCGGATTTGTCTCCAAGGGGATTTTGCTGCCTCGGGCAACATATGGTTCGTCTCCTGTGTGTCTAGATTTTCAAATCCGACGCAAAAATGATAGTCAATTGTTACGTTCAGCGACTCCTAATGACGATGGAACACTCAATTTGCGTCGAGAGTCAATACATGGACCTCCAGCCCACTTGTCTAGAAGGGGATATGCTGCCTCGGGTTCCATGTGTTCCGTGTCCTGTGAGTCTAGATTTTCGAATCCGGCGATATACTGATAGTTAATTGTAACGTTCATGGCCTCCTAATGACGATGGAACACTCAAATTGCGTCGAGATTCAATCCATCGACCGCCAGCCAACCTGTCTCCAAGAGGATATTGCTGCCTCAGGGACCATACGGTCCTTCTCCTGTGAGTCTACTTTTTCGAATCCGACGCGAAACTGATTGTTAATTGTATCGTTCAGGGCCTCCTAATGACGATGGATCTCTCAAATTGCGTCGCGATTCAATACATCGTTTTCCAGCCGACTTGTCTCCAAGGGTCTATTGCTGACTCGGGCACCTTATGGACGTTCTCCTGTGACTCTAGATTTTCTAATCCGACGCAAAACTGATAGTTAATTGTAACGTTCAGGGCCTCCTAATGACGATTGAACACTCAAATTGCGTCGCGATCCATTCCATCGTCCTCCAGCGGACTGGTCTCCAAGGGGATACTGCAGCTTCCGGAACCTTAAGGTCCGTGTCCAGTGAGTCTAGAATTTCCAATCCGACGAAAAACTTATAGTTAATGGTAACATTCAGGGCCTCCTAGTTACGATAGAACACTCTAATTGCGTCCCGATCCAAAACATCGTCCTCCAGCCGACTTGCTCCAATCGTCTATTGCTGCCTGGTGCACCTTATGATCGTTCACCTGTAATACTAGATTTTCGAATCAGACGGGATAATGACAGTTAATTGTAACGTTCAGGGCCTAATAATGACGATGGAGCACTCAAATTGCGTCATGATTCAATACATCGTCCTTCAGCTGATTTGTCTCCAAGGAAATATTGCTGCCTCGGGCACCATACGGTCCTTCTCCTATAAGTCAAGATTTTCGAATCCGAAGCGAAACTGATAGTTAATTGTAACGTTCAGGGCCTCATAATGACAATGCAGCACTCAAATTCCGTCGCGATTCAATACACCGTCTTCCAGCGGACTGGTCTCCAACGGGATATTGCTGCTTCCGGAACCATATGGTCCGTCTCCAGTGAGTCTGGATTTTCGAATCCGACGGAAAACTTATAGTTAATTGTAACGTTCAGGGCCTCCTAGTTACGATGGAACACTCAAATTGCGTCGCGATCCAAAACATCGTCCTCCAGCCGACTTGCTCCAAGCGTCTATTGCTGCCTGGGGCACCTTATGATCGTTCACCTGTGAGTCTAGATTTTCGAATCCAATGCAAAACTCATAGTTAATTGTAACGCTCAAGGCCTCCTAATTACGATGGAACACTCTAATTCCGTCGAGATTCAATATATCGTCTTCCAGCTTACTTGTTATCATGGGGATATTGCTGCCTCGGGCACCCTATGATCGTTCTCCTGTGTGTCTAGATTTTCGAATCCGATGCAAAACTCATAGTTAATTGTAACGTTCAGGGCCTCCTAAATACGATGGAACACTCTAATTCCGTCGAGATTCAATATATCGTCCTCCAGCTGACTTGTTTTCAAGGGGATATTGCTGCCTCGGGCTCCTTATGGTCGCTCTCCTGTGAGTCTAGATTTTCAAATCCGACGCGAAACTGATTGTTAACTGTAACGTTCAGGGCCTCCTAATGACAATGGAACTCTAAGATTGTGTCAAGAGTCAATACATCGACCTCCATCCGACTTGTCTACAAGGGGGTATTCAATACATCGTCCTTCAGCCGACTTGTCTCCAAGGGTATATTGCTGCCTCGGTCACCTTATGGTCGATCTCCAGTGAGTCTAGATTTTCTAATCCGACGCAAAACTGATTGTTAACTGTAACGTTCAGGGCCTCCTAATGACAATGGAACTCTAAGATTGTGTCGAGAGTCAATACATCGACCTCCATCCGACTTGTGTACAAGGGGTATTCAATACATCGTCCTTCAGCCGACTTGTCTCCAAGGGTATATTGCTGCCTCGGTCACCTTATGGTCCTTCTCCAGTGAGTCTAGATTTTCTAATCCGACGCAAAACTGATTGTTAACTGCAACGTTCAGGGCCTCCTAATGACGATGGAACACTCGAATTGCGTCGAGATTCAAAACATCGACCTACAGCCGACTTGTATTCAAGGGATTTTGCTGTCTCGGGCACCGTATGAACTTCTTCTGTGAGTAGATTTTCGAATCCGACACTAAAATGATAGTTAATTGTAACGTTCAGTGCCTCCTAATGACGATGGAACACTCAAATAGCATCGAGTGTCAATACATCGTCCTCCAGCTGACTTGTCTCCAATGGTCTATTTCTGCCTCGGGCACCTAGATTTTCTAATCCGACGCAAAACTAATTGTTAATTATAACGTTCTGGGCCTCCTAATGACCATGGGACACTCAAATTGCGTCAAGATTCTATACATGGGAATCCAGCTAACTTGTATCCAAGGGGCTGTTGCTGCCTCGGGCACCTTATGGTCGTTATAATGTGAGTCTAGATTTTCGAATCCGACGCAAAAATGATAGTTAATTGTAATGTTCAGGGCCTCCTAATAACGATGGAACACTCAAATTGCGTCGAGAATCAATACATCGCCATTCAGCCGATTTGTCTCCAAGGGGATTTTGCTGCCTCGGGCAACATATGGTTCGACTCCTGTGTTTCTAGATTTTCAAATCCGACGCAAAAATGATAGTCAATTGTTACGTTCAGCGACTCCTAATGACGATGGAACACTCAATTTGCGTCGAGAGTCAATACATGGACCTCCAGCCCACTTGTCTAGAAGGGGACATGCTGCCTCGGGTTCCATGTGTTCCGTGTCCTGTGAGTCTAGATTTTCGAATCCGGCGATGTACTGATAGTTAATTGTAACGTTCATGGCCTCCTAATGACGATGCAGCACTCAATTTGCGTCGCGATTCAATACATCGTCCTCCAGCAGACTGGTCTCCAAGGGGATATCGTTGCCACGGTCAGCTTCTGTGAGTCTAGATTTTCGAATCCGTCGAAAAACTGATAGATAATTGTAACATTCAGGGCCTCCTAATGACGATGGAAACTCAAATTGCGTCGGGATCCGATACATCGTCCTCCAGGCGACTTGTCTCCAAGGGTCTATTGTTGCCTCGGGCACTATATGATCGTTCTCCAGTGAGTCTAGATATTCGAACCCGACACAAAACTCACAGTTAATTGTAACGTTCAGCGCCTCCTAATGACGATGGAACACTCAAATTGCGTCGAGGTTCAATACATCGACCGCCAGCCGACCTGTCTCCAAGAGGATATTGCTGCCTCAGGGACCATACGGTCCTTCCCTGTGAGTCTAGATTTTCGAATCCGACGCGAAACTGATTGTTAATTGTATCGTTCAGGGCCTCCTAATGACGATGGATCTCTCCAATTGCGTCGCGATTCAATACATCGTCCTCCAGCCGACTTGTCTCCAAGGGTCTATTGCTGCCTCGGGCACCTTATGGACGTTCTCCTGTGACTCTAGATTTTCTAATCGGACGCAAAACTGATAGTTAAGTGTAACGTTCAGGGCCTCCTAATGACGATGGAACTCTCAAATTGCGTCGCGATCCAATCCATCGTCCTCCAGCGGACTGGTCTCCAAGGGGATACTGCAGCTTCCGGAACCTTAAGGTCCGTGTCCAGTGAGTCTAGAATTTCCAATCCGACGAAAAACTTATAGTTAATTGTAACATCCAAGGCCTCCTAGTTACGATGGAACACTCAAATTGCGTCGCGATCCAAAACATCGTCCTTCAGCCGACTTGTCTCTAAGGGGATATTGCCGACTCGGGCTCAATGTGGTCCGTCTCCCGTGAGTCTAGATTTTCGAATCCAATGCAAAACTCATAGTTAATTGTAACGTTCAGGGCCACCTAAAAACGATGGAACACTCAAATTGCGTCGAGATTCAATACATCGTCCTCCATCCGACATGTATCCAAGGGGATATTGCTGTCACGAGCACAATATGAAATTCTCCTGTGAGTATATTTTCGAATCCGACGCTAAAATGATAGTTAATTGTAACGTTCAGCGCCGCTTAATGACGAAGGAACACTCAAATTGCGTCGAGATTCAATACATCGTCCTTCAGCCGACTTGTCTCCATGGCGATATTGATGTCTCGGGCTCCTTATGGTCGCTCTCCTGTGAGTCAAGATTTTAAAATCCGACCAGAAACTAATTTTTTATTGTAACGTTCAGCTCCTCCTAATGACGATGAAACACTCTGTGTCGAGAGTCAATACATCTACCTCCAGCCGACTTGTCTACATGTGGATATTGCCGCCTCGGGCTCGATGTGGTCCGTCTCGTGTGAGTCTAGATTTTCGAATCCGACGCGAAATTAATTGTTAATTGTAACTTTCAGGGCCTCCTAAAAACGATGGAACACTCAAATTGCGTCGAGATTCAATACATCGTCCTTCAGCCGACTTCTCTCCAAGGGACTATTGCTGCTTCGGACACCTTATGGTCGTTCTCCTGTGAGTCTAGATTTTCGAATCAGACGCGAAACTGATAGTTAATTGTAACGTTCAGGGACTCCTAATGACGATGGGACACTCAAATTGCGTCGAGATGCAATACATCGTCCTTCTGCCGAATTGTCTCCAAGATTCAATATCTGCCTCGGGCAGATGAGTCTAGCTTTTCGAATCCGGCGCAAAACAGTTAGTTAATTGTAACGATCAGGGCCTCATAATGACGATGGAACACTCAAATTACGTCGAGATTCAATACATCGTCTTCCAGCCGACTTGTTCCAAGGGGATATTGCTGCCTCGGGCACCGTATGGTCCTTCTCCTGTGGATCTAGACTTTCAAATCCGACGCGAAACTGATAGTTAATTGTAACGTTCAGGGCCTCCTAATGACGATGGAGCACTCAAATTGCGTCGCGATTCAATACATCGTCCTCCAGCGGACTGGTCTCCTAGGGGATATTGCTGAGTCGGGCACCTTATGGTCCGTCTCCAGTGAGTCTAGATTTTCGAATCCGACGAAAAACTGATAGTTAATTGTAACATTCAGGGCCTCCTAATGACGGTGGATCATTCAAATTGCCTCGAGAGTCAGTACATCGTTTTCCAGCCGACTTCTCTGAAGGGTCAATTGCTGCCTCGGGCACCTTATGTTCGTTCTCCTGAGTGTCTAGATTTTCGAATCCGACGCAAAAATGATAGTTAATTGTAACGTTCAGGGCCTTCTAATGACGATGGAACACTCAAATTGCGTCGAGATTCAATACATCGTCCTTCAGCCGACTTGTTTCCAAGGGGATGTTGCTGCCTCGGGCTCCATGTGGTCCGTCTCCTGTGAGTCTAGATTTTCGAATCCGACGCGAAACTGATAGTTAATTGTAATGTTCAGGGCCTCCAAATGACGATGGAACACTCAAATTGCGTCGAGATTCAATACATCGTCCTTCAGGCGACTTGTCTCCAAGGGGATATTGCTGCCTCGAGCACCATACGGTCCTTCTCCTGTAAGTTTAGATTTTCGAATCCGACGCGAAACTGATAGTTAATTGTACCGTTCAGGGCCTCCTAATGATGCTGGAGCACTCAAATTGCGTCGCGATTCAATACATCGTCCTCCAGCGGACTGGTCTCCAAGGGGATATTGCCGCCTCCGGAACCTTATGGTCCGTCTCCAGTGAGTCTATAATTTCGAATCCGACGAAAAACTTACAGTTAATTATAACATACATGGCCTCCTAGTTACGATGGGACACTCAAATTGCGTCGCGATCCAATACATCGTCCTCCAGCGGACTGGTCTCCAAGGGGATACTGCTGCTTCCGGAACCTTAAGGTCCGTCTCCAGTGAGTCTAGAATTTCCAATCCGACGAAAAACTTATAGTTTATTCTAACATTCAGGGCCTCCTGGTTACGATGTAACACTCAAATTGCGTCGCGATCCAAAACATCGTCCTCCAGCCGTCTTGTCTCCAAGCGTCTATTGCTGCCTGGGGCACCTTATGATCGTTCACATGTAAGTCTAGATTTTCGAATCCGACGCGATAATGATAGTTAATTGTAACGTTCAGGGCCTCAAAATGACGATGGAGCACTCAAATTCCGTCGCGATTAAATACATCGTCTTCCAGCGGACTTGTCTCCAAGGGGATATTGCTGCTTCCGGAACCTTATGGTCCGTCTCCAGTGAGTCTGGATATTCGAATCCGACGAAAAACTTATAGTTAATTGTAACTTTCAGGGCGACTTATTTACGATGGAACACTAAGATTGTGTCGAGAGTCAATACATCGTCCTCCAGCCGATTCGTCTCCAAAGGTCTATTGCTGCCTCGGGCACCTTATGGTCGTTCTCCTGTGAGTCCAGATTTTCGAATCCGACTCAAAAATGATAGTTAATTGTAACGTTCAGCGTCTCCTAATGACGATGGAACACTCAAATTGCCTCAATATTCAATACAGCGGCCTCCAGCCAACTTGTCTCCAAGGGTCTGTTGCTGCCTCGGGCACCTAATGGTCGTTCTCCTGTGAGTCTAGATTTTCGAATCCGACGCATATCTGATAGTTAATTGTAACCTTCAGGGTCTCATAATGACGATGGAGCACTCAAAATGCGTCGCGATTCAATACATCGTCCTCCAGCGGCCTGGTCTCCAAGGGGATATTGCTGCTTCCGGAACCTTATGGTCCGTCTCCAGTGAGTCTAGATTTTCGAATCCGACGAAAAACTTATAATTAATTGTAACGTTCAGGGCCTCCTAAAGACGATGGAACACTCAAATTGCGTCGAGATTCAATACATCGTCCTCCATCCGACCTGTATCCAAGGGGATATTGCTGTCACGAGGACCATATGAAATTCTCCTGTGAGTAGATTTTCGAATCCGACGCTAAAATGATAGTTAATTGTAACGTTCAGCGCCGCATAATGACGAAGGAACACTGAAATTGCGTCAAGATTCAATACAACGTCCTACAGCCGACTTGTCTCCAAGGGGATATTGCTGCCTCGGCCACCATACGGTCCTTCTCCTGTAAGTTTAGATTTTCGAATCCGACGCGAAACTGATAGTTAATTGTACCGATCAGGGCCTCGTAATGACGCTGGACCACTCAAATTGCGTCGCGATTCAATACATCGTCCTCCAGCGGACTGGTCTCCAAGGGGATATTGCTGCTTCCGGAACCTTATGGTCCGTCTCCAGTGGGTCTACATTTTTGAATCCGACGAAAAACTTATAGTTAATTATAACATACATGGCCTCCTGATTACAATGGAGCACTCAAATTGCGTCGAGATTCAATATATCGTCTTCTAGCCGACTTGTCTCCATGGCGATATTGCTGTCTCGGGCTTCTTGTGGTCGCTCTCCTGTGAGTCTAGATTTTCAATTCCGACCAGAAACAGTTTGTTAATTGTAACGTTCAGCGCCTCCTAATGACGATGAAACACTCAAATTGTGTCGAGAGTCAATACATCTACCTCCAGCCGACTTGTCTACATGGGGATATTGCCGCCTCGGGCTCCATGTGGTCCGTCTTCTGTGAGTCTAGATTTTCGAATCCGACGCGAAATTAATTGTTAATTGTAACTTTCAGGGCCTCCTAAAGACGATGGAACACTCAAATTGCGTCGAGATTCAATACATCGTCCTTCAGCCGACTTCTCTCCAAAAGGCTATTGCTGCCTCGGACACCTTATGGTCTTTCTCCTGTGAGTCTAGATTTTCGAATCCGACTCGAAAGTGATAGTTAATTGTAACGTCAGGGACTCCTAATGACGATGGAAAACACAAATTGCGTCGTGATTCAATACATCATCCTTCAGCCGACTAGTCTCCAAGGGTCTATTGCTGCCTCGGGCACCTTATGGTCGTTCTCCTGTGAGTTTAAATTTTCTAATCCGACGCAAAACTGATTGTTAATTGTAACGTTCAGGGCCTCAAAATGACGATGGAACACTCAAATTGCGTCGAGAGTCAATACATCGTCCTCCAGCGGACTGGTCTCCAAGGGGATATTGCTGCCTAGGGCTCCTTATGGCCGCTCTACTGTGAGTAGATTTTCGAATCCGACGCGAAACTGATTGTTAATTGTAACGTTCAGCGCCTCCTATTGACGATGGAACACTCAAATTGCGTCGAGATTCAATACATCGACCTCCAGCCGACTTGACTACAAGGGGATATTGCCGCCTCGGGCTCCATGTGGTCCGTCTCCTGTGAGTCTAGATTTTCGAATCAGACGCGAAACTGATAGTTAATTGTAACGTTCAGGGACTCCTAATGACGATGGGACACTCAAATTGCGTCGAGAGGCAATACATCGTCCTTCAGCCGACTTGTCTCCAAGAGTCTATTGCTGCCTCGGGCTCCTTATGGTCGTTCTCCTATGAAACTAGATTTTCGAATCCGACGCAAAACAGTCAGTTAATTGGAACGATCAGGGCATCATAAAGACGATGGAACACTCAAATTGCGTCGAGATTCAATACATCGTCTTCCAGCCGACTTGTTCCTAGGGGATATTGCTGCCTCGGGCACCGTATGGTCCTTCTCCTGTGAGTCTAGACTTTCGAATCCGACGCGAAACTGATAGTTAATTGTATCGTTCAGGGCCTCCTAATGACGATGGAGCACTCAAATTGCGTCGCTATTCAATACATCGTCCTCCAGCGGACTGGTCTCCTAAGGGATATTGCTGAGTCGGGCACCTTATGGTCCATCTCCAGTGAGTCTAGATTTTCGAATCCGACGAAAAACTGATAGTTAATTGTAACATCCAGGGCCTCCTAATGACGATGGATCACTCAAATTGCGTCGAGATTCAATACATCGGCATTCAGCCGATTTGTCTACAAGGGTCTATTGCTGCCTCGGGCACCTTACAGTCGTTCCCCTGTGAGTCTAGATTTTAGAATCCGACGAATAACTGATAGTTAATTGTTATGTTCCGGGCCTCCTATCGACGATGGATCACTCACATTGCGTCGAGATTCAATACATCGACCTCCAGCCGACTTGCCTTGAAGGGGAAATTGCTGCCTCGGGCACCATATGGTCCTTTACCTGTGAGTCTAGAATTACGAATCCGACGCAAAAATGGTAGTTAATTGCAACGTTCAGCACCTCCTAATGACGATGGAACACTCAAATTGCGTCGAGATTCATTACATCGTCCTCCTGCCGATTAGTCTCCAGAGGGATATTGCTGCCTCGGGCACCACATGGTTCGTCTCCGGTGATTCTACGTATTCGAATGCGACGCAAAACTGATAGTTAATTGTAACGTTCAGGGCCTTCTAATGACGATGGAACACTCAAATTGCGTCGAGATTCAATTCATCGGCATTCAGCCGATTTGTCTACAAGGGTCTATTGCTGCCTCGGGCACCTTATAGTCGTTCCCCTGTGAGTCTAGATTTTAGAATCCGACGAATAACTGATAGTTAATTGTTATGTTCCGGGCCTCCTATCGACGATGGATCACTCACATTGCGTCGAGATTCAATACATCGACCTCCAGCCGACTTGCCTTGAAGGGGATATTGCTGCCTCGGGCACCATATGGTCCTTTACCTGTGAGTCTAGAATTACGAATCCGACGCAAAAATGGTAGTTAATTGCAACGTTCAGCACCTCCTAATGACGATGGAACACTCAAATTGCGTCTAGATTCATTACATCGTCCTCCTGCCGATTAGTCTCCAGAGGGATATCGCTGCCTCGGGCACCACATGGTTCGTCTCCGGTGATTCTACGTATTCGAATGCGACGCAAAACTGATAGTTAATTGTAACGTTCAGCGCCTCCTAATGACGATGGAACACTCAAATTGCGTCGAGATAAAATATATCGTCCTTCAGCCGACTAGTCTCCAAGGTTTTATTGCTGCCTCGGGTACCTTATGGTCGTTCTCCTGTGAGTCTAGATTTCCATATCCGACGCATAACTGATAGTTAATTGTAACGTTCAGGGTCTCCTATAGACGATGGAGCACTCAAAATGCGTCGCGATTCAACACATCGTCCTCCAGCGGCCTGGTCTCCAAGGGGATATTGCTGCTTCCGGACCTTATGGTCCGTTTCTAGTGAGTCTAGATTTTCGAATCCGACGAAAAACTTATAGTTATTGTAACATTCAGGGCCTCCTAATAACGATGGAAATCACAAATTGCGTCGAGATTCAATATATCGTCTTCTAGCCGACTTGTCTCCATGGCGATATTGCTGTCTCGGGCTTCTTATGGTCGCTCTCCTATGAGTCTAGATTTTCAAATCCGACCAGAAACTGATTGTTAATTGTAACGTTCAGCGCCTCCTTATGACGATGAAACACTCTAATTGTGTCGAGAGTCAATACATCTACCTCCAGCCGACTTGTCTACATGGGGATATTGCCGCCTCGGGCTCGATGTGGTCCGTCTCCTGTGAGTCTAGATTTTCGAATCCGACGCGAAATTAATTGTTAATTGTAACTTTCAGGGCCTTCTAAAGACGATGGAACACTCAAATTGCGTCGAGATTCAATACATCGTCCTTCAGCCGACTTCTCTCCTAGGGTCTATTGCTGCCTCGGCCACCATACGGTCCTTCTCCTGTAAGTTTAGATTTTCGAATCCGACGCGAAACTGATAGTTAATTGTACCGATCAGGGCCTCGTAATGACGCTGGAGCACTCAAATTGCGTCGCGATTCAATACATCGTCCTCCAGCGGACTGGTGTCCAAGGGGATATTGCTGCTTCCGGAACCTTATGGTCCGTCTCCAGTGGGTCTACATTTTTGAATCCGACGAAAAACTTATAGTTAATTATAACTTACATGGCCTCCTGGTTACAATGGAGCACTCAAATTGCGTCGCGATTCAATACATCGTCGTCCAGCCGACTTGTCTCCAAGCGTCTCATGCTGCCTGGGGCACCTTATGATCGTTCTCCTGTGAGTCTAGATATTCGAATTCGATGCAAAACTCATAGTTAATTGTAACATTCAGGGCCTCCTAATAACGATGGAAAACACAAATTGCGTCGAGATTCAATATATCGTCTTCTAGCCGACTTGTCTCCATGGCGATATTGCTGTCTCGGGCTTCTTATGGTCGCTCTCCTGTGAGTCTAGATTTTCAAATCCGACCAGAAACTGTTTGTTAATTGTAACGTTCAGCGCCTCCTAATGACGATGAAACACTCAAATTGTGTCGAGAGTCAATACATCTACCTCCAGCCGACTTGTCTACATGGGGATATTGCCGCCTCGGGCTCCATGTGGTCCGTCTTCTGTGAGTCTAGATTTTCGAATCCGACGCGAAATTAATTGTTAATTGTAACTTTCAGGGCCTCCTAAAGACGATGGAACACTCAAATTGCGTCGAGATTCAATACATCGTCCTTCAGCCGACTTCTCTCCAAAAGGCTATTGCTGCCTCGGACACCTTATGGTCTTTCTCCTGTGAGTCTAGATTTTCGAATCCGACTCGAAAGTGATAGTTAATTGTAACGTCAGGGACTCCTAATGACGATGGAAAACACAAATTGCGTCGAGATTCAATACATCATCCTTCAGCCGACTAGTCTCCAAGGGTCTATTGCTGCCTCGGGCACCTTATGGTCGTTCTCCTGTGAGTTTAAATTTTCTAATCCGACGCAAAACTGATTGTTAATTGTAACGTTCAGGGCCTCAAAATGACGATGGAACACTCAAATTGCGTCGAGAGTCAATACATCGTCCTCCAGCGGACTGGTCTCCAAGGGGATATTGCTGCCTAGGGCTCCTTATGGCCGCTCTACTGTGAGTAGATTTTCGAATCCGACGCGAAACTGATTGTTAATTGTAACGTTCAGCGCCTCCTATTGACGATGGAACACTCAAATTGCGTCGAGATTCAATACATCGACCTCCAGCCGACTTGACTACAAGGGGATATTGCCGCCTCGGGCTCCATGTGGTCCGTCTCCTGTGAGTCTAGATTTTCGAATCAGACGCGAAACTGATAGTTAATTGTAACGTTCAGGGACTCCTAATGACGATGGGACACTCAAATTGCGTCGAGAGGCAATACATCGTCCTTCAGCCGACTTGTCTCCAAGAGTCTATTGCTGCCTCGGGCTCCTTATGGTCGTTCTCCTATGAAACTAGATTTTCGAATCCGACGCAAAACAGTCAGTTAATTGGAACGATCAGGGCATCATAAAGACGATGGAACACTCAAATTGCGTCGAGATTCAATACATCGTCTTCCAGCCGACTTGTTCCTAGGGGATATTGCTGCCTCGGGCACCGTATGGTCCTTCTCCTGTGAGTCTAGACTTTCGAATCCGACGCGAAACTGATAGTTAATTGTATCGTTCAGGGCCTCCTAATGACGATGGAGCACTCAAATTGCGTCGCTATTCAATACATCGTCCTCCAGCGGACTGGTCTCCTAAGGGATATTGCTGAGTCGGGCACCTTATGGTCCATCTCCAGTGAGTCTAGATTTTCGAATCCGACGAAAAACTGATAGTTAATTGTAACATCCAGGGCCTCCTAATGACGATGGATCACTCAAATTGCGTCGAGATTCAATACATCGGCATTCAGCCGATTTGTCTACAAGGGTCTATTGCTGCCTCGGGCACCTTACAGTCGTTCCCCTGTGAGTCTAGATTTTAGAATCCGACGAATAACTGATAGTTAATTGTTATGTTCCGGGCCTCCTATCGACGATGGATCACTCACATTGCGTCGAGATTCAATACATCGACCTCCAGCCGACTTGCCTTGAAGGGGAAATTGCTGCCTCGGGCACCATATGGTCCTTTACCTGTGAGTCTAGAATTACGAATCCGACGCAAAAATGGTAGTTAATTGCAACGTTCAGCACCTCCTAATGACGATGGAACACTCAAATTGCGTCGAGATTCATTACATCGTCCTCCTGCCGATTAGTCTCCAGAGGGATATTGCTGCCTCGGGCACCACATGGTTCGTCTCCGGTGATTCTACGTATTCGAATGCGACGCAAAACTGATAGTTAATTGTAACGTTCAGGGCCTTCTAATGACGATGGAACACTCAAATTGCGTCGAGATTCAATTCATCGGCATTCAGCCGATTTGTCTACAAGGGTCTATTGCTGCCTCGGGCACCTTATAGTCGTTCCCCTGTGAGTCTAGATTTTAGAATCCGACGAATAACTGATAGTTAATTGTTATGTTCCGGGCCTCCTATCGACGATGGATCACTCACATTGCGTCGAGATTCAATACATCGACCTCCAGCCGACTTGCCTTGAAGGGGATATTGCTGCCTCGGGCACCATATGGTCCTTTACCTGTGAGTCTAGAATTACGAATCCGACGCAAAAATGGTAGTTAATTGCAACGTTCAGCACCTCCTAATGACGATGGAACACTCAAATTGCGTCTAGATTCATTACATCGTCCTCCTGCCGATTAGTCTCCAGAGGGATATCGCTGCCTCGGGCACCACATGGTTCGTCTCCGGTGATTCTACGTATTCGAATGCGACGCAAAACTGATAGTTAATTGTAACGTTCAGGGCCTTCTAATGACGATGGAACACTCAAATTGCGTCGAGATTCAATTCATCGGCATTCAGCCGATTTGTCTACAAGGGTCTATTGCTGCCTCGGGCACCTTATAGTCGTTCCCCTGTGAGTCTAGATTTTAGAATCCGACGAATAACTGATAGTTAATTGTTATGTTCCGGGCCTCCTATCGACGATGGATCACTCACATTGCGTCGAGATTCAATACATCGACCTCCAGCCGACTTGCCTTGAAGGGGATATTGCTGCCTCGGGCACCATATGGTCCTTTACCTGTGAGTCTAGAATTACGAATCCGACGCAAAAATGGTAGTTAATTGCAACGTTCAGCACCTCCTAATGACGATGGAACACTCAAATTGCGTCTAGATTCATTACATCGTCCTCCTGCCGATTAGTCTCCAGAGGGATATCGCTGCCTCGGGCACCACATGGTTCGTCTCCGGTGATTCTACGTATTCGAATGCGACGCAAAACTGATAGTTAATTGTAACGTTCAGCGCCTCCTAATGACGATGGAACACTCAAATTGCGTCGAGATAAAATATATCGTCCTTCAGCCGACTAGTCTCCAAGGTTTTATTGCTGCCTCGGGTACCTTATGGTCGTTCTCCTGTGAGTCTAGATTTCCATATCCGACGCATAACTGATAGTTAATTGTAACGTTCAGGGTCTCCTATAGACGATGGAGCACTCAAAATGCGTCGCGATTCAACACATCGTCCTCCAGCGGCCTGGTCTCCAAGGGGATATTGCTGCTTCCGGACCTTATGGTCCGTTTCTAGTGAGTCTAGATTTTCGAATCCGACGAAAAACTTATAGTTATTGTAACATTCAGGGCCTCCTAATAACGATGGAAATCACAAATTGCGTCGAGATTCAATATATCGTCTTCTAGCCGACTTGTCTCCATGGCGATATTGCTGTCTCGGGCTTCTTATGGTCGCTCTCCTATGAGTCTAGATTTTCAAATCCGACCAGAAACTGATTGTTAATTGTAACGTTCAGCGCCTCCTTATGACGATGAAACACTCTAATTGTGTCGAGAGTCAATACATCTACCTCCAGCCGACTTGTCTACATGGGGATATTGCCGCCTCGGGCTCGATGTGGTCCGTCTCCTGTGAGTCTAGATTTTCGAATCCGACGCGAAATTAATTGTTAATTGTAACTTTCAGGGCCTTCTAAAGACGATGGAACACTCAAATTGCGTCGAGATTCAATACATCGTCCTTCAGCCGACTTCTCTCCTAGGGTCTATTGCTGCCTCGGCCACCATACGGTCCTTCTCCTGTAAGTTTAGATTTTCGAATCCGACGCGAAACTGATAGTTAATTGTACCGATCAGGGCCTCGTAATGACGCTGGAGCACTCAAATTGCGTCGCGATTCAATACATCGTCCTCCAGCGGACTGGTGTCCAAGGGGATATTGCTGCTTCCGGAACCTTATGGTCCGTCTCCAGTGGGTCTACATTTTTGAATCCGACGAAAAACTTATAGTTAATTATAACATACATGGCCTCCTGGTTACAATGGAGCACTCAAATTGCGTCGCGATTCAATACATCGTCGTCCAGCCGACTTGTCTCCAAGCGTCTCATGCTGCCTGGGGCACCTTATGATCGTTCTCCTGTGAGTCTAGATATTCGAATTCGATGCAAAACTCATAGTTAATTGTAACATTCAGGGCCTCCTAATAACGATGGAAAACACAAATTGCGTCGAGATTCAATATATCGTCTTCTAGCCGACTTGTCTCCATGGCGATATTGCTGTCTCGGGCTTCTTATGGTCGCTCTCCTGTGAGTCTAGATTTTCAAATCCGACCAGAAACTGTTTGTTAATTGTAACGTTCAGCGCCTCCTAATGACGATGAAACACTCAAATTGTGTCGAGAGTCAATACATCTACCTCCAGCCGACTTGTCTACATGGGGATATTGCCGCCTCGGGCTCCATGTGGTCCGTCTCCTGTGAGTCTAGATTTTCGAATCCGACGCGAAATTAATTGTTAATTGTAACTTTCAGGGCCTCCTAAAGACGATGGAACACTCAAATTGCGTCGAGATTCAATACATCGTCCTTCAGCCGACTTCTCTCCTAGGGTCTATTGCTGCCTCGGAACCTTATGGTCGTGCTCCTGTGAGTCTAGATTTTCGAATCCGACTCGAAACTGATAGTTAATAGTAACGTCAGGGCCTCCTAATGACGATGGAAAACACAAATTGCGTCGAGATTCAATACTTCATCCTTCAGCCGACTAGTCTCCAAGTGTCTATTGCTGCCTCGGGCACCTTATGGTCGTTCTCCTGTGAGTCTAAATTTTCTAATCCGACGCAAAACTGATTGTTAATTGAAACGTTCAGGGCCTCAAAATGACGATGGAACACTCAAATTGCGTCGAGAGTCAATACATCGTCCTCCAGCGGACTGGTCTGCAAGGGGATATTGCTGCCTAGGGCTCCTTATGGCCGCTCTACTGTGAGTAGATTTTCGAATCCGACGCGAAACTGATTGTTAATTGTAACGTTCAGCGCCTCCTATTGACGATGCAACACTCATATTGCTTCGAGATTCAATACATCGACCTCCAGCCGACTTGACTACAAGGGGATATTGCCGCCTCGGGCACCATATGGTCCTTTACCTGTGAGTCTAGAATTACGAATCCGACGCAAAAATGGTAGTTAATTGCAACGTTCAGCACCTCCTAATGACGATGGAACACTCAAATTGCGTCGAGATTCACTACATCGTCCTCCTGCCGACTTCTCTCCAGAGGGATATCGCTGCCACGGGCACCACATGGTTCGTCTCCGGTGATTCTACGTATTCGAATCCACGAAAAACTTATAGTTAATTGTAAAGTTCAGGGCCTCCTAAAGACGATGGAACACTGAAATTGCGTCGAGATTCTATACATCGTCCTTCAGCCGACTTGTCTCCAAGGATCCAATGCTGCCTCGGGCACCTTATGATCATTCTCCTGTGAGTCTAGATTTTCGAATCCGACGCTAAACTGATAGTTAATTCTACCGTTCAGGGCCTCCTAATGACGATGGAACACTCAAACTGCTTCGGGATCCGATACATCGTCCTCCAGCGGACTGGTCTCCAAGGGGATATTGCTGCCTAGGGCTCCTTATGGCCGCTCTACTGTGAGTAGATTTTCGAATCCGACGCGAAACTGTTTGTTAATTGTAACTTTCAGCGCCTCCTATTGACGATGGAACACTCAAATTGCGTCGAGATTCAATACATCGACCTCCAGCCGACTTGACTACAAGGGGATATTGGCGCCTCGGGCTCCATGTGGTCCGTCCCCTGTGAGTCTAGATTTTCGAATCAGACGCGAAACTGTTAGTTAATTGTAACGTTCAGGGACTCCTAATGACGATGGGACACTCAAATTGCGTCGAGATGCAATACATCGTCTTTCAGCCGACTTGTCTCCAATAGTCTATTGCTGCCTCGGGCTCCTTATGGTCGTTCTCCTATGAGTCTAGATTTTCGAATCCGGTGCAAAACAGTTGGTTAATTGTAACGATCAGGGAATCATAATGACGATGGAACACTCAAATAGCGTCGAGATTCAATACATCGTCTTCCAGCCGACTTGTTCCTAGGGGATATTGCTGACTCGGGCACCGTATGGTCCTTCTCCTGTGAGTCTAGACTTTCGAATCCGACGCGAAACGGATAGTTAATTGTATCGTTCACGGCCTCCTAATGACGATGGAGCACTCAAATTGCGTCGCGATTTAATACATCGTCCTCCAGCGGACTGGTCTCCTAAGGGATATTGCTGAGTCGGGCACCTTATGGTCCGTCTCCAGTGAGTCTAGATTCTCGAATCCGACGAAAAACTGATAGTTAATTGTTATTTTCCGGGCCTCCTATCGACGATGGATCACTCAAATTGCGTCGAGATTCAATACATCGACCTCCAGCCGACTTGCCTTGAAGGGGATGTTGCTGCCTCGGGCACCATATGGTACTTTACCTGTGAGTCTAGAATTACGAATCCGACGCAAAAATGGTAGTTAATTGCAACGTTCAGCACCTCCTAAAGACGATGGGACACTCAAATTGCGTCGAGATTCACTACATCGTCCTCCTGCCGACTTGTCTCCAGAGGGATATCGCTGCCTCGGGCACCACATGATCGTTCTCCTGTGAGTCTAGATTTTCGAACCACACGCAAAACTGATTGTTAATTGTAACGTTCAGCGCCTCCTAATAACGATGGAACACCCAAATTGCGTCGCGATCCAATACATCATCCTCCAGCGGATTGGTCCCCAAGAGGATTTTGGAGCTTTAGGAACCTTATAGTCCGTCTCCAGTGAGTCTAGATTTTCGAATCCGACGAAAAACATATAGTTAATTGTAACATCAGGGCCTCCTAGATACGATGCAACACTCAAATTGCGTCGCGATCCAATACATCGTCCTCCATCCGACTTGTCTCCAAGCGTCTATTGATGCCTGGGGCACCTTATGATCGTTCTCCTGTGAGTCTCGATTGCTGCTTCGGGCACCATATGGTCGTTCTCCTGTGAATAGAATTTCGAATCCGACGCTATAATGATAGTTAATTGTAACGTTCAGGGAACGATGGAACACTCAAATTGCATCGAGATTCAATACATCGGCCTCCAGCCGACTTGTCTCCGAGGGTCTGTTGCTGCCTCTGGCACCTTACGGTCGTTCTCCGGTGAGTCTAGATTTTCGAATCCGACGCAAAACTGATAGTTAATTGTAATGTTCAGGGCTTCTTAATGACGATGGAACTCTCAAATTGCGTCGCGAGTCAATACATCGACTTCCAGCTGATTTGTCTAGAAGGGGATATTGATGCATAGGGCTCCATCTGGTCCGTCTCCTGTGGGTCTAGATTTTCGATTCCGACGCGAAACTCATTGTTAATTGTAACGTTCAGGGCCTCCTAATGACGATGGAACACTCAAATTGCGTCGAGATTCAATACATCGTCCTTCAGCCGACTTGTCTCCAAGGGGAATTTGCTGCCTCGGGCTGCATGTGGTCCGTCTCCTGTGAGTCTAGATTTTCGAATCCGACGCGAAACTGATAGTTAATTGTAACGTTCAGGGCCTGCTAATGACGATGGAACACTCAAATTGCGTCGAGATTCAATACATTGGCCTCCAGCCGACTTGTCTCCAAGGGTCTATTGCTCCCTCGGACGCCTTATAGTCGTTCTCCTGTGGGTCTAGATTTTCGAATCCGACGCAAAAATGATAGTTAATTCTAACGTTCAGTGCCTCCTAATGACGATGAAACACTCAAATTGCGTCGAGATTAATTACATCGTCCTCCAGCCGACTTGTCTCCATGAGGATATTACTGCCTCGGGCCTCTTTAGTTCGCTCTCCTGTGAGTCTAGATTTTCGAATCCGGCGCGAAACTGTTAATTGTAACGTTCAGGGTTTCCTAATGACGATGGAACACTCAAATTGCGTCGAGATTTAATACATCGGGATTCAGCCGATTTGTCTCCAAGGGTCTATTGCTTCCTCGGGCACCGTATGGTCGTTCCCCTGTGAGCCTACATTTTAGAATCCGACGCAAAACTGATAGTTAATTGTAATGCTCAGGACCTCCTAATGACGATAGAACACTCAAATTGCGTCGTGATTCAATACATCAACCTCCAGCCGACTTGTCTAACTGCCTCGGGCTCCATGTAGTCCGTCTCCTGTGAGTCTAGATTTTTGAATCCGACGCGAAACTGACAGTTAATTGTAACTTTCAGGACCTCCAAATGACGATGGAGCACTCAAATTGCGTCGTGATCCAATACATCGTCCTCCAACGGACTGGTCTCCAAGGGGATATTGCTGCCTCGTGCACCTTATGGTCCGTCTCCTGTGAGTCTAGATTTTCGAATCCGACGAAAAACTGATAGTTAATTGTAACGTTCAGGGCCTCCTAATGACGATGGAACACTCAAATTCCGTCGCGATCCAATACATCGTCCTCCAGCCGACTTGTCTCCAAGGGTTAATAGCTACCTCGGGCACCTTATGATCGTTCTGCTGTGAGTCTAGATTTTCGAACCCGACGCAAAACTGATAGTTAATTATAACGATCAGGGCCACATAATGACGATGGAACACTCAAATTGAGTCGAGATTCAATACATCGGCCTTCAGCCGACTTGTCTCCAAGGGGATATTGATGCCTCGGGCTCCATGTGGTCCGTCTCCTGTGAGTCTAGATTTTCGAATCCGACGCGAAACTGATTGTTAATTGTAACGTTCAGGGCCTCCTAATGACGACGGAACACTCAAATTGCGTCGAGATTCAATACATCGTCCTCCAGCGGACTGGTCTCCAAGGGGATATTGCTGCGTCGGCACCTTATGGTCCGTCTCCAGTGAGTCTAGATTTTCGAATCCGACGAAAACCTGATAGTTTATTGTAACATTCAGGGCCTCCTAATGACCATGGAACACTCAAATTGAGTCGGGACTCCTCCAGCCGACTTGTCTCCAAGGGCAATTTGCTGCCTCGGGCTGCATGTGGTCCGTCTCCTGTGAGTCTAGATTTTCGAATCCGACGCGAAACTGATAGTTAATTGTAACGTTCAGGGCCTGCTAATGACGATGGAACACTCAAATTGCGTCGAGATTCAATACATTGGCCTCCGGGCGACTTGTCTCCAAGAGTCTATTGCTCCCTCGGACGTCCTATAGTCGTTCTCCTGTGGGTCTAGATTTTCGATTCCGACGCGAAACTCATTGTTAATTGTAACGTTCAGGGCCTCCTAATGACGATGGAACACTCAAATTGCGTCGAGATTCAATACATCGGCCTCCAGCCGACTTGTCCCCAAGGGTCTGTTGCTGCCTCTGGCACCTCACGGTCGTTCTCCGGTGAGTCTAGATTTTCGAATCCGAAGCAAAACTGATAGTTAATTGTAATGTTCAGGGCCTCTTAATGACGATGGAACTCTCAAATTGCGTCGAGAGTCAATACATCGACTATCAGCTGACTTGTCTACAAGGGGATATAGCTGCATAGGGCTCCATGTGGTCCCTTTCCTCTGGGTCTAGATTTTCGATTCCGACGCGAAACTCATTGTTAATTGTAACGTTCAGGGCCTCCTAATGACGATGGAACACACAAATTGCGTCGAGATTCAATACATCGTCCTCCAGCGGACTGGTCTCCAAGGGGATATTGCTGCGTCGGCACCTTATGGTCCGTCTCCAGTGAGTCTAGATTTTCGAATCCGACGAAAACCTGATAATTTATTGTAACATTCAGGGCCTCCTAATGACCATGGAACACTCAAATTGAGTCGGGATTCAATACATCCTCCTCCAGCCGACTTGTCTCCAAGGGGAATTTGCTGCCTCGGGCTGCATGTGGTCCGTCTCCTGTGAGTCTAGATTTTCGAATCCGACGCGAAACTGATAGTTAATTGTAACGTTCAGGGCCTGCTAATGACGATGGAACACTCAAATTGCGTCGAGATTCAATACATTGGCCTCCAGCCGACTTGTCTCCAAGGGTCTATTGCTCCCTCGGACGCCTTATAGTCGTTCTCCTGTGGGTCTAGATTTTCGAATCCGACGCAAAAATGATAGTTAATTCTAACGTTCAGTGCCTCCTAATGACGATGAAACACTCAAATTGCGTCGAGATTAATTACATCGTCCTCCAGCCGACTTGTCTCCATGAGGATATTACTGCCTCGGGCCTCTTTAGTTCGCTCTCCTGTGAGTCTAGATTTTCGAATCCGGCGCGAAACTGTTAATTGTAACGTTCAGGGTTTCCTAATGACGATGGAACACTCAAATTGCGTCGAGATTTAATACATCGGGATTCAGCCGATTTGTCTCCAAGGGTCTATTGCTTCCTCGGGCACCGTATGGTCGTTCCCCTGTGAGCCTACATTTTAGAATCCGACGCAAAACTGATAGTTAATTGTAATGCTCAGGACCTCCTAATGACGATAGAACACTCAAATTGCGTCGTGATTCAATACATCAACCTCCAGCCGACTTGTCTAACTGCCTCGGGCTCCATGTAGTCCGTCTCCTGTGAGTCTAGATTTTTGAATCCGACGCGAAACTGACAGTTAATTGTAACTTTCAGGACCTCCAAATGACGATGGAGCACTCAAATTGCGTCGCGATCCAATACATCGTCCTCCAACGGACTGGTCTCCAAGGGGATATTGCTGCCTCGTGCACCTTATGGTCCGTCTCCTGTGAGTCTAGATTTTCGAATCCGACGAAAAACTGATAGTTAATTGTAACGTTCAGGGCCTCCTAATGACGATGGAACACTCAAATTCCGTCGCGATCCAATACATCGTCCTCCAGCCGACTTGTCTCCAAGGGTTAATAGCTACCTCGGGCACCTTATGATCGTTCTGCTGTGAGTCTAGATTTTCGAACCCGACGCAAAACTGATAGTTAATTATAACGATCAGGGCCACATAATGACGATGGAACACTCAAATTGAGTCGAGATTCAATACATCGGCCTTCAGCCGACTTGTCTCCAAGGGGATATTGATGCCTCGGGCTCCATGTGGTCCGTCTCCTGTGAGTCTAGATTTTCGAATCCGACGCGAAACTGATTGTTAATTGTAACGTTCAGGGCCTCCTAATGACGACGGAACACTCAAATTGCGTCGAGATTCAATACATCGTCCTCCAGCGGACTGGTCTCCAAGGGGATATTGCTGCGTCGGCACCTTATGGTCCGTCTCCAGTGAGTCTAGATTTTCGAATCCGACGAAAACCTGATAGTTTATTGTAACATTCAGGGCCTCCTAATGACCATGGAACACTCAAATTGAGTCGGGACTCCTCCAGCCGACTTGTCTCCAAGGGGAATTTGCTGCCTCGGGCTGCATGTGGTCCGTCTCCTGTGAGTCTAGATTTTCGAATCCGACGCGAAACTGATAGTTAATTGTAACGTTCAGGGCCTGCTAATGACGATGGAACACTCAAATTGCGTCGAGATTCAATACATTGGCCTCCGGGCGACTTGTCTCCAAGAGTCTATTGCTCCCTCGGACGTCCTATAGTCGTTCTCCTGTGGGTCTAGATTTTCGAATCCGACGCAAAAATGATAGTTAATTGTAACGTTCAGTGCCTCCTAATGACGATGAAACACTCAAATTCGGTCGAGATTAATTACATCGTCCTCCAGCCGACTTGTCTCCAAGAGGATATTACTGCCTCGGGCCTCTTTTGTTCGCTCTCCTGTGAGTCTACATTTTCGAATCCGGCGCGAAACTGTTAATTGTAACGTTCAGGGTTTGCTAATGACGATGGAACACTCAAATTGCGTCGAGATTAAATACATCGGGATTCAGCTGATTTGTCTCCAAGGGTCTATTGCTGCCTCGGGCACAATATGGTCGTCCCCCTGTGAGCCTACATTTTAGAATCCGGCGCAAAACTGATAGTTAATTGTAATGCTCAGCACCTCCTAATGACGATAGAACACTCAAATTGCGTCGTGATTCAATACATCGACCTCCAGCCGACTTGTCTAACTGACTCGGGCTCCATGTAGTCCGTCTCCTGTGAGTCTAGATTTTTGAATCCGACGCGAAACTGACAGTTAATTGTAACTTTCAGGGCCTCCAAATGACGATGGAGCACTCAAATTGC
The DNA here is from genome assembly GCF_021461385.2 of Schistocerca piceifrons. Classification (NCBI taxonomy): domain Eukaryota; kingdom Metazoa; phylum Arthropoda; class Insecta; order Orthoptera; family Acrididae; genus Schistocerca; species Schistocerca piceifrons. The sequence continues at coordinate 990,018,136 of NC_060149.1, forward strand.
GTCGCGATTCAATACATCGTCCTCCAACGGACTGGTCTCCAAGGGGATATTGCTGCCTCGTGCACCTTATGGTCCGTCTCCTGTGAGTATAGAGTTTCGAATCCGACGAAAAACTGATAGTTAATTGTAACGTTCAGGGCCTCCTAATGACGATGGAAAACTCAAATTCCGTCGCGATCCAATACATCGTCCTCCAGCCGACTTGTCTCCAAGGGTCAAGAGGTACCTCGGGCACCTTATGATCGTTCTGCTATGAGTCTAGATTTTCGAACCCGACGCAAAACTGATAGTTAATTGTAACGATCAGGGCAACATAATGACGATGGAACACTCAAATTCCGTCGCCATCCAATACATCGTCCTCCAGCCGATTTGTCTACAAGGCCTCGGGCACCTTATAGTCGTTCCCCTGTGAGTCTAGATTTTAGAATCCGACGAAAAACTGATAGTTAATTGTTATGTTCCGGGCCTCCTATCGACGATGGATCACTCACATGGCGTCGAGATTCAATACATCGACCTCCAGCCGACTTGCCTTGAAGGGGATATTGCTGCCTCGGGCGCCATATGTTCCTTTACCTGTGAGTCTAGAATTACGAATCCGACGCAAAAATGGTAGTTAATTGCAACGTTCAGCACCTCGTAATGACGATGGAACACTCAAATTGGGTCGAGATTAATTACATCGTCCTCCAGCCGACTTGTCTCCAGGGGGATATCGCTTCCTCGGGCACCACATGGTTCGTCTCCGGTGATTCTACGTATTCGAATGCGACGCAAAACTGATAGTTAATCGTAACGTTCAGCGCCTCCTAATGACGATGGAACACTCAAATTGCGTCGAGATTCAATATATCGTCCTTCAGCCGACTAGTCTCCAAGGGTTTATTGCTGCCCGGGCACCTTATGGTCGTTCTCCTGTGAGTCTAGATTTTCTAATCCGATGCAAAACTGACTGTTAATTGTAACGTTCAGGGCCTCCTAATGACGATGGAACACTCAAATTGCGTCGAGAGTCAATACATCGTCCTCCAGCGGACTGGTCTGCAAGGGGATATTGCTGCCTAGGGCTCCTTATGGCCGCTCTACTGTGAGTAGATTTTCGAATCCGACGCAAAACTGATAGTTAATTGTAATGTTCAGGGCCTCTTAATGACGATGGAACTCTCAAATTGCGTCGAGAGTCAATACATCGACTATCAGCTGACTTGTCTACAAGGGGATATTCCTGCATGTGGTCCCTTTCCTGTGGGTCTAGATTTTCGATTCCGACGCGAAACTCATTGTTAATTGTAACGTTCAGGGCCTCCTAATGACGATGAAACACTCAAATTGCGTCGAGATTAATTACATCGTCCTCCAGCAGACTTGTCTCCATGAGGATATTACTGCCTCGGGCCTCTTTAGTTCGCTCTCCTGTGAGTCTAGATTTTCGAATCCGGCGCGAAACTGTTAATTGTAACGTTCAGGGTTTCCTAATGACGATGGAACACTCAAATTGCGTCGAGATTTAATACATCGGGATTCAGTCGATTTGTCTCCAAGGGTCTATTGTTTCCTCGGGCACCGTATGGTCGTTCCCCTGTGAGCCTACATTTTAGAATCCGACGCAAAACCGATAGTTAATTGTAATGCTCAGGACCTCCTAATGACGATAGAACACTCAAATTGCGTCGTGATTCAATACATCAACCTCCAGCCGACTTGTCTAACTGCCTCGGGCTCCATGTAGTCCGTCTCCTGTGAGTCTAGATTTTTGAATCCGACGCGAAACTGACAGTTAATTGTAACTTTCAGGACCTCCAAATGACGATGGAGCACTCAAATTGCGTCGCGATTCAATACATCGTCCTCCAACGGACTGGTCTCCAAGGGGATATTGCTGCCTCGTGCACCTTATGGTCCGTCTCCTGTGAGTCTAGATTTTCGAATCCGACGAAAAACTGATAGTTAATTGTAACGATCAGGGCCTCCTAATGACGATGGAACACTCAAATTCCGTCGCGATCCGATACATCGTCCTCCAGCCGACTTGTCTCCAAGGGTTAATAGCTACCTCGGGCACCTTATGATCGTTCTGCTGTGAGTCTAGATTTTCGAACCCGACGCAAAACTGATAGTTAATTGTAACGATCAGGGCCACATAATGACGATGGAACACTCAAATTGAGTCGAGATTCAATACATCGGCCTTCAGCCGACTTGTCTCCAAGGGGATATTGATGCCTCGGGCTCCATGTGGTCCGTCTCCTGTGAGTCTAGATTTTCGAATCCGACGCGAAACTGATTGTTAATTGTAACGTTCAGGGCCTCAAAAAGACGATGGAACACTCAAATTGCGTCGAGAGTCAATACATCGTCCTCCAGCGGACTGGTCTCCAAGGGGATATTGCTGCCTAGGGCTCCTTATGGCCGCTCTACTGTGAGTAGATTTTCGAATCCAACGCGAAACTGATTGTTAATTGTAATTTTCAGCGCCTCCTATTGACGATGGAACACTCAAATTGCGTCGAGATTCAATACATCGACCTCCAGCCGACTTGACTACAAGGGGATATTGCCGCCTCGGGCTCCATGTGGTCCGTCTCCTGTGAGTCTAGATTTTCGAATCAGACGAAAAACTGATAGTTAATTGTTATTTTCCGGGCCTCCTATCGACGATGGATCACTCAAATTGCGTCGAGATTCAATACATCGACCTCCAGCCGACTTGCCGTGAAGGGGTTATTGCTGCCTCGGGCACCATATGGTCCTTTACCTGTGAGTCTAGAATTACGAATCCGACGCAAAAATGGTAGTTAATTGCAACGTTCAGCGCCTCCTAATGATGATGGAACACTCAAATTGCGTCGAGATTCAATAAATCGTCCTCCAGCGGACTGGTCTCCAAGGGGATATTGCTGCGTCGGCACCTTATGGTCCGTCTCCAGTGAGTCTAGATTTTCGAATCCGACGAAAACCTGATAGTTAATTGTAACGTTCAGGGCCTGCTAACGACGATGGAACACTCAAATTGCGTCGAGATTCAATACATTGGCCTCCGGGCGACTTGTCTCCAAGAGTCTATTGCTCCCTCGGACGTCCTATAGTCGTTCTCCTGTGGGTCTAGATTTTCGAATCCGACGCATAAATGATAGTTAATTGTAACGTTCAGTGCCTCCTAATGACGATGAAACACTCAAATTCGGTCGAGATTAATTACATCGTCCTCCAGCCGACTTGTCTCCAAGAGGATATTACTGCCTCGGGCCTCTTTTGTTCGCTCTCCTGTGAGTCTACATTTTCGAATCCGGCGCGAAACTGTTAATTGTAACGTTCAGGGTTTGCTAATGACGATGGAACACTCAAATTGCGTCGAGATTAAATACATCGTGATTCAGCTGATTTGTCTCCAAGGGTCTATTGCTGCCTCGGGCACAATATGGTCGTCCCCCTGTGAGCCTACATTTTAGAATCCGACGCAAAACTGATACTTAATTGTAATGCTCAGCACCTCCTAATGACGATAGAACACTCAAATTGCGTCGTGATTCAATACATCGACCTCCAGCCGACTTGTCTAACTGCCTCGGGCTCCATGTAGTCCGTCTCCTGTGAGTCTAGATTTTTGAATCCGACGCGAAACTGACAGTTAATTGTAACTTTCAGGGCCTCCAAATGACGATGGAGCACTCAAATTGCGTCGCGATTCAATACATCGTCCTCCAACGGACTGGTCTCCAAGGGGATATTGCTGCCTCGTGCACCTTATGGTCCGTCTCCTGTGATTATAGAGTTTCGAATCCGACGAAAAACTGATAGTTAATTGTAACGTTCAGGGCCTCCTAATGACGATGGAACACTCAAATTCCGTCGCGATCCAATACATCGTCCTCCAGCCGACTTGTCTCCAAGGGTCAAGAGGTGCCTCGGGCACCTTATGATCGTTCTGCTGTGAGTCTAGATTTTCGAACCCGACGCAAAACTGATAGTTAATTGTAACGATCAGGGCCACATAATGACGATGGAACACTCAAATTCCGTCGCCATCCAATACATCGTCCTCCAGCCGATTTGTCTACAAGGATCTATTGCTGCCTCGGGCACCTTATAGTCGTTCCCCTGTGAGTCTAGATTTTAGAATCCGACGAAAAACTGATAGTTAATTGTTATGTTCCGGGCCTCCTATCGACGATGGATCACTCACATGGCGTCGAGATTCAATACATCGACCTCCAGCCGACTTGCCTTGAAGGGGATATTGCTGCCTCGGGCACCATTTGGTCCTTTACCTGTGAGTCTAGAATTACGAATCCGACGCAAAAATGGTAGTTAATTGCAACGTTGAGCATCTCCTAATGACGATGGAACACTCAAATTGCGTCGAGATTCACTACATCGTCCTCCTGCCGACTTGTCTCCAGAGGGATATCGCTGCCTCGGGCACCACATGGTTCGTCTCCGGTGATTCTACGTATTCGAATGCGACGCAAAACTGATAGTTAATTGTAACGTTCAGCGCCTCCTAATGACGATGGAACACTCAAATTGCGTCGAGAGTCAATACATCGTCCTCCAGCCGACATGTCTCCAAAGGTCTAATGCTGCCTCGGGCACCTTATGATCGTTCTCCTGTGAGTCTAGATTTTCATATCCGACGCATAACTGATAGTTAATTGTAACGTACAGGGTCCCCTATAGACGATGGAGCACTCAAAATGCGTCGCGATTCAATACATCGTCCTCCAGCGGCCTGGTCTCCAAGGGGATATTGCTGCTTCCGGAACCTTATGGTCCGTCTCCAGTGAGTCTAGATTTTCGAATCCGACGAAAAACTTATAGTTAATTGTAAAGTTCAGGGCCTCCTAAAGACGATGGAACACTGAAATTGCGTCGAGTTTCTATACATCGTCCTTCAGCCGACTTGTCTCCAAGGGTCCATTGCTGCCTCGGGCACCTTATGATCATTCTCCTGTGAGTCTAGATTTTCGAATCCGACGCTAAACTGATAGTTAATTGTAACGTTCAGGGCCTCCTAATGACGATGGAGCACTCAAATTGCGTCGCGATTCAATACATCGTCCTCCAGCGGACTGGTCTCCTCGGGGATATTGCTGAGTCGGGCACCTTATGGTCCGTCTCCAGTGAATCTAGATTTTCGAATCCGACGCTAAACTGATAGTTAATTCTAACGTTCAGAGCCTCCTAATGACGATGGAACACTCAAACTGCGTCGGGATCCGATACATCGTCCTCCAGGCGACTTGTCTCCAAGGGTCTATTGCTGCCTCGGGCATTATATGATCATTCTCCTGTGAGTCTAGATTTTCGAACCACACGCAAAACTGATTGTTAATTGTAACGTTCAGGGCCTCCTAATAACGATGGAACACTCAAATTGCGTCGCGATCCAATACATCGTCCTCCAGCGGTTTGGTCCCCAAGGGGATTTTGCAGCTTTAGGAACCTTATAGTCCGCCTCCAGTGAGTCTAGATTTTCGAATCCGACGAAAAACATATAGTTAATTGTAACATCAGGGCCTCCTAGATACGATGCAACACTCAAATTGCGTCGCGATCCAATACATCGTCCTCCATCCGACTTGTCTCCAAGCGTCTATTGCTGCCTGGGGCACCTTATGATCGTTCTCTTGTGAGTCTCGATTGCTGCTTCGGGCACCATATGGTCGTTCTCCTGAGAATAGAATTTCGAATCCGACGCTAAAATGATAGTTAATTGTAACGTTCAGGGCCTGCTAATGACGATGGAACACTCAAATTGCATCGAGATTCAATACATCGGCCTCCAGCCGACTTGTCTCCGAGGGTCTGTTGCTGCCTCTGGCACCTTACGGTCGTTCTCCGGTGAGTCTAGATTTTCGAATCCGACGCAAAACTGATAGTTAATTGTAATGTTCAGGGCCTCTTAATGACGATGGAACTCTCAAATTGCGTCGAGAGTCAATACATCGACTTCCAGCTGACTTGTCTAGAAGGGGATATTGATGCATAGGGCCCCATGTGGTCCGTCTCCTGTGGGTCTAGATTTTCGATTCCGACGCGAAACTCATTGTTAATTGTAACGTTCAGGGCCTCCTAATGACGATGGAACACTCAAATTGCGTCGAGATTCAATACATCGGCCTCCAGCCGACTTGTCCCCAAGGGTCTGTTGCTGCCTCTGGCACCTCACGGTCGTTCTCCGGTGAGTCTAGATTTTCGAATCCGACGCAAAACTGATAGTTAATTGTAATGTTCAGGGCCTCTTAATGACGATGGAACTCTCAAATTGCGTCGAGAGTCAATACATCGACTATCAGCTGACTTGTCTACAAGGGGATATTGCTGCATAGGGCTCCATGTGGTCCGTTTCCTGTGGGTCTAGATTTTCGATTCCGACGCGAAACTCATTTTAATTGTAACGTTCAGGGCCTCCTAATGACGATGGAACACACAAATTGCGTCGAGATTCAATACATCGTCCTCCAGCGGACTGGTCTCCAAGGGGATATTGCTGCGTCGGCACCTTATGGTCCGTCTCCAGTGAGTCTAGATTTTCGAATCCGACGAAAACCTGATAATTTATTGTAACATTCAGGGCCTCCTAATGACCATGGAACATTGAAATTGAGTCGGGATTCAATACATCACCCTCCAGCCGACTTGTCTCCAAGGGGAATTTGCTGCCTGGGGCTGCATGTGGTCCGTCTCCTGTGAGTCTAGATTCTCGAATCCGACGCGAAACTAAATTGTAACGTTCAGGGCCTGCTAATGACGATGGAACACTCAAATTGCGTCGAGATTCAATACATTGGCCTCCAGCCGACTTGCCTCCAAGGGTCTATTGCTCCCTCGGACGCCTTATAGTCGTTCTCCTGTGGGTCTAGATTTTCGAATCCGACGCAAAAATGATAGTTAATTGTAACGTTCAGTGCCTCCTAATGACGATGAAACACTCAAATTGCGTCGAGATTAATTACATCGTCCTGCAGCCGACTTGTCTCCATGAGGATATTACTGCCTCGGGCCTCTTTAGTTCGCTCTCCTGTGAGTCTAGATTTTCGAATCCGGCGCGAAACTGTTAATTGTAACGTTCAGGGTTTCCTAATGACGATGGAACACTCAAATTGCGTCGAGATTTAATACATCGGGATTCAGCCGATTTGTCTCCTAGGCTTCCTCGGGCACCGTATGGTCGTTCCCCTGTGAGCCTACATTTTAGAATCCGACGCAAAACTGATAGTTAATTGTAATGCTCAGGACCTCCTAATGACGATAGAACACTCAAATTGCGTAGTGATTCAATACATCAACCTCCAGCCGACTTGTCTAACTGCCTCGGGCTCCATGTAGTCCGTCTCCTGTGAGTCTAGATTTTTGAATCTGACGCGAAACTGACAGTTAATTGTAACTTTCAGGACCTCCAAATGACGATGGAGCACTCAAATTGCGTCGCGATTCAATACATCGTCCTCCAACGGACTGGTCTCCAAGGGGATATTGCTGCCTCGTGCACCTTATGGTCTGTCTCCTGTGAGTCTAGATTTTCGAATCCGACGAAAAGCTGATAGTTAATTGTAACGTTCAGGGCCTCCTAATGACGATGGAACACTCAAATTCCGTCGCGATCCAATACATCGTCCTCCAGCTGACTTGTCTCCAAGGGTTAATAGCTACCTCGGGCACCTTATGATCGTTCTGCTGTGAGTCTAGATTTTCGAACCCGACGCAAAACTGATAGTTAATTGTAACGATCAGGGCCACATAATGACGATGGAACACTCAAATTGAGTCGAGATTCAATACATCGGCCTTCAGCCGACTTGTCTCCAAGGGGATATTGATGCCTCGGGCTCCATGTGGTCCGTCTCCTGTGAGTCTAGATTTTCGAATCCGACGCGAAACTGATTGTTAATTGTATTGTTCACGGCCTCCTAATGACGATGGAGCACTTTACCTGTGAGTCTAGAATTACGAATCCGACGCAAAAATGGTAGTTAATTGCAACGTTCAGCGCCTCCTAATGACGATGGAACACTCAAATTGCGTCGAGATTCAATATATCGTCCTCCAGGCGACTAGTCTCCAAGGGTTTATTGCTGCCTCGGGCACCTTATGGTCGTTCTCCTGTGAGTCTAGATTTTCTAATCCGATGCAAAACTGATTGTTAATTGTAACGTTCAGGACCTCCTAATGACGATGGAACACTCAAATTGCGTCGAGATTCAATACATCGGCCTCCAGCCGACTTGTCTCCAAGGGTCTGTTGCTGCTTCTGGCACCTTACGGTCGTTCTCCGGTGAGTCTAGATTTTCTAATCCGACGGAAAACTGATAGTTAATTGTAATGTTCACGGCCTCTTAATGACGATGGAACTCTCAAATTGCATCGAGAGTCAATACATCGACTTCCAGCTGACTTGTCTACAAGGGGATATTTCTGCATAGGGCTCCATGTGGTCCGTCTCCTGTGGGTCTAGATTTTCGATTCCGACGCGAAACTCATTGTTAATTGTAACGTTCAGGGCCTCCTAATGACGACGGAACACTCAAATTGCGTCGAGATTCAATACATCGTCCTCCAGCGGACTGGTCTCCAAGGGGATATTGCTGCGTCGGCACCTTATGGTCCGTCTCCAGTGAGTCTAGATTTTCGAATCCGACGAAAACCTGATAGTTTATTGTAACATTCAGGGCCTCCTAATGACCATGGAACACTCAAATTGAGTCGGGACTCCTCCAGCCGACTTGTCTCCAAGGGGAATTTGCTGCCTCGGGCTGCATGTGGTCCGTCTCCTGTGAGTCTAGATTTTCGAATCCGACGCGAAACTGATAGTTAATTGTAACGTTCAGGGCCTGCTAATGACGATGGAACACTCAAATTGCGTCGAGATTCAATACATTGGCCTCCAGCGGACTGGTCTCCTCGGGGATATTGCTGAGTCGGGCACCTTATGGTCCGTCTCCAGTGAATCTAGATTTTCGAATCCGACGCTAAACTGATAGTTAATTCTAACGTTCAGAGCCTCCTAATGACGATGGAACACTCAAACTGCGTCGGGATCCGATACATCGTCCTCCAGGCGACTTGTCTCCAAGGGTCTATTGCTGCCTCGGGCATTATATGATCGTTCTCCTGTGAGTCTAGATTTTCGAACCACACGCAAAACTGATTGTTAATTGTAACGTTCAGGGCCTCCTAATAACGATGGAACACTCAAATTGCGTCGCGATCCAATACATCGTCCTCCAGCGGTTTGGTCCCCAAGGGGATTTTGCAGCTTTAGGAACCTTATAGTCCGCCTCCAGTGAGTCTAGATTTTCGAATCCGACGAAAAACATATAGTTAATTGTAACATCAGGGCCTCCTAGATACGATGCAACACTCAAATTGCGTCGCGATCCAATACATCGTTCTCCATCCGACTTGTCTCCAAGCGTCTATTGCTGCCTGGGGCACCTTATGATCGTTCTCTTGTGAGTCTCGATTGCTGCTTCGGGCACCATATGGTCGTTCTCCTGAGAATAGAATTTCGAATCCGACGCTAAAATGATAGTTAATTGTAACGTTCAGGGCCTGCTAATGACGATGGAACACTCAAATTGCATCGAGATTCAATACAAAGGCCTCCAGCCGACTTGTCTCCGAGGGTCTGTTGCTGCCTCTGGCACCTTACGGTCGTTCTCCGGTGAGTTTAGATTTTCGAATCCGACGCAAAACTGATAGTTAATTGTAATGTTCAGGGCCTCTTAATGACGATGGAACTCTCAAATTGCGTCGAGAGTCAATACATCGACTTCCAGCTGACTTGTCTAGAAGGGGATATTGATGCATAGGGCCCCATGTGGTCCGTCTCCTGTGGGTCTAGATTTTCGATTCCGACGCGAAACTCATTGTTAATTGTAACGTTCAGGGCCTCCTAATGACGATGGAACACTCAAATTGCGTCGAGATTCAATACATCGGCCTCCAGCCGACATGTCCCCAAGGGTCTGTTGCTGCCTCTGGCACCTCACGGTCGTTCTCCGGTGAGTCTAGATTTTCGAATCCGACGCAAAACTGATAGTTAATTGTAATGTTCAGGGCCTCTTAATGACGATGGAACTCTCAAATTGCGTCGAGAGTCAATACATCGACTATCAGCTGACTTGTCTACAAGGGGATATTGCTGCATAGGGCTCCATGTGGTCCGTTTCCTGTGGGTCTAGATTTTCGATTCCGACGCGAAACTCATTTTAATTGTAACGTTCAGGGCCTCCTAATGACGATGGAACACACAAATTGCGTCGAGATTCAATACATCGTCCTCCAGCGGACTGGTCTCCAAGGGGATATTGCTGCGTCGGCACCTTATGGTCCGTCTCCAGTGAGTCTAGATTTTCGAATCCGACGAAAACCTGATAATTTATTGTAACATTCAGGGCCTCCTAATGACCATGGAACATTGAAATTGAGTCGGGATTCAATACATCACCCTCCAGCCGACTTGTCTCCAAGGGGAATTTGCTGCCTGGGGCTGCATGTGGTCCGTCTCCTGTGAGTCTAGATTCTCGAATCCGACGCGAAACTAAATTGTAACGTTCAGGGCCTGCTAATGACGATGGAACACTCAAATTGCGTCGAGATTCAATACATTGGCCTCCAGCCGACTTGCCTCCAAGGGTCTATTGCTCCCTCGGACGCCTTATAGTCGTTCTCCTGTGGGTCTAGATTTTCGAATCCGACGCAAAAATGATAGTTAATTGTAACGTTCAGTGCCTCCTAATGACGATGAAACACTCAAATTGCGTCGAGATTAATTACATCGTCCTGCAGCCGACTTGTCTCCATGAGGATATTACTGCCTCGGGCCTCTTTAGTTCGCTCTCCTGTGAGTCTAGATTTTCGAATCCGGCGCGAAACTATTAATTGTAACGTTCAGGGTTTCCTAATGACGATGGAACACTCAAATTGCGTCGAGATTTAATACATCGGGATTCAGCCGATTTGTCTCCTAGGCTTCCTCGGGCACCGTATGGTCGTTCCCCTGTGAGCCTACATTTTAGAATCCGACGCAAAACTGATAGTTAATTGTAATGCTCAGGACCTCCTAATGACGATAGAACACTCAAATTGCGTAGTGATTCAATACATCAACCTCCAGCCGACTTGTCTAACTGCCTCGGGCTCCATGTAGTCCGTCTCCTGTGAGTCTAGATTTTTGAATCTGACGCGAAACTGACAGTTAATTGTAACTTTCAGGACCTCCAAATGACGATGGAGCACTCAAATTGCGTCGCGATTCAATACATCGTCCTCCAACGGACTGGTCTCCAAGGGGATATTGCTGCCTCGTGCACCTTATGGTCTGTCTCCTGTGAGTCTAGATTTTCGAATCCGACGAAAAGCTGATAGTTAATTGTAACGTTCAGGGCCTCCTAATGACGATGGAACACTCAAATTCCGTCGCGATCCAATACATCGTCCTCCAGCTGACTTGTCTCCAAGGGTTAATAGCTACCTCGGGCACCTTATGATCGTTCTGCTGTGAGTCTAGATTTTCGAACCCGACGCAAAACTGATAGTTAATTGTAACGATCAGGGCCACATAATGACGATGGAACACTCAAATTGAGTCGAGATTCAATACATCGGCCTTCAGCCGACTTGTCTCCAAGGGGATATTGATGCCTCGGGCTCCATGTGGTCCGTCTCCTGTGGGACTAGATTTTCGAATCCGACGCGAAACTGATTGTTAATTGTATTGTTCACGGCCTCCTAATGACGATGGAGCACTTTACCTGTGAGTCTAGAATTACGAATCCGACGCAAAAATGGTAGTTAATTGCAACGTTCAGCGCCTCCTAATGACGATGGAACACTCAAATTGCGTCGAGATTCAATATATCGTCCTCCAGGCGACTAGTCTCCAAGGGTTTATTGCTGCCTCGGGCACCTTATGGTCGTTCTCCTGTGAGTCTAGATTTTCTAATCCGATGCAAAACTGATTGTTAATTGTAACGTTCAGGACCTCCTAATGACGATGGAACACTCAAATTGCGTCGAGATTCAATACATCGGCCTCCAGCCGACTTGTCTCCAAGGGTCTGTTGCTGCTTCTGGCACCTTACGGTCGTTCTCCGGTGAGTCTAGATTTTCTAATCCGACGGAAAACTGATAGTTAATTGTAATGTTCACGGCCTCTTAATGACGATGGAACTCTCAAATTGCATCGAGAGTCAATACATCGACTTCCAGCTGACTTGTCTACAAGGGGATATTTCTGCATAGGGCTCCATGTGGTCCGTCTCCTGTGGGTCTAGATTTTCGATTCCGACGCGAAACTCATTGTTAATTGTAACGTTCAGGGCCTCCTAATGACGACGGAACACTCAAATTGCGTCGAGATTCAATACATCGTCCTCCAGCGGACTGGTCTCCAAGGGGATATTGCTGCGTCGGCACCTTATGGTCCGTCTCCAGTGAGTCTAGATTTTCGAATCCGACGAAAACCTGATAGTTTATTGTAACATTCAGGGCCTCCTAATGACCATGGAACACTCAAATTGAGTCGGGACTCCTCCAGCCGACTTGTCTCCAAGGGGAATTTGCTGCCTCGGGCTGCATGTGGTCCGTCTCCTGTGAGTCTAGATTTTCGAATCCGACGCGAAACTGATAGTTAATTGTAACGTTCAGGGCCTGCTAATGACGATGGAACACTCAAATTGCGTCGAGATTCAATACATTGGCCTCCGGGCGACTTGTCTCCAAGAGTCTATTGCTCCCTCGGACGTCTAATAGTCGTTCTCCTGTGGGTCTAGATTTTCGAATCCGACGCAAAAATGATAGTTAATTGTAACGTTCAGTGCCTCCTAATGACGATGAAACACTCAAATTCGGTCGAGATTAATTACATCGACCTCCAGCCGGCTTGTCTCCAAGAGGATATTACTGCCTCGGGCCTCTTTTGTTCGCTCTCCTGTGAGTCTAGATTTTCGAATCCGGCGCGAAACTGTTAATTGTAACGTTCAGGGTTTGCTAATGACGATGGAACACTCAAATTGCGTCGAGATTAAATACATCGGGATTCAGCCGATTTGTCTCCAAGGGTCTATTGCTGCCTCGGGCACAATATGGTCGTCCCCCTGTGAGCCTACATTTTAGAATCCGACGCAAAACTGATAGTTAATTGTAATGCTCAGCACCTCCTAATGACGATAGAACACTCAAATTGCGTCGTGATTCAATACATCGACCTCCAGCCGACTTGTCTAACTCCCTCGGGCTCCATATAGTCCTTCTCCTGTGAGTCTAGATTTTTGAATCCGACGCGAAACTGACAGTTAATTGTAACTTTCAGGGCCTCCAAATGACGATGGAGCACTCAAATTGCGTCGCGATTCAATACATCGTCCTCCAACGGACTGGTCTCCAAGGGGATTTTGCTGCCTCGTGCACCTTATGGTCCGTCTCCTGTGAGTATAGAGTTTCGAATCCGACGAAAAACTGATAGTTAATTGTAACGTTCAGGGCCTCCTAATGACGATGGAACACTCAAATTCCGTCGCGATCCAATACATCGTCCTCCAGCCGACTTGTCTCCAAGGGTCAAGAGGTACCTCGGGCACCTTATGATCGTTCTGCTGTGAGTCTAGATTTTCGAACCCGACGCAAAACTGATAGTTAATTGTAACGATCAGGGCCACATAATGACGATGGAACACTCAAATTCCGTCGCCATCCAATACATCGTCCTCCAGCCGATTTGTCCACAAGGATCTATTGCTGCCTCGGGCACCTTATAGTCGTTCCCCTGTGAGTCTAGATTTTAGAATCCGACGAAAAACTGATAGTTAATTGTTATGTTCCGGGCCTCCTATCGACGATGGATCACTCACATGGCGTCGAGATTCAATACATCGACCTCCAGCCGACTTGCCTTGAAGGGGATATTGCTGCCTCGGGCACCATATGGTCCTTTACCTGTGAGTCTAGAATTACGAATCCGACGCAAAAATGGTAGTTAATTGCAACGTTCAGCACCTCGTAATGACGATGGAACACTCAAATTGGGTCGAGATTCACTACATCGTCCGTCTGCTGACTTGTCTCCAGGGGGATATCGCTGCCTCGGGCACCACATGTTTCGTCTCCGGTGATTCTACGTATTCGAATGCGACGCAAAACTGATAGTTAATTGTAACGTTCAGCGCCTCCTAATGACGATGGAACACTCAAATTGCGTCGAGATTCAATATATCGTCCTTCAGCCGACTAGTCTCCAAGGGTTTATTGCTGCCTCGGGCACCTTATGGTCGTTCTCCTGTGAGTCTAGATTTTCTAATCCGATGCAAAACTGACTGTTAATTGTAACGTTCAGGGCCTCCTAATGACGATGGAACACTCAAATTGCGTCGAGAGTCAATACATCGTCCTCCAGCCGACTTGTCTCCAAAGGTCTATTGCTGCTTCGGGCACCTTATGGTCGTTCTCCTGTGAGTCTAGATTTTCATATCCGACGCATAACTGATAGTTAATTGTAACGTTCAGGGCCTGCTAATGACGATGGAACACTGAAATTCTGTCGCGATCCAATACATCGTCCTCCAGCTGACTTGTCTCCAAGGGTTAATAGCTACCTCGGGCACCTTATGATCGTTCTGCTGTGAGTCTAGATTTTCGAACCCGACGCAAAACTGATAGTTAATTGTAACGATCAGGGCCACATAATGACGATGGAACACTCAAACTGAGTCGAGATTCAATACATCGGCCTTCAGCCGACTTGTCTCCAAGGGGATATTGATGCCTCGGGCTCCATGTGGTCCGTCTCCTGTGAGTCTAGATTTTCGAATCCGACGCGAAACTGATTGTTAATTGTAACGTTCAGGGCCTCAAAATGACGATGGAACACTCAAATTGCGTCGAGAGTCAATACATCGTCCTCCAGCGGACTGGTCTCCAAGGGGATATTGCTGCCTAGGGCTCCTTATGGCCGCTCTACTGTGAGTAGATTTTCGAATCCGACGCGAAACTGATTGTTAATTGTAATTTTCAGCGCCTCCTATTGACGATGGAACACTCAAATTGCGTCGAGATTCAATACATCGACCTCCAACCGACTTGACTACAAGGGGATATTGCCGCCTCGGGCTCCATGTGGTCCGTCTCCTGTGAGTCTAGATTTTCGAATCAGACGAAAAACTGATAGTTAATTGTTATTTTCCGGGCCTCCTATCGACGATGGATCACTCAAATTGCGTCGAGATTCAATACATCGACCTCCAGCCGACTTGCCTTGAAGGGGATATTGCTAACTCGGGCACCATATGGTCCTTTACCTGTGAGTCTAGAATTACGAATCCGACGCAAAAATGGTAGTTAATTGCAACGTTCAGCACCTCCTAATGACGATGGAACACTCAAATTGCATCGAGATTCAATACATCGTCTTCCAGCCGACTTGTTCCTAGGGGATATTGCTGCCTCGGGCACCGTATGGTCCTTCTCCTGTGAGTCTAGACTTTCGAATCCGACGCGGAACGGATAGTTAATTGTATTGTTCACGGCCTCCTAATGACGATGGAGCACTCAAATTGAGTCGCGATTCAATACATCGTCCTCCAGCGGACTGGTCTCCTAGGGGATATTGCTGAGTCGGGCACCTTATGGTCCGTCTCCAGTGAGTCTAGATTTTCGAATCCGACGAAAAACTGATAGTTAATTGTTATTTTCCGGGCCTCCTATCGACGATGGATCACTCAAATTGCGACGAGATTCAATACATCGACCTCCAGCCGACTTGCCATGAAGGGGATATTGCTGCCTCGGGCACCATATGGTCCTTTACCTGTGAGTCTAGAATTACGAATCCGACGCAAAAATGGTAGTTAATTGCAACGTTCAGCGCCTCCTAATGACGATGGAACACTCAAATTGCGTCGAGATTCAATATATCGTCCTCCAGGCGACTAGTCTCCAAGGGTTTATTGCTGCCTCGGGCACCTTATGGTCGTTCTCCTGTGAGTCTAGATTTTCTAATCCGATGCAAAACTGATTGTTAATTGTAACGTTCAGGACGTCCTAATGACGATGGAACCCTCAAATTGCGTCGAGATTCAATACATCGGCCTCCAGCCGACTTGTCTCCAAGGGTCTGTTGCTGCCTCTGGCACCTTACGGTCGTTCTCCGGTGAGTCTAGATTTTCTAATCCGACGGAAAACTGATAGTTAATTGTAATGTTCACGGCCTCTTAATGACGATGGAACTCTCAAATTGCATCGAGAGTCAATACATCGACTTCCAGCTGACTTGTCTACAAGGGGATATTTCTGCATAGGGCTCCATGTGGTCCGTCTCCTGTGGGTCTAGATTTTCGATTCCGACGCGAAACTCATTGTTAATTGTAACGTTCAGGGCCTCCTAATGACGACGGAACACTCAAATTGCGTCGAGATTCAATACATCGTCCTCCAGCGGACTGGTCTCCAAGGGGATATTGCTGCGTCGGCACCTTATGGTCCGTCTCCAGTGAGTCTAGATTTTCGAATCCGACGAAAACCTGATAGTTTATTGTAACATTCAGGGCCTCCTAATGACCATGGAACACTCAAATTGAGTCGGGACTCCTCGAGCCGACTTGTCTCCAAGGGGAATTTGCTGCCTCGGGCTGCATGTGGTCCGTCTCCTGTGAGTCTAGATTTTCGAATCCGACGCGAAACTGATAGTTAATTGTAACGTTCAGGGCCTGCTAATGACGATGGAACACTCAAATTGTGTCGAGATTCAATACATTGGCCTCCAGCCGACTTGTCTCCAAGGGTCTATTGCTCCCTCGGACGCCTTATAGTCGTTCTCCTGTGGGTCTAGATTTTCGTATCCGACGCAAAAATGATAGTTAATTGTAACGTTCAGTGCCTCCTAATGACGATGAAACACTCAAATTGCGTCGAGATTAATTACATCGTCCTCCAGCCGACTTGTCTCCATGAGGATATTACTGCCTCGGGCCTCTTTAGTTCGCTCTCCTGTGAGTCTAGATTTTCGAATCCGGCGCGAAACTGTTAATTGTAACGTTCAGGGTTTCCTAATGACGATGGAACACTCAAATTGCGTCGAGATTTAATACATCGGGATTCAGCCGATTTGTCTCCTAGGGTCTATTGCTTCCTCGGGCACCGTATGGTCGTTCCCCTGTGAGCCTACATTTTAGAATCCGACGCAAAACTGATAGTTAATTGTAATGCTCAGGACCTCCTAATGACGATAGAACACTCAAATTGCGTCGTGATTCAATACATCAACCTCCAGCCGACTTGTCTAACTGCCTCGGGCTCCATGTAGTCCGTCTCCTGTGAGTCTAGATTTTTGAATCCGACGCGAAACTGACAGTTAATTGTAACTTTCAGGGCCTCCAAATGACGATGGAGCAGTCAAATTGCGTCGCGATTCAATACATCGTCCTCCAACGGACTGGTCTCCAAGGGGATATTGCTGCCTCGTGCACCTTATGGTCCGTCTCCTGTGAGTATAGAGTTTCGAATCCGACGAAAAACTGATAGTTAATTGTAACGTTCAGGGCCTCCTAATGACGATGGAAAACTCAAATTCCGTCGCGATCCAATACATCGTCCTCCAGCCGACTTGTCTCCAAGGGTCAAGAGGTACCTCGGGCACCTTATGATCGTTCTGCTATGAGTCTAGATTTTCGAACCCGACGCAAAACTGATAGTTAATTGTAACGATCAGGGCCACATAATGACGATGGAACACTCAAATTCCGTCGCCATCCAATACATCGTCCTCCAGCCGATTTGTCTACAAGGCCTCGGGCACCTTATAGTCGTTCCCCTGTGAGTCTAGATTTTAGAATCCGACGAAAAACTGATAGTTAATTGTTATGTTCCGGGCCTCCTATCGACGATGGATCACTCACATGGCGTCGAGATTCAATACATCGACCTCCAGCCGACTTGCCTTGAAGGGGATATTGCTGCCTCGGGCGCCATATGTTCCTTTACCTGTGAGTCTAGAATTACGAATCCGACGCAAAAATGGTAGTTAATTGCAACGTTCAGCACCTCGTAATGACGATGGAACACTCAAATTGGGTCGAGATTAATTACATCGTCCTCCAGCCGACTTGTCTCCAGGGGGATATCGCTTCCTCGGGCACCACATGGTTCGTCTCCGGTGATTCTACGTATTCGAATGCGACGCAAAACTGATAGTTAATCGTAACGTTCAGCGCCTCCTAATGACGATGGAACACTCAAATTGCGTCGAGATTCAATATATCGTCCATCAGCCGACTAGTCTCCAAGGGTTTATTGCTGCCCGGGCACCTTATGGTCGTTCTCCTGTGAGTCTAGATTTTCTAATCCGATGCAAAACTGACTGTTAATTGTAACATTCAGGGCCTCTAATGACGATGGAACACTCAAATTGCGTCGAGAGTCAATACATCGTCCTCCAGCGGACTGGTCTGCAAGGGGATATTGCTGCCTAGGGCTCCTTATGGCCGCTCTACTGTGAGTAGATTTTCGAATCCGACGCAAAACTGATAGTTAATTGTAATGTTCAGGGCCTCTTAATGACGATGGAACTCTCAAATTGCGTCGAGAGTCAATACATCGACTATCAGCTGACTTGTCTACAAGGGGATATTGCTGCATGTGGTCCCTTTCCTGTGGGTCTAGATTTTCGATTCCGACGCGAAACTCATTGTTAATTGTAACGTTCAGGGCCTCCTAATGACGATGGAACACACAAATTGCGTCGAGATTCAATACATCGTCCTCCAGCGGACTGGTCTCCAAGGGGATATTGCTGCGTCGGCACCTTATGGTCCGTCTCCAGTGAGTCTAGATTTTCGAATCCGACGAAAACCTGATAATTTATTGTAACAATCAGGGCCTCCTAATG
Organism: Schistocerca piceifrons; assembly: GCF_021461385.2. NCBI lineage: Eukaryota > Metazoa > Arthropoda > Insecta > Orthoptera > Acrididae > Schistocerca > Schistocerca piceifrons. The sequence goes on from NC_060149.1 coordinate 990,037,019, forward strand.
ACCATGGAACACTCAAATTGAGTCGGGATTCAATACATCCTCCTCCAGCCGACTTGTCTCCAAGGGGAATTTGCTGCCTCGGGCTGCATGTGGTCCGTCTCCTGTGAGTCTAGATTTTCGAATCCGACGCGAAACTGATAGTTAATTGTAACGTTCAGGGCCTGCTAATGACGATGGAACACTCAAATTGCGTCGAGATTCAATACATTGGCCTCCAGCCGACTTGTCTCCAAGGGTCTATTGCTCCCTCGGACGCCTTATAGTCGTTCTCCTGTGGGTCTAGATTTTCGAATCCGACGCAAAAATGATAGTTAATTCTAACGTTCAGTGCCTCCTAATGCCGATGAAACACTCAAATTGCGTCGAGATTAATTACATCGTCCTCCAGCAGACTTGTCTCCATGAGGATATTACTGCCTCGGGCCTCTTTAGTTCGCTCTCCTGTGAGTCTAGATTTTCGAATCCGGCGCGAAACTGTTAATTGTAACGTTCAGGGTTTCCTAATGACGATGGAACACTCAAATTGCGTCGAGATTTAATACATCGGGATTCAGTCGATTTGTCTCCAAGGGTCTATTGTTTCCTCGGGCACCGTATGGTCGTTCCCCTGTGAGCCTACATTTTAGAATCCGACGCAAAACTGATAGTTAATTGTAATGCTCAGGACCTCCTAATGACGATAGAACACTCAAATTGCGTCGTGATTCAATACATCAACCTCCAGCCGACTTGTCTAACTGCCTCGGGCTCCATGTAGTCCGTCTCCTGTGAGTCTAGATTTTTGAATCCGACGCGAAACTGACAGTTAATTGTAACTTTCAGGACCTCCAAATGACGATGGAGCACTCAAATTGCGTCGCGATTCAATACATCGTCCTCCAACGGACTGGTCTCCAAGGGGATATTGCTGCCTCGTGCACCTTATGGTCCGTCTCCTGTGAGTCTAGATTTTCGAATCCGACGAAAAACTGATAGTTAATTGTAACGTTCAGGGCCTCCTAATGACGATGGAACACTCAAATTCCGTCGCGATCCGATACATCGTCCTCCAGCCGACTTGTCTCCAAGGGTTAATAGCTACCTCGGGCACCTTATGATCGTTCTGCTGTGAGTCTAGATTTTCGAACCCGACGCAAAACTGATAGTTAATTGTAACGATCAGGGCCACATAATGACGATGGAACACTCAAATTGAGTCGAGATTCAATACATCGGCCTTCAGCCGACTTGTCTCCAAGGGGATATTGATGCCTCGGGCTCCATGTGGTCCGTCTCCTGTGAGTCTAGATTTTCGAATCCGACGCGAAACTGATTGTTAATTGTAACGTTCAGGGCCTCAAAAAGACGATGGAACACTCAAATTGCGTCGAGAGTCAATACATCGTCCTCCAGCGGACTGGTCTCCAAGGGGATATTGCTGCCTAGGGCTCCTTATGGCCGCTCTACTGTGAGTAGATTTTCGAATCCGACGCGAAACTGATTGTTAATTGTAATTTTCAGCGCCTCCTATTGACGATGGAACACTCAAATTGCGTCGAGATTCAATACATCGACCTCCAGCCGACTTGACTACAAGGGGATATTGCCGCCTCGGGCTCCATGTGGTCCGTCTCCTGTGAGTCTAGATTTTCGAATCAGACGAAAAACTGATAGTTAATTGTTATTTTCCGGGCCTCCTATCGACGATGGATCACTCAAATTGCGTCGAGATTCAATACATCGACCTCCAGCCGACTTGCCGTGAAGGGGTTATTGCTGCCTCGGGCACCATATGGTCCTTTACCTGTGAGTCTAGAATTACGAATCCGACGCAAAAATGGTAGTTAATTGCAACGTTCAGCGCCTCCTAATGATGATGGAACACTCAAATTGCGTCGAGATTCAATACATCGTCCTCCAGCGGACTGGTCTCCAAGGGGATATTGCTGCGTCGGCACCTTATGGTCCGTCTCCAGTGAGTCTAGATTTTCGAATCCGACGAAAACCTGATAGTTAATTGTAACGTTCAGGGCCTGCTAATGACGATGGAACACTCAAATTGCGTCGAGATTCAATACATTGGCCTCCGGGCGACTTGTCTCCAAGAGTCTATTGCTCCCTCGGACGTCCTATAGTCGTTCTCCTGTGGGTCTAGATTTTCGAATCCGACGCAAAAATGATAGTTAATTGTAACGTTCAGTGCCTCCTAATGACGACGAAACACTCAAATTCGGTCGAGATTAATTACATCGTCCTCCAGCCGACTTGTCTCCAAGAGGATATTACTGCCTCGGGCCTCTTTTGTTCGCTCTCCTGTGAGTCTACATTTTCGAATCCGGCGCGAAACTGTTAATTGTAACGTTCAGGGTTTGCTAATGACGATGGAACACTCAAATTGCGTCGAGATTAAATACATCGTGATTCAGCTGATTTGTCTCCAAGGGTCTATTGCTGCCTCGGGCACAATATGGTCGTCCCCCTGTGAGCCTACATTTTAGAATCCGACGCAAAACTGATACTTAATTGTAATGCTCAGCACCTCCTAATGACGATAGAACACTCAAATTGCGTCGTGATTCAATACATCGACCTCCAGCCGACTTGTCTAACTGCCTCGGGCTCCATGTAGTCCGTCTCCTGTGAGTCTAGATTTTTGAATCCGACGCGAAACTGACAGTTAATTGTAACTTTCAGGGCCTCCAAATGACGATGGAGCACTCAAATTGCGTCGCGATTCAATACATCGTCCTCCAACGGACTGGTCTCCAAGGGGATATTGCTGCCTCGTGCACCTTATGGTCCGTCTCCTGTGAGTATAGAGTTTCGAATCCGACGAAAAACTGATAGTTAATTGTAACGTTCAGGGCCTCCTAATGACGATGGAACACTCAAATTCCGTCGCGATCCAATACATCGTCCTCCAGCCGACTTGTCTCCAAGGGTCAAGAGGTGCCTCGGGCACCTTATGATCGTTCTGCTGTGAGTCTAGATTTTCGAACCCGACGCAAAACTGATAGTTAATTGTAACGATCAAGGCCACATAATGACGATGGAACACTCAAATTCCGTCGCCATCCAATACATCGTCCTCCAGCCGATTTGTCTACAAGGATCTATTGCTGCCTCGGGCACCTTATAGTCGTTCCCCTGTGAGTCTAGATTTTAGAATCCGACGAAAAACTGATAGTTAATTGTTATGTTCCGGGCCTCCTATCGACGATGGATCACTCACATGGCGTCGAGATTCAATACATCGACCTCCAGCCGACTTGCCTTGAAGGGGATATTGCTGCCTCGGGCACCATATGGTCCTTTACCTGTGAGTCTAGAATTACGAATCCGACGCAAAAATGGTAGTTAATTGCAACGTTGAGCATCTCCTAATGACGATGGAACACTCAAATTGCGTCGAGATTCACTACATCGTCCTCCTGCCGACTTGTCTCCAGAGGGATATCGCTGCCTCGGGCACCACATGGTTCGTCTCCGGTGATTCTACGTATTCGAATGCGACGCAAAACTGATAGTTAATTGTAACGTTCAGCGCCTCCTAATGACGATGGAACACTCAAATTGCGTCGAGAGTCAATACATCGTCCTCCAGCCGACATGTCTCCAAAGGTCTAATGCTGCCTCGGGCACCTTATGATCGTTCTCCTGTGAGTCTAGATTTTCATATCCGACGCATAACTGATAGTTAATTGTAACGTACAGGGTCCCCTATAGACGATGGAGCACTCAAAATGCGTCGCGATTCAATACATCGTCCTCCAGCGGCCTGGTCTCCAAGGGGATATTGCTGCTTCCGGAACCTTATGGTCCGTCTCCAGTGAGTCTAGATTTTCGAATCCGACGAAAAACTTATAGTTAATTGTAAAGTTCAGGGCCTCCTAAAGACGATGGAACACTGAAATTGCGTCGAGTTTCTATACATCGTCCTTCAGCCGACTTGTCTCCAAGGGTCCATTGCTGCCTCGGGCACCTTATGATCATTCTCCTGTGAGTCTAGATTTTCGAATCCGACGCTAAACTGATAGTAAATTGTAACGTTCAGGGCCTCCTAATGACGATGGAGCACTCAAATTGCGTCGCGATTCAATACATCGTCCTCCAGCGGACTGGTCTCCTCGGGGATATTGCTGAGTCGGGCACCTTATGGTCCGTCTCCAGTGAATCTAGATTTTCGAATCCGACGCTAAACTGATAGTTAATTCTAACGTTCAGAGCCTCCTAATGACGATGGAACACTCAAACTGCGTCGGGATCCGATACATCGTCCTCCAGGCGACTTGTCTCCAAGGGTCTATTGCTGCCTCGGGCATTATATGATCGTTCTCCTGTGAGTCTAGATTTTCGAACCACACGCAAAACTGATTGTTAATTGTAACGTTCAGGGCCTCCTAATAACGATGGAACACTCAAATTGCGTCGCGATCCAATACATCGTCCTCCAGCGGTTTGGTCCCCAAGGGGATTTTGCAGCTTTAGGAACCTTATAGTCCGCCTCCAGTGAGTCTAGATTTTCGAATCCGACGCAAAACTGATAGTTAATTGTAATGTTCAGGGCCTCTTAATGACGATGGAACTCTCAAATTGCGTCGAGAGTCAATACATCGACTATCAGCTGACTTGTCTACAAGGGGATATTGCTGCATAGGGCTCCATGTGGTCCGTTTCCTGTGGGTCTAGATTTTCGATTCCGACGCGAAACTCATTTTAATTGTAACGTTCAGGGCCTCCTAATGACGATGGAACACACAAATTGCGTCGAGATTCAATACATCGTCCTCCAGCGGACTGGTCTCCAAGGGGATATTGCTGCGTCGGCACCTTATGGTCCGTCTCCAGTGAGTCTAGATTTTCGAATCCGACGAAAACCTGATAATTTATTGTAACATTCAGGGCCTCCTAATGACCATGGAACATTGAAATTGAGTCGGGATTCAATACATCACCCTCCAGCCGACTTGTCTCCAAGGGGAATTTGCTGCCTGGGGCTGCATGTGGTCCGTCTCCTGTGAGTCTAGATTCTCGAATCCGACGCGAAACTAAATTGTAACGTTCAGGGCCTGCTAATGACGATGGAACACTCAAATTGCGTCGAGATTCAATACATTGGCCTCCAGCCGACTTGCCTCCAAGGGTCTATTGCTCCCTCGGACGCCTTATAGTCGTTCTCCTGTGGTTCTAGATTTTCGAATCCGACGCAAAAATGATAGTTAATTGTAACGTTCAGTGCCTCCTAATGACGATGAAACACTCAAATTGCGTCGAGATTAATTACATCGTCCTGCAGCCGACTTGTCTCCATGAGGATATTACTGCCTCGGGCCTCTTTAGTTCGCTCTCCTGTGAGTCTAGATTTTCGAATCCGGCGCGAAACTGTTAATTGTAACGTTCAGGGTTTCCTAATGACGATGGAACACTCAAATTGCGTCGAGATTTAATACATCGGGATTCAGCCGATTTGTCTCCTAGGCTTCCTCGGGCACCGTATGGTCGTTCCCCTGTGAGCCTACATTTTAGAATCCGACGCAAAACTGATAGTTAATTGTAATGCTCAGGACCTCCTAATGACGATAGAACACTCAAATTGCGTAGTGATTCAATACATCAACCTCCAGCCGACTTGTGTAACTGCCTCGGGCTCCATGTAGTCCGTCTCCTGTGAGTCTAGATTTTTGAATCTGACGCGAAACTGACAGTTAATTGTAACTTTCAGGACCTCCAAATGACGATGGAGCACTCAAATTGCGTCGCGATTCAATACATCGTCCTCCAACGGACTGGTCTCCAAGGGGATATTGCTGCCTCGTGCACCTTATGGTCTGTCTCCTGTGAGTCTAGATTTTCGAATCCGACGAAAAACTGATAGTTAATTGTAACGTTCAGGGCCTCCTAATGACGATGGAACACTCAAATTCCGTCGCGATCCAATACATCGTCCTCCAGCTGACTTGTCTCCAAGGGTTAATAGCTACCTCGGGCACCTTATGATCGTTCTGCTGTGAGTCTAGATTTTCGAACCCGACGCAAAACTGATAGTTAATTGTAACGATCAGGGCCACATAATGACGATGGAACACTCAAATTGAGTCGAGATTCAATACATCGGCCTTCAGCCGACTTGTCTCCAAGGGGATATTGATGCCTCGGGCTCCATGTGGTCCGTCTCCTGTGAGTCTAGATTTTCGAATCCGACGCGAAACTGATTGTTAATTGTATTGTTCACGGCCTCCTAATGACGATGGAGCACTTTACCTGTGAGTCTAGAATTACGAATCCGACGCAAAAATGGTAGTTAATTGCAACGTTCAGCGCCTCCTAATGACGATGGAACACTCAAATTGCGTCGAGATTCAATATATCGTCCTCCAGGCGACTAGTCTCCAAGGGTTTATTGCTGCCTCGGGCACCTTATGGTCGTTCTCCTGTGAGTCTAGATTTTCTAATCCGATGCAAAACTGATTGTTAATTGTAACGTTCAGGACCTCCTAATGACGATGGAACACTCAAATTGCGTCGAGATTCAATACATCGGCCTCCAGCCGACTTGTCTCCAAGGGTCTGTTGCTGCTTCTGGCACCTTACGGTCGTTCTCCGGTGAGTCTAGATTTTCTAATCCGACGGAAAACTGATAGTTAATTGTAATGTTCACGGCCTCTTAATGACGATGGAACTCTCAAATTGCATCGAGAGTCAATACATCGACTTCCAGCTGACTTGTCTACAAGGGGATATTTCTGCATAGGGCTCCATGTGGTCCGTCTCCTGTGGGTCTAGATATTCGATTCCGACGCGAAACTCATTGTTAATTGTAACGTTCAGGGCCTCCTAATGACGACGGAACACTCAAATTGCGTCGAGATTCAATACATCGTCCTCCAGCGGACTGGTCTCCAAGGGGATATTGCTGCGTCGGCACCTTATGGTCCGTCTCCAGTGAGTCTAGATTTTCGAATCCGACGAAAACCTGATAGTTTATTGTAACATTCAGGGCCTCCTAATGACCATGGAACACTCAAATTGAGTCGGGACTCCTCCAGCCGACTTGTCTCCAAGGGGAATTTGCTGCCTCGGGCTGCATGTGGTCCGTCTCCTGTGAGTCTAGATTTTCGAATCCGACGCGAAACTGATAGTTAATTGTAACGTTCAGGGCCTGCTAATGACGATGGAACACTCAAATTGCGTCGAGATTCAATACATTGGCCTCCGGGCGACTTGTCTCCAAGAGTCTATTGCTCCCTCGGACGTCTAATAGTCGTTCTCCTGTGAGTCTAGATTTTCGAATCCGGCGCGAAACTGTTAATTGTAACTTTCAGGGTTTGCTAATGACGATGGAACACTCAAATTGCGTCGAGATTAAATACATCGGGATTCAGCCGATTTGTCTCCAAGGGTCTATTGCTGCCTCGGGCACAATATGGTCGTCCCCCTGTGAGCCTACATTTTAGAATCCGACGCAAAACTGATAGTTAATTGTAATGCTCAGCACCTCCTAATGACGATAGAACACTCAAATTGCGTCGTGATTCAATACATCGACCTCCAGCCGACTTGTCTAACTCCCTCGGGCTCCATATAGTCCTTCTCCTGTGAGTCTAGATTTTTGAATCCGACGCGAAACTGACAGTTAATTGTAACTTTCAGGGCCTCCAAATGACGATGGAGCACTCAAATTGCGTCGCGATTCAATACATCGTCCTCCAACGGACTGGTCTCCAAGGGGATTTTGCTGCCTCGTGCACCTTATGGTCCGTCTCCTGTGAGTATAGAGTTTCGAATCCGACGAAAAACTGATAGTTAATTGTAACGTTCAGGGCCTCCTAATGACGATGGAACACTCAAATTCCGTCGCGATCCAATACATCGTCCTCCAGCCGACTTGTCTCCAAGGGTCAAGAGGTACCTCGGGCACCTTATGATCGTTCTGCTGTGAGTCTAGATTTTCGAACCCGACGCAAAACTGATAGTTAATTGTAACGATCAGGGCCACATAATGACGATGGAACACTCAAATTCCGTCGCCATCCAATACATCGTCCTCCAGCCGATTTGTCCACAAGGATCTATTGCTGCCTCGGGCACCTTATAGTCGTTCCATTGTGAGTCTAGATTTTAGAATCCGACGAAAAACTGATAGTTAATTGTTATGTTCCGGGCCTCCTATCGACGATGGATCACTCACATGGCGTCGAGATTCAATACATCGACCTCCAGCCGACTTGCCTTGAAGGGGATATTGCTGCCTCGGGCACCATATGGTCCTTTACCTGTGAGTCTAGAATTACGAATCCGACGCAAAAATGGTAGTTAATTGCAACGTTCAGCACCTCGTAATGACGATGGAACACTCAAATTGGGTCGAGATTCACTACATCGTCCGTCTGCTGACTTGTCTCCAGGGGGATATCGCTGCCTCGGGCACCACATGTTTCGTCTCCGGTGATTCTACGTATTCGAATGCGACGCAAAACTGATAGTTAATTGTAACGTTCAGCGCCTCCTAATGACGATGGAACACTCAAATTGCGTCGAGATTCAATATATCGTCCTTCAGCCGACTAGTCTCCAAGGGTTTATTGCTGCCTCGGGCACCTTATGGTCGTTCTCCTGTGAGTCTAGATTTTCTAATCCGATGCAAAACTGACTGTTAATTGTAACGTTCAGGGCCTCTTAATGACGATGGAACACTCAAATTGCGTCGAGAGTCAATACATCGTCCTCCAGCCGACTTGTCTCCAAAGGTCTATTGCTGCTTCGGGCACCTTATGGTCGTTCTCCTGTGAGTCTAGATTTTCATATCCGACGCATAACTGATAGTTAATTGTAACGTTCAGGGCCTGCTAATGACGATGGAACACTCAAATTCTGTCGCGATCCAATACATCGTCCTCCAGCTGACTTGTCTCCAAGGGTTAATAGCTACCTCGGGCACCTTATGATCGTTCTGCTGTGAGTCTAGATTTTCGAACCCGACGCAAAACTGATAGTTAATTGTAACGATCAGGGCCACATAATGACGATGGAACACTCAAACTGAGTCGAGATTCAATACATCGGCCTTCAGCCGACTTGTCTCCAAGGGGATATTGATGCCTCGGGCTCCATGTGGTCCGTCTCCTGTGAGTCTAGATTTTCGAATCCGACGCGAAACTGATTGTTAATTGTAACGTTCAGGGCCTCAAAATGACGATGGAACACTCAAATTGCGTCGAGAGTCAATACATCGTCCTCCAGCGGACTGGTCTCCAAGGGGATATTGCTGCCTAGGGCTCCTTATGGCCGCTCTACTGTGAGTAGATTTTCGAATCCGACGCGAAACTGATTGTTAATTGTAATTTTCAGCGCCTCCTATTGACGATGGAACACTCAAATTGCGTCGAGATTCAATACATCGACCTCCAACCGACTTGACTACAAGGGGATATTGCCGCCTCGGGCTCCATGTGGTCCGTCTCCTGTGAGTCTAGATTTTCGAATCAGACGAAAAACTGATAGTTAATTGTTATTTTCCGGGCCTCCTATCGACGATGGATCACTCAAATTGCGTCGAGATTCAATACATCGACCTCCAGCCGACTTGCCTTGAAGGGGATATTGCTAACTCGGGCACCATATGGTCCTTTACCTGTGAGTCTAGAATTACGAATCCGACGCAAAAATGGTAGTTAATTGCAACGTTCAGCACCTCCTAATGACGATGGAACACTCAAATTGCATCGAGATTCAATACATCGTCTTCCAGCCGACTTGTTCCTAGGGGATATTGCTGCCTCGGGCACCGTATGGTCCTTCTCCTGTGAGTCTAGACTTTCGAATCCGACGCGGAACGGATAGTTAATTGTATTGTTCACGGCCTCCTAATGACGATGGAGCACTCAAATTGAGTCGCGATTCAATACATCGTCCTCCAGCGGACTGGTCTCCTAGGGGATATTGCTGAGTCGGGCACCTTATGGTCCGTCTCCAGTGAGTCTAGATTTTCGAATCCGACGAAAAACTGATAGTTAATTGTTATTTTCCGGGCCTCCTATCGACGATGGATCACTCAAATTGCGACGAGATTCAATACATCGAACTCCAGCCGACTTGCCTTGAAGGGGATATTGCTGCCTCGGGCACCATATGGTCCTTTACCTGTGAGTCTAGAATTACGAATCCGACGCAAAAATGGTAGTTAATTGCAACGTTCAGCGCCTCCTAATGACGATGGAACACTCAAATTGCGTCGAGATTCAATATATCGTCCTCCAGGCGACTAGTCTCCAAGGGTTTATTGCTGCCTCGGGCACCTTATGGTCGTTCTCCTGTGAGTCTAGATTTTCTAATCCGATGCAAAACTGATTGTTAATTGTAACGTTCAGGACGTCCTAATGACGATGGAACCCTCAAATTGCGTCGAGATTCAATACATCGGCCTCCAGCCGACTTGTCTCCAAGGGTCTGTTGCTGCCTCTGGCACCTTACGGTCGTTCTCCGGTGAGTCTAGATTTTCTAATCCGACGGAAAACTGATAGTTAATTGTAATGTTCACGGCCTCTTAATGACGATGGAACTCTCAAATTGCATCGAGAGTCAATACATCGACTTCCAGCTGACTTGTCTACAAGGGGATATTTCTGCATAGGGCTCCATGTGGTCCGTCTCCTGTGGGTCTAGATTTTCGATTCCGACGCGAAACTCATTGTTAATTGTAACGTTCAGGGCCTCCTAATGACGACGGAACACTCAAATTGCGTCGAGATTCAATACATCGTCCTCCAGCGGACTGGTCTCCAAGGGGATATTGCTGCGTCGGCACCTTATGGTCCGTCTCCAGTGAGTCTAGATTTTCGAATCCGACGAAAACCTGATAGTTTATTGTAACATTCAGGGCCTCCTAATGACCATGGAACACTCAAATTGAGTCGGGACTCCTCGAGCCGACTTGTCTCCAAGGGGAATTTGCTGCCTCGGGCTGCATGTGGTCCGTCTCCTGTGAGTCTAGATTTTCGAATCCGACGCGAAACTGATAGTTAATTGTAACGTTCAGGGCCTGCTAATGACGATGGAACACTCAAATTGTGTCGAGATTCAATACATTGGCCTCCAGCCGACTTGTCTCCAAGGGTCTATTGCTCCCTCGGACGCCTTATAGTCGTTCTCCTGTGGGTCTAGATTTTCGTATCCGACGCAAAAATGATAGTTAATTGTAACGTTCAGTGCCTCCTAATGACGATGAAACACTCAAATTGCGTCGAGATTAATTACATCGTCCTCCAGCCGACTTGTCTCCATGAGGATATTACTGCCTCGGGCCTCTTTAGTTCGCTCTCCTGTGAGTCTAGATTTTCGAATCCGGCGCGAAACTGTTAATTGTAACGTTCAGGGTTTCCTAATGACGATGGAACACTCAAATTGCGTCGAGATTTAATACATCGGGATTCAGCCGATTTGTCTCCTAGGGTCTATTGCTTCCTCGGGCACCGTATGGTCGTTCCCCTGTGAGCCTACATTTTAGAATCCGACGCAAAACTGATAGTTAATTGTAATGCTCAGGACCTCCTAATGACGATAGAACACTCAAATTGCGTCGTGATTCAATACATCAACCTCCAGCCGACTTGTCTAACTGCCTCGGGCTCCATGTAGTCCGTCTCCTGTGAGTCTAGATTTTTGAATCTGACGCGAAACTGACAGTTAATTGTAACTTTCAGGACCTCCAAATGACGATGGAGCACTCAAATTGCGTCGCGATTCAATACATCGTCCTCCAACGGACTGGTCTCCAAGGGTATATTGCTGCCTCGTGTACCTTATGGTCTGTCTCCTGTGAGTCTAGATTTTCGAATCCGACGAAAAACTGATAGTTAATTGTAACGTTCAGGGCCTCCTAATGACGATGGAACACTCAAATTCCTTCGCGATCCAATACATCGTCCTCCAGCTGACTTGTCTCCAAGGGTTAATAGCTACCACGTGCACCTTATGATCGTTCTGCTGTGAGTCTAGATTTTCGAACCCGACGCAAAACTGATAGTTAATTGTAACGATCAGGGCCACATAATGACGATGGAACACTCAAATTGAGTCGAGATTCAATACATCGGCCTTCAGCCGACTTGTCTCCAAGGGGATATTGATGCCTCGGGCTCCATGTGGTCCGTCTCCTGTGAGTCTAGATTTTCGAATCCGACGCGAAACTGATTGTTAATTGTAACGTTCAGGGCCTCAAAATGACGATGGAACACTCAAATTGCGTCGAGAGTCAATACATCGTCCTCCAGCGGACTGGTCTCCAAGGGGATTTTGCTGCCTAGGGCTCCTTATGGCCGCTCTACTGTGAGTAGATTTTCGAATCCGACGCGAAACTGATTGTTAATTGTAATTTTCAGCGCCTCCTATTGACGATGGAACACTCAAATTGCGTCGAGATTCAATACATCGACCTCCAGCCGACTTGACTACAAGGGGATATTGCCGCCTCGGGCTCCATGTGGTCCGTCTCCTGTGAGTCTAGATTTTCGAATCAGACGAAAAACTGATAGTTAATTGTTATTTTCCGGGCCTCCTATCGACGATGGATCACTCAAATTGCGTCGAGATTCAATACATCGACCTCCAGCCGACTTGCCTTGAAGGGGATATTGCTAACTCGGGCACCATATGGTCCTTTACCTGTGAGTTTAGAATTACGAATCCGACGCAAAAATGGTAGTTAATTGCAACGTTCAGCACCTCCTAATGACGATGGAACACTCAAATTGCATCGAGATTCAATACATCGTCTTCCAGCCGACTTGTTCCTAGGGGATATTGCTGCCTCGGGCACCGTATGGTCCTTCTCCTGTGAGTCTAGACTTTCGAATCCGACGCGGAACGGATAGTTAATTGTATTGTTCACGGCCTCCTAATGACGATGGAGCACTCAAATTGAGTCGCGATTCAATACATCGTCCTCCAGCGGACTGGTCTCCTAGGGGATATTGCTGAGTCGGGCACCTTATGGTCCGTCTCCAGTGAGTCTAGATTTTCGAATCCGACGAAAAACTGATAGTTAATTGTTATTTTCCGGGCCTCCTATCGACGATGGATCACTCAAATTGCGACGAGATTCAATACATCGACCTCCAGCCGACTTGCCTTGAAGGGGATATTGCTGCCTCGGGCACCATATGGTCCTTTACCTGTGAGTTTAGAATTACGAATCCGACGCAAAAATGGTAGTTAATTGCAACGTTCAGCGCCTCCTAATGACGATGGAACACTCAAATTGCGTCGAGATTCAATATATCGTCCTCCAGGCGACTAGTCTCCAAGGGTTTATTGCTGCCTGGGGCACCTTATGGTCGTTCTCCTGTGAGTCTAGATTTTCTAATCCGATGCAAAACTGATTGTTAATTGTAACGTTCAGGACCTCCTAATGACGATGGAACACTCAAATTGCGTCGAGATTCAATACATCGGCCTCCAGCCGACTTGTCTCCAAGGGTCTGTTGCTGCCTCTGGCACCTTACGGTCGTTCTCCGGTGAGTCTAGATTTTCGAATCCGACGGAAAACTGATAGTTAATTGTAATGTTCACGGCCTCTTAATGACGATGGAACTCTCAAATTGCATCGAGAGTCAATACATCGACTTCCAGCTAACTTGTCTACAAGGGGATATTTCTGCATAGGGCTCCATGTGATCCGTCTCCTGTGGGTCTAGATTTTCGATTCCGACGCGAAACTCATTGTTAATTGTAACGTTCAGGGCCTCCTAATGACGACGGAACACTCAAATTGCGTCGAGATTCAATACATCGTCCTCCAGCGGACTGGTCTCCAAGGGGATATTGCTGCGTCGGCACCTTATGGTCCGTCTCCAGTGAGTCTAGATTTTCGAATCCGACGAAAACCTGATAGTTTATTGTAACATTCAGGGCCTCCTAATGACCATGGAACACTCAAATTGAGTCGGGACTCCTCCAGCCGACTTATCTCCAAGGGTAATTTGCTGCCTCGGGCTGCATGTGGTCCGTCTCCTGTGAGTCTAGATTTTCGAATCCGACGCGAAACTGATAGTTAATTGTAACGTTCAGGGCCTGCTAATGACGATGGAACACTCAAATTGCGTCGAGATTCAATACATTGGCCTCCGGGCGACTTGTCTCCAAGAGTCTATTGCTCCCTCGGACGTCTTATAGTCGTTCTCCTGTGGGTCTAGATTTTCGAATCCGACGCAAAAATGATAGTTAATTGTAACGTTCAGTGCCTCCTAATGACGATGAAACACTCAAATTCGGTCGAGATTAATTACATCGACCTCCAGCCGACTTGTCTCCAAGAGGATATTACTGCCTCGGGCCTCTTTTGTTCGCTCTCCTGTGAGTCTAGATTTTCGAATCCGGCGCGAAACTGTTAATTGTAACGTTCAGGGTTTGCTAATGACGATGGAACACTCAAATTGCGTCGAGATTAAATACATCGGGATTCAGCCGATTTGTCTCCAAGGGTCTATTGCTGCCTCGGGCACAATATGGTCGTCCCCCTGTGAGCCTACATTTTAGAATCCGACGCAAAACTGATAGTTAATTGTAATGCTCAGGACCTCCTAATGACGATAGAACACTCAAATTGCGTCGTGATTCAATACATCGACCTCCAGCCGACTTGTCTAACTCCCTCGGGCTCCATATAGTCCGTCTCCTGTGAGTCTAGATTTTTGAATCCGATGCAAAACTGACAGTTAATTGTAACTTTCAGGGCCTCCAAATGACGATGGAGCACTCAAATTGCGTCGCGATTCAATACATCGTCCTCCAACGGACTGGTCTCCAAGGGGATTTTGCTGCCTCGTGCACCTTATGGTCCGTCTCCTGTGAGTATAGAGTTTCGAATCCGACGAAAAACTGATAGTTAATTGTAACGTTCAGGGCCTCCTAATGACGATGGAACACTCAAATTCCGTCGCGATCCAATACATCGTCCTCCAGCCGACTTGTCTCCAAGGGTCAAGAGGTACCTCGGGCACCTTATGATCGTTCTGCTGTGAGTCTAGATTTTCGAACCCGACGCAAAACTGATAATTAATTGTAACGATCAGGGCCACATAATGACGATGGAACACTCAAATTCCGTCGCCATCCAATACATCGTCCTCCAGCCGATTTGTCTACAAGGATCTATTGCTGCCTCGGGCACCTTATAGTCGTTCCCCTGTGAGTCTAGATTTTAGAATCCGACGAAAAACTGATAGTTAATTGTTATGTTCCGGGCCTCCTATCGACGATGGATCACTCACATGGCGTCGAGATTCAATACATCGACCTCCAGCCGACTTGCTTTGAAGGGGATATTGCTGCCTCGTGCACCATATGGTCCTTTACCTGTGAGTCTAGAATTACGAATCCGACGCAAAAATGGTAGTTAATTGCAACGTTCAGCACCTCGTAATGACGATGGAACACTCAAATTGGGTCGAGATTCACTACATCGTCCGTCTGCTGACTTGTCTCCAGGGGGATATCGCTGCCTCGGGCACCACATGGTTCGTCTCCGGTGATTCTACGTATTCGAATGCGACGCAAAACCGATAGTTATTTGTAACGTTCAGCGCCTCCTAATGACGATGGAACACTCAAATTGCGTCGAGATTCAATATATCGTCCTTCAGCCGACTAGTCTCCAAGGGTTTATTGTTGCCTCGGGCACCTTATGGTCGTTCTCCTGTGAGTCTAGATTTTCTAATCCGATGCAAAACTGACTGTTAATTGTAACGTTCAGGGCCTCCTAATGACGATGGAACACTCAAATTGCGTCGAGAGTCAATACATCGTCCTCCAGCCGACTTGTCTCCAAAGGTCTATTGCTGCTTCGGGCACCTTATGGTCGTTCTCCTGTGAGTCTAGATTTTCATATCCGACGCATAACTGATAGTTAATTGTAACGTTCAGGGCCTCCTAATGACGATGGAACACTCAAATTCCAGCTGACTTGTCTCCAAGGGTTAATAGCTACCTCGGGCACCTTATGATCGTTCTGCTGTGAGTCTAGATTTTCGAACCCGACGCAAAACTGATAGTTAATTGTAACGATCAGGGCCACATAATGACGATGGAACACTCAAATTGAGTCGAGATTCAATACATCGGCCTTCAGCCGACTTGTCTCCAAGGGGATATTGATGCCTCGGGCTCCATGTGGTCCGTCTCCTGTGAGTCTAGATTTTCGAATCCGACGCGAAACTGATAGTTAATAGTAACGTTCAGGGACTCCAAATGACGATGGAACACTGAAATTGCGTCGAGATTCTATACATCGTCCTTCAGCCGACTTGTCTCCAAGGGTCCATAGCTGCCTCGGGCCCCTTATGATCATTCTCCTGTGAGTCTAGATTTTCGAATCCGACGCTAAACTGATAGTTAATTCTAACGTTCAGGGCCTCCTAATGACGATGGAACACTCAAACTGCGTCGGGATCCGATACATCGTCCTCCAGGCGACTTGTCTCCAATGGTCTATTGCTGCCTCGGGCACTATACGATCGTTCTCCTGTCAGTCTAAATTTTCTAATCCGACGCAAAACTGATTGTTAATTGTAACGTTCAGGGCCTCAAAATGACGATGGAATACTCAAATTGCGTCGAGAGTCAATACATCGTCCTCCAGCGGACTGGTCTCCAAGGGGATATTGCTGCCTAGGGCTCCTTATGGCCGCTCTACTGTGAGTAGATTTTCGAATCCGACGCGAAACTGATTGTTAATTGTAATTTTCAGCGCCTCCTATTGACGATGGAACACTCAAATTGCGTCGAGATTCAATACATCGACCTCCAGCCGACTTGACTACAAGGGGATATTGCCGCCTCGGGCTCCATGGGGTCCGTCTCCTGTGAGTCTAGATTTTCGAATCAGACGCGAAACTGATAGTTAATTGTAACGTTCAGGGACTCCTAATGACGATGGAACACTCAAATTGCGTCGAGATGCAATACATCGTCCTTCAGCCGACTTTTCTCCAAAGAGTCTATTGCTGCCTCGGGCTCCTTATGGTCGTTCTCCTATGAATCTAGATTTTCGAATCCGGCGCAAAACAGTTAGTTAATTGTAACGATCAGGGCCTCATAATGACGATGGAACACTCAAATTGCGTCGAGATTCAATACATCGTCTTCCAGCCGACTTGCCTTGAAGGGGATATTGCTGCCTCGGGCACCATATGGTCCTTTACCTGTGAGTCTAGAATTACGAATCCGACGCAAAAATGGTAGTTAATTGCAACGTTCAGCACCTCCTAATGACGATGGAACACTCAAATTGCGTCGAGATTCACTACATCGTCCTCCTGCCGACTTGTCTCCAGAGGGATATCGCTGCCTCGGGCACCACATGGTTCGTCTCCGGTGATTCTACGTATTCGAATGCGACGCAAAACTGATAGTTAATTGTAACGTTCAGCGCCTCCTAATGACGATGGAACACTCAAATTGCGTCGAGATTCAATATATCGTCCTCCAGGCGACTAGTCTCCAAAGGTCTATTGCTGCCTCGGGCACCTTATGGTCGTTCTCCTGTGAGTCTAGATTTTCATATCCGACGCATAACTGATAGTTAGTTAATTCTAACGTTCAGGGCCTCCTAATGACGATGGAACACTCAAACTGCGTCGGGATCCGATACATCGTCCTCCAGGCGACTTGTCTCCAAGCGTCTATTACTGCCTCGGGCACTATATGATCGTTCTCCTGTGGGTCTAGATTTTCGACCCCCACGCAAAACTGATTGTTAATTGTAACGTTCAGGGCCTCCTAATAACGATGGAACACTCAAATTGCGTCGCGATCCAATACATCGTCCTCCAGCGGACTGGTCTCCAAGGGGATATTGCTGCGTCGGCTCCTTATGGTCCGTCTCCAGTGAGTCTAGATTTTCGAATCCGACGAAAACCTGATAATTTATTGTAACATTCAGGGCCTCCTAATGACCATGGAACACTCAAATTGAGTCGGGATTCAATACATCCTCCTCCAGCCGACTTGTCTCCAAGGGGAATTTGCTGCCTCGGGCTGCATGTGGTCCGTCTCCTGTGAGTCTAGATTTTCGAATCCGACGCGAAACTGATAGTTAATTGTAACGTTCAGGGCCTGCTAATGACGATGGAACACTCAAATTGCGTCGAGATTCAATACATTGGCCTCCAGCCGACTTGTCTCCTAGGGTCTATTGCTCCCTCGGACGCCTTATAGTCGTTCTCCTGTGGGTCTAGATTTTCGAATCCGACGCAAAAATGATAGTTAATTGTAACGTTCAGGGCCTGCTAATGACGATTTAACACTCAAATTGCGTCGAGATTCAATACATCGTCCTCCAGCCGACTTGTCTCTATGAGGATATTACTGCCTCGGACCTCTTTTGTTCGCTCTCCTGTGAGTCTACATTTTCGAATCCGGCGCGAAATTGTTAATTGTTACGTTCAGGGTTTCCTAATGACGATGGAACACTCAAATTGCGTCGAGATCAAATACATCGGGATTCCGCCGATTTGTCTCCAAGGGTCTATTGCTGCCTCGGGCACCGTATGGTCGTTCCCCTGTGAGCCTACATTTTAGAATCCGACGCAAAACCGATAGTTAATTGTAATGCTCAGCACCTCCTAATGACGATAGAACACTCAAATTGCGTCGTGAGTCAATACATCGACCTCCAGCCGACTTGTCTAACTGCCTCGGGCTCCAGGTAGTCTGTCTCCTGTGAGTCTAGATATTTGAATCCGAAGCGAAACTGACAGTTAATTGCAACTTTCAGCGCCTCCAAATGACGATGGAGCACTCAAATTGCGTCGCGATTCAATACATCGTCCTCCAACGGACCTGTCTCCAAGGGGATATTGCTGCCTCGTGCACCTTATGGTCCGTCTCCTGTGAGTCTAGATTTTCGAATCCGTTGAAAAACTGATAGTTAATTGTAACGTTCAGGGCCTCCTAATGACGATGGAACACTCAAATTCCGTCGCGATCCAATACATCGTCCTCCAGCCGACTCGTCTCCAAGGGTCAATAGCTACCTGGGGCACCTTATGATCGTTCTGCTGTGAGTCTAGATTTTCGAACCCGACGCCAAACTGATAGTTAATTGTAACGATCAGGGCCACATAATGACGATGGAACACTCAAATTCCGTCGCGATCCAATACATCGTCCTCCAGCCGATTTGTCTACAAGGGTCTATTTCTGCCTCGGGCACCTTATAGTTGTTCGCCTGTGAGTCTAGATTTTAGAATCCGACGAAAAACTGATAGTTAATTGTTATGTTCCGGGCCTTCTATCGACGATGGATCACTCACACTGCGTCGAGATTCAATACATCGACCTCCAGCCGACTTGCCTTGAAAGGGATATTGCTGCCTCGGGCACCGTATGGTCCTTTACCTGTGAGTCTAGAATTACGAATCCGACGCAAAAATGGTAGTTAATTGCAACGTTCAGCACCTCCTAATGACGATGGAACACTCAAATTGCGTCGAGATTCATTACATCGTCCTCCTGCCGATTAGTCTCCAGAGGGATATTGCTGCCTCGGGCACCACATGGTTCGTCTCCGGTGATTCTACGTATTCGAATGCGACGCAAAACTGATAGTTAATTGTAACGTTCAGCGCCTCCTAATGACGATGGAACACTCAAATTGCGTCGAGATTCAATATATCGTCCTTCAGCCGACTAGTCTCCAAGGGTTTATTGCTGCCTCGGGCGCCTTATGGTCGTTCTCCTGTGAGTCTAGATTTTCTAATCCGATGCAAAACTGATTGTTAATTGTAACGTTCAGGGACTCCTAATGACGATGGGACACTCAAATTGCGTCGAGATGCAACACATCGTCCTTCAGCCGACTTGTCTCCAAGAGTCTATTGCTGCCTCGGGCTCCTTATGGTCGTTCTCCTATGAGTCTAGATTTTCGAATCCGGCGCAAAACAGTTAGTTAATTGTAACGATCAGGGCCTCATAATGACGATGGAACACTCAAATTGCGCCGAGATTCAATACATCGTGTTCCAGCCGACTTGTTCCTAGGGGATATTGCTGCCTCGGGCACCGTATGGTCCTTCTCCTGTGAGTCTAGACTTTCGAATCCGACGCGAAACGGATAGTTAATTGTATCGTTCAGGGCCTCCTAATGACGATGGAGCACTCAAATTCCGTCGCGATTCAATACATCGTCCTCCAGCGGACTGGTCTCCTAGGGGATATTGCTTAGTCGGGCACCTTATGGTCCGTCTCCAGTGAGTCTAGATTTTCGAATCCGACGTAAAACTGATAGTTATTTGTAACATTCAGGGCCTCCTAATCACGATGGATCATTCAAATTGCCTCGAGAGTCAATACATCGTTTTCCAGCCGACTTGACTGAAGGGTCTATTGCTGCCTCGGGCACCTGATGGTCGTTCTCCTGTGAGTCTACATTTTCGAATCCGACTCAAAAATGATAGTTAATTGTAACGATCAGCGCCTCCTAATGACGATGGAACACTCAAATTGCGTCGAGAGTCAATACATCGTCCTCCAGCTGACATGTCTCCAAAGGTCTATTGCTGCCTCGGGCACCTTATGGTCGTTCTCCTGTGAGTCTAGATTTTCTATCCGACACATAACTGATAGTTAATTGTAACGTTCAGGGTCCCCTATAGACGATGGAGGACTCAAAATGCGTCGCGATTCAATACATCGTCCTCCAGCGGCCTGGTCTCCAAGGGGATATTGCTGCTTCCGGAACCTTATGGTCCGTCTCCAGTGAGTCTAGATTTTCGAATCCGACGAAATACTTATAGTTAGTTGTAAAGTTCAGGGCCTCCTAAAGACGATGGAGCACCGAAATTGCGTCGAGTTTCTATACATCGTCCTTCAGCCGACTTGTCTCCAAGGGTCCATTGCTGCCTCGGGCACCTTATGATCATTCTCCAGTGAGTCTAGATTTTCGAATCCGACGCTAAACTGATAGTTAATTCTAACGTTCAGGGCCTCCTAATGACGATGGAACACTCAAACTGCGTCGGGATCCGATACATCGTCCTCCAGGCGACTTGTCTCCAAGGGTCTATTGCTGCCTCGGGCACTATATGATCGTTCTCCTGTGAGTCTAGATTTTCGAACCCCACGCAAAACTGATTGTTAATTGTAACGTTCAGGGCCTCCTAATAACGATGGAACACTCAAATTGCGTCGCGATCCAATACATCGTCCTCCAGCGGATTGGTCCCCAAGGGAATTTGGCAGCTTTCGGAACCTCATAGTCCGTCTCCAGTGAGTCTAGATTTTCGAATCCGACGAACATATAGTTAATTGTAACATTCAGGGCCTCCTAGAAACGATGGAACACTCAAATTGCGTCGCGATCCAATACATCGTCCTCCAACCGACTTGTCTCCAAGGGTCTATTGCTGAATCGTGCACCTTATGATCGTTCTCCTGTGAGTCTAGATTTTCGAACGCGACGCAAAACTGATAGTTAATTGTAACGTTCAGGGCCACATAATGACGATGGATCACTCAAATTGCGTCGAGATTCAATACATCGGCCTCCAGCCGACTTGTCTCCAAGGGTATATTGGTGCCTCGGGCGGATATGGTCCTTCTCCTGTGAGTCTAGATTTTCGAATCAGACTCGAAACTGATAGTTAATTGTAACGTTCAGGGCCTCCTAATGACGATGGAGCACTCTAATTGCGTCGCGACTCAATACATCGTCTTCCAGCAGACTGGTCCCCAAAGGGATATTGCTGCTTCGTGCACCTTATGGTCCGTCTCCAGTGAGTCTAGATTTTCGAATCCGACGAAACACTGAAAGTTAATTGTAACATTCAGGGCCTCCTAGTTACGATGAAACATTCAAATTGCGTCGAGATTCAATACATCGTTCTTCAGCCGACTTGTCTCCAAGGGTCTATTGCTGCCTTGGGCACCTTATGGTCGTTCTCCTGTGAGTCTAGATTTTCGAATCCGACGCAAAACTGATAGTTAATTGTAAAGTTCAGGACCACTTAATGACGATGGAACACTCAAATTGTGTCGAGATTCAATACATGGGCATCCAGCCGACTTGTCTCCAAGGGTCTATTGCTGCCTTGGGCACCTTATGGTCGTTCTCCTGTGAGTCTAGATTTTCGATTCCGACGCAAAACTGATAGTTAATTGTAAAGTTCAGGACCACTTAATGACGATGGAACACTCAAATTGTGTCGAGATTCAATACATGGGCCTCCAGCCGACTTGTCTCCAAGGGTCTATTGCTGCCTCGGGCACCTTATGGTCGTTCTCCGGTGAGACTAGATTTTTGATTCCGACGCGAAACTGATAGTTAATTGCAACGTTCAGGGCCTCCTAATGACGATGGAACATTCAAACTGCGTCGAGATTCAATACATCGTTCTTCAGCCGACTTGTCTCAAAGGGTCTATTGCTGCTTTGGGCACCTTATGGTCGTTCTCCTGTGAGTCTAGATTTTCAAATCCGACGCAAAACTGATAGTTATTTGAAACGTTCAGGGCCACCTAATGACGATGGAACACTCAAATTGCGTCGAGATTCAATAAGCGCCCTCAGCCGACTTGTCTCCCCGGGTCTATTGCTGCCTCGGGCAGCTTATGGTCGTTCTCCTGTGAGTCTACATTTTGTAATTCGACGCAAAACTGATTGTTAATTGTAACATTCAGGGCCTCCTAATGACGATGAAACACTCAAATTGCGTTGAGATTCAATTCAACGTCCTTCAGCCGACTTGTCTCCAAGGGTCTATTGCTGCCTCGGCATTAGGAAGCCCTGAACGTTACAATTAACAATCAGTTTCGCGTCGGATTCGAAAATCTAGACTCACTGGAGAGCGAACATAAGAGGCCCGAGGTAGTAATATTCCCATGGAGACAAGTCGGCTGGAGGACGATGTATTTAATCTCGACGCAATTTGAGAGTTCCATCGTCATTAGGAGGCCCTGAACGTTACAATTAACTATCATTTTTGCGTCGGATTCGAAAATCTAGACTCACAGGAGAACGACCATAAGGTGCCCAAGGCAGCAATAGACCCTTGGAGACAAGTCGGCTGGAGGCCGATGTATTGAATCTCGACTCAATTTGAGTGTTCCATCGTCATTAGGTGGCCGTATCAGTTTTGCGTCGGGTTCGAAAATCTAGACTCACAGCAGAACGATCATAAGGTGCCCGAGGTAGCTATTGACCCTTGGAGACAAGTCGGCTGGAGGACGATGTATTGGATCGCGACGGAATTTGAGTGTTCCATCGTCATTAGGAGGCTCTTAACGTTACAATTAACTATCAGTTTTTCGTCGGATTCGAAAATCTAGACTCACAGGAGACGGACCATAAGGTGCACGAGGCAGCAATATCCCCTTGGAGACCAGTCCGCTGGAGGACGATGTATTGAATCGCGACGCAATTTGAGTGCTCCATCGTCATTTGGAGGCCCTGAAAGGTACAATTAACTGTCAGTTTCGCGTCGCATTCAAAAATCTAGACTTACTGGAGACGGACTACATGGAGCCCGAGGCAGTTAGACAAGTCGGTTGGAAGTCGATGTATTGAATCACGACGCAATTTGAGTGTTCTATCGTCATTAGGAGGCCCTGAACGTTACAATTAACTATCAGTTTCGCGTCGGATTCTAAAATGTAGGCTCACAGGGGAACGACCATACGGGGCCCGAGGCAGCAATAGACCCTTGGAGACAAATCGGATGAATCCCGATGTATTAAATCTCGACGCAATTTGAGTGTTCCATCGTCATTAGGAAACCCTGAACGTTACAATTAACAGTTTCGCTACGGATTCGAAAATCTATACTCACAGGAGAGCGAACAAAAGAGGCCCGAGGCAGTAATATCCTCATGGAGACAAGTCGGCTGGAGGACGATGTAATTAATCACGCAATTTGAGTGTTTCATCGTCATTAGGAGGCCCTGAACGTTACAATTAACTATCAGTTTCGCGTCGGATTCGAAAATCTAGACTCACAGGAGACGGACCACATGCAGCCCGATACAGCAAAATCCCCTTGGAGACAAGTCGGCTGAACGAATCCCGACTCAATTTGAGTGTTCCATGGTCATTAGGAGGCCCTGATCGTTACAATTAACTATCAGTTTTGCGTCGGGTTCGAAAATCTAGACTCACAGCAGAACGATCATAAGGTGCCCGAGGTAGCTATTGACCCTTGGAGACAAGTAGGCTGGAGGACGATGTATTGGATCGCGACGGAATTTGAGTGTTCCCTCGTCATTAGGAGGATCTGAACGTTACAATTAACTATCAGTTTTTCGTCGGGTTCGAAAATCTAGACTCACTGGAGAACGATCATATACTGCCCGAGGCAACAATAGACCCTTGGAGACAAGTCGCCTGGAGGACGATGTATCTGATGCCGACGCAATTTGAGTTTCCATCGTCATTAGGAGGCCCTGAATGTTAGAATTATCTATCAGTTTTTCGTCGGATTCGAAAATCTAGACTCACGTAAGGTGCCCGTGGCAACGATATCCCCTTGGAGACCAGTCCGCTGGAGGACGATGTATTGAATCGCGACGCAATTTGAGTGCTGCATCGTCATTAGGAGGCCATGAACGTTACAATTAACTATCAGTTTCGCGTCGGATTCGAAAATCTAGACTCACAGGACACGGAACACATGGAACACGAGGCAGCATATCCCCTTCTAGACAAGTGCGCTGGAGGTCCATGTATTGACTCTCGACGCAAATTGAGTGTTCCATCGTCATTAGGAGTCGCTGAACGTAACAATTGACTATCATTTTTGCGTCTGATTCGAAAATCTAGACACACAGGAGACGAACCATATGTTGCCCGAGGTAGCAATATCCCCTTGGAGACAAATCGGCTGAATGGCGATGTATTGAATCTCGACGCAATTTGAGTGTTCCATCGTTATTAGGAGGCCCTGAACGTTACAATTAACTATCATTTTTGCGTCGGATTCGAAAATCTAGACTCACAGGAGAACAACGATAAGGTGCCCGAGGCAGCAACAGCGCCTTGGAGACAAGTTAGCTGGATTCCGATGTAAAGAATCTTGACGCAATTTCAGTGTTCCATCGTCATTAGGAGGCCCTGAACGTTATAATTAACAATCAGTATTGCGTCGGATTAGAAAATCTAGTCTCGCAGGAGAACGACCATAAGGTGCCCGAGGCAGGAATAGACCATTGGAGACAAGTCGGCTGGAGGACGATGTATTGACACTCGACGCAATTTGAGTGTTCCATCGTCATTAGGAGGCACTGAACGTTACAATTAACTATCATTTTAGTGTCGGATTCGAAAATTTACTCACAGGAGAAGTTCATACGGTGCCCGAGACAGCAATATCCCTTGTATACAAGTCGGCTGTAGGTCGATGTATTGAATCTCGACGCAATTCGAGTGTTCCATCGTCATTAGTAGGCCCTGAACGTTACAGTTAACAATCAGTTTTGCGTCGGATTAGAAAATCTAGACTCACTGGAGATCGACCATAAGGTGACCGAGGCAGCAATAGACCCTTGGAGACAAGTCGGCTGAAGGACGATGTATTGAATCTCGACGCAATTTGAGTGTTCCATCGTCTTTAGGAGGCCCTGAACGTTACAATTAACTATCAGTTTTGCGTCGGATTCGAAAATCTAGACTCACACGAGACGGGCCACATGGAGCCCGAGGTGGCAATATCCCCTTGTAGGCAAGTCGGCTGGAGGTTGATGTATTGACTCTCGACACAATCTTAGTGTTCCATCGTCATTAGGGGGCCCTGAACTTTACAATTAACAATCAGTTTCGCGTCGGATTTGAAAATCTAGACTCACAGGTGAACGATCATAAGGTGCCCCAGGCAGCAATAGACACTTGGAGACAAACCGGCTGGAGGACGATGTATTGGATCGCGACGCAATTTGAGTTTTCCATCGTAACTAGGCGGCCATGAATGTTATAAACTATAAGTTTTTCGTCGGATTCGAAAATCCAGACTCACTGGAGACGGACCATTAGGTTCCGGAAGCATTAATATCCCCTTGGAGACCAGTCCGCTGGAAGACGATGTATTGAATCGCGACGGAATTTGAGTGCTCCATCGTCATTATGAGGCCCTGAACGTTACAATAAACTATCAGTTTCGCGTCGGATTCGAAAATCTAGACTTACAGGAGAAGGACCGTATGGTGCCCGAGGCAGCAATATCCCCTTGGAGACCAGGCCGATGGAGGACGATGTATTGAATCGCGACGCATTTTGAGTGCTCCAACGTCATTAGGAGACCCTGAACGTTACAATTAATTATCAGTTATGCGTCGGATTCGAAACCCTAGACTCACAGGAGAACGACCATAAGGTGCCCGAGGCAGCAACAGACCCTTGGAGACAAGTTGGCTGGAGGCCGATGTATTGAATATTGACGCAATTTGAGTGTTCCATCGTCTTTAGGAGGCCCTGAACATTACAACTAACTATCAGTTTCGCGTCGGATTCGAAAATCTAGACTCACAGGAGACGGACCACATGGAGCCCGAGGCTTACTTGCCCTTGTAGACAAGTCGGCTGGAGGTCGATGTATTGACTCTCGACACAATCTTAGTGTTCCATCGTCATTTGGAGGCATTGAACGTTACAATTAACATTCATTTTCGCGTCGGATTTGAAAATCTAGACTCACAGGTGAGCGACCATAAGGAGCCCGAGGCAGCAATATCCCCATGAAAACAAGTCAGCTGGAAGACGATATATAGAATCTCGACGCAATTAGAGTGTTCCATCGTAATTAGGAGGCCCTGAACGTTACAATTAACTATTAGTTTTGCATCGGATTCCAAAATCTAGACTCACAAGTGAACTATCATAAGGTGCCCCACGCAGCAATAGACGCTTGGAGACAAGTCGGCTGGAGGACGATGTTTTGAATCGCGACGCAATTAGAGTGTTCCATCGTAACTATGAGGCCCTGAATGTTACAATTAACTATAAGTTTTTCGTCGAATTGGAAATTCTAAACTGACTGGACACGGACCTTAAGGTTCCGGAAGCAGCAGTATCCCCTTGGAGACCAGTCCGCTGGAGGACGATGTATTGGATCGCGACGCAATTTGAGTGTTCCATCGTCATTAGGAGGCCCTGAACGTTACAATTAACTATCAGTTATGCGTCGGATTAGAAAATCTAGAGTCACAGGAGAACGTCCATAAGGTGCCCGAGGCAGCA